>NC_090839.1:5828088-6139852 GCF_028021215.1 Eschrichtius robustus | reverse complement strand
CACAGCCGTCCGCAGCAACATGTCAGTCATGGTGCTCACTGAGCGTGTTCATGCACGTTAACTCACTTGGTTTCTGCAACAACTCCACGAGGTAATGTGGTGGATGTTCATTGTTTTTGTCTGCCCTGCATTATTTTCTCATCTCTGGTAAGGGCACCCCTTTACACCCCACCCCACCCCACCCCTTCTTTCAGGAATCTGCTCTCTGCACTCTCTCAGTGTGGTTCTGATGGGCATTACCAGTCACGTAAACCACTCCTCACCCTGTGCCACAGGGAGGCCCATGACCCAGGCCAGGCCAAACTTACCGCCCCCTTCCCTAGGCAGTGAGCGGAACTGGGAGCTAAGCATGTGTCATGGATCTGGCCAATCAGAGCCTTTGCTGGGATCTTTATATACTGATGTGAGCTGGTTAAGCTGTGGAGATGTAAGAATGAAGCTTGTCTTCATCAAGTCTTGAGGCAAGTGGAAGAAGCCTCTTGGAGAAGAAGAGCATGAGGCCAACTTGCAAGAGAAGAAGAGATGAGAGAGGGAATGGAGGAGGGAGAGAGGAAGTGATAGCTCATTGGAACCCCTAGATCCAGCTATGCCTGAAGCTGGCACCACCATTTATCTTCTTTCATGTCATGAACCTTCCTGGGATCTTTTACTTCAGCCAGTTGGAGTTGGAGTTCTGTCACATGCAACCAAAATAGTTCCAACTAATATAAGTAAAGAATAGCCGCTCCATTGCATGGGTGACAAGACTGAGGCAAAAAGAGGCTAAAAGATGACTCCAGGCCACTTAGGACACAGAGCCAGGATTTGAGTCCACATCATTGGGCTTTTCATCCTATGCTCTTTCTACTACGTCCCCTACCGCACTTAGCCTGTACTAGTTTCCCATGACTGCTGTAACAAATTGCCACAAACTTGGTGGCTTAAAACAACAGAAATGTATTCTTTCATAGGATCTGGAAGTCAGAAAACAGGACTAATACACTGGGCTAAAATCAAGGTATTGGCAGGACCTCACTCGCTCGGGATGCTCTAGGAGAGAATCCATTCCTTACCTTTCCAGCTTCTGATGGCTGCTGGTGTTTCTTGGTTTGTGGTCCATCATTCCAATCTCTGCCTCTGTCTTCAATGGCCTTCTCCTCCCCTGCATGTGTTTGTCTAGTCTCCCTCTGTCTCTCTCTCAGTTGTGATGGCATTTAGGGCCCACCTGGATAATGCTAGATTATTCCCTCATCTCAAGATCCTTAATCACATCTGCAAAGATCCTTTTTCCCAATAAGATAACATTTACAGTTTCTGGGGATAAGGAGCTGATATCTTTGGATGGCCGTTATTTAGCCAAATACACTGTCTAGGCTACCTGGGATTTAGTGCTTAAATGTGATGAATCAGTCGTGAGAAAAACCTGGCCACTATCCAATTGTCCTGTCTCCCCAACCAGATGTTTAGTACCTTCAGGGTCCGGCCCAGCCCCAAGTGCACCACAGTGGCCAGCACGGGGTGGGCGAGCACCGGAGTCTATCCTGTTTCAGCCCCCCTTCTCCTAGGTTGAGCACTGAAGCTCAGGTGTAAACGAGAGGGGTTCCTGCTGCCAAGGTATTGCACTCCTTTTTATGGACCCTTTTCTCATTTCTCAAGGCAACGTCTACTGCTTACTTTAATTTGCATCTTCTGGTTGTAAGAAACAGTCACCACAGGTAGCCCACATAACGGGGCTCTTATTATTACACTGAGCTGCATGTGGGAGGCAACGCAGGGGTCTAAGTGCCTGGGCTGGAATCCCAAGTCTGCCATTTCCCAGCTGTGAATCTTGAGCAAGTTACTTACCTGCACGGAATCTACATGGAGACCTAAGGGTCAGGTTTACAGGATAGTAAATGAGAACCTTGGTAACTTGGCAATATTTCTAGTACAGAGCACTCAGTAAACGTTAGGTTATTATGACTGCCACATGGAATCCGCATCTGCCTCTCTCTTTTTAAAATGACTGTCTCAAGTTCTAAACGTTAAGGATTATTATTTCTACCGAATAGAATCTGAGGGTTATAAAATGATTCCCTTGGGCCCCTCGTGGTGCCTGCGTTCTCAGTCGGGCTACACACTATCTCTGTTGCCCAGGGCCCCTGACCAACCCCAGAGCATCCTTCCAGCGTCTGCCTCCATCCCTATCAGCAGGTTCTTCCACCGCTCAGGGGAGAACCCGGTTTGCCCTCGGCCCTGGTCTGAGCAGCTCTGGGAAGGGGAGGGTGGTTGGGGGCGAGGTTGGAGGCGTGGCCGGGGCGTGGCTGGAGGCGTGGCTGGAGGCGGGAGAGTCACAGGTGCAAAGCTTGTTCTCTCCCCAGGGCAGGGCCTGAGATGGCGGGGTGTGAGCAGCGCAGGGCCACGGCGTTTCTTCCGCCCGTGCTTGTTCCCACCTCTGTGGCTTACTTCATGCTCTCCTTCTCCACGCAGCTGGTTTACCCTTCCTCCAGCCCTGCATGAAACCTCCTTACAGCTATCCTCAGGACCCTCGTAACTGTCCTTCTTGGAGGATCCTCTTCATTACCTATATCAGGATACATATGCCTTTGCAAATCCTTCCCTAAGCCTGGGGCTCCCTTAGTGTTTCTGTCCCGTTTTCTTCATGGGAAATAACTACAACAATAGCGTTCACGGTAATAACCATCATCTCAGCTAACTATTGTGTAGATGCCGTATTTGCCAACACTGCGCAAAGTCCTCTCATGCGGTTTAACTCATTTCATATCACACGCACGCGCGCGCGCGCACACACACACACACACACACACACACACACTCTATATGGTAGGTACTATCAGAAGTTTTATTTTATGGATGACGAAGCTGAGCGACTGCAAGGTCAAATAACCACATGTTAGTCCCCTTTTCTTGCTCAATAAATCCCTAATAAATAAGAATGAATCGTGCAGCCCCACAGCAATATTCTAAAAAACAAAAAACAACAAAACGAATGTTTTTTTTCTGATTACAAAGCAATATCTGCTCACTATAGAAAATTAGAAAAATACAGAAAATCGCACTAAGAAAAAGTAAAACATCACCCATAATATTTTAGTTGCAACTATTTCTAGTCTGTCTGTCTGTATCTCTGCATTTTCCAGGGAGTTACTTTTTTTAAAAAATTTTTTAAAGGTCTTTATTTTTTTTTTCTAACATCTTTATTGGAGTATAATTGCTTTACAATGGTGTGTTAGTTTCTGCTTTATAACAAAGTGATTCAGTTATGCATATACATATGTTCCCATATCTCTTCCCTCTTGCGTCTCCCTCCCTCCCACCCTCCCTATCCCACCCCTCTAGGTGGTCAAAAAGCACCGAGCTGATCTCCCTGTGCTATGCGGCTGCTTCCCACTACTTATCTGTTTTACATTTGGTAGTGTATATATGTCCATGCCACTCTCTCACTTCATCCCAGCTTACCCTTCCCCCTCCCCATATCCTCAAGTCCATTCTCTAGTAGGTCTGTGTCTTTATTCACGTCTTGCCCCTAGGTTCTTCATGACCATTTTTTTTCTTAGATTCCATATATATGTGTTAGCATACGGTATTTGTTTTTCTCTTTCTGACTTACTTCACTCTGTATGACAGACTCTAGGTCCATCCACCTCACTACAAATAACTCAATTTCGTTTCTTTTTATGGCTGAGTAATATTCCATTGTATATATGTGCCACATCTTCTTTATCCATTCATCTGTTGATGGACACTTAGGTTGCTTCCATGTCCTGGCTATTGTAAATAGAGCTGCAATGAACATTTTGGTACATGTCTCTTTTTGAATTATGGTTTTCTCAGGGTATATGCCCAGTAGTGGGATTGCTGGGTCGTACGGTAGTTCTATTTTTAGTTTTTTAAGGAACCTCCACACTGTTCTCCATAGTGGCTGTATCAATTTACATTCCCACCAACAGTGCAAGAGGGTTCCCTTTTCTCAGGGAGTTACATTTAAGCCATGCTTTTTAATGGCTTTCAGGCCTCTGGGCCTCTCTGTTTGGACATTTAAGTTGTATCCAAATTTTCTTTTCTGCTATTACAACATTTGACAACTATTCTTTAACATGCTATCTTTGCCCACGTTTCTAATGATTTCTTTAGGATAAAGGGTCTGCACCTTGAAGCTCTGGATGCACTTTGCCACGTGCCTGGGAATGGGGGTTGCAAGTACCAGTCGCTCCAGCCAAGTGCAGAGGGCGCTGCTTGTTCACCTCTTCACCAGCTCGGCGGCTTCTGTTTTTACTGTGCCATCCTTGCTGCTGTCTTCACTGCATTTTTAAGTTACTAATGACATGAATTTATTTTATTTTTCTCTATGCAGTTTGTTGGCCGTGTGGGTTTCCTGTCCTGTTCTTTATAGCACAGACTTTGAACATCTCCCCAGTTTATATGCCATTTTCTCCTTATTATCCCTTCATCTTGATCCACTTAAAGAGCAATGCTGGCTCTAAGCCTCCTCTGTTTATTTTTTTTTTAATGTTTTAATTTTATTTATTTATTTATTTATTTTTGGCTGTGTTGGGTCTTCGTTTCTGTGCGAGGGCTTTCTCTAGTTGTGGCAAGCGGGGGCCACTCTTCATCGCGGTGCGCGCGGGCCTCTCACTATCGCGGCCTCTCTTGTTGCGGAGCACAGGCTCCAGACGCGCAGGCTCAGTAGTTGTGGCTCACGGGCCCAGCTGCTCCGCGGCAAGTGGGATCTTCCCAGACCAGGGCTCGAACCCGTGTCCCCTGCATTGGCAGGCAGATTCTCAACCACTGCGCCACCAGGGAAGCCCCCGCCTCTGTTTTAAAGACGGGATGAACAATGTTACGGCATCGACTCCACGACCCAGTTGGTTTTCAGGTCACCCCACCCAGCTATGTTGTTCTTGCCACTGTACCCCCTCCATGCGGGAACGACGCAGGCCCCGTGGGGAGATGAGGCCTTTCTGAAATATACAGAAAAAATATGCTTCTGTAGAATAACATCTCAAACTCAATATTCACTTCCCACCTCACAGGGTCATGAAGATCAAATGATATAACATCTATGAAAACACTTCATTTTCTGCCCAGTACTGAGGGTAGAAATATTTAGACAGAACATTTTAGAGTTTATAAACTTTTATCAAGAGCATTTTACAGCTGATCCCCAGGCTTTCTTATACACATTGTATCATCTGAAATGAGCCAGGCTTTCCTGGCTCTAGAAGGTTAGACAAAAGGCAACTCAAAATGAAGGAATAAACCTTTACCATACACCTGCTCGGTCCCTGACAGTTTTCTTATCTTATCCCAGCTAATGGTTTACCACCCTGCAAAGCAGATGGATTCACTCATTCAATAGGTGAATGTTTCTTGCGTGCCTACTGTGTGCCAGGCTCCATTCTAAGCCCCTAGAGATAGATCAGGGAAGAAGATGGATAAATTCTCTGCCCTTATGGGGCAGAATTCCAGTGGTTAAATACCTAGGAGATGCTATGCTTATTTTTTGAATAGAAGTCTCAGGTATGTGGTCACCTGCCATGGTCACCCAGCCAGGATTCGAACCCAAATCTCCTGCCCTAAAGGCCCCTCTACCTCCTGGGGCTCCCAGTTCTCTGCTCCAAAGAACCAGCCAGTACTGGATGTGTATCCTCATCCCAGTTCAGAAAGGTCCTGGCTGTATTTCCCAGACACCTGGAGGGTCCAGTGCTGAGGTCTGTCAGGTCAGGGCACAGGGGCTGCCATGGACATCAGCAAAACCAGAACCGAGCTGAGGGACTTAACCCTTTAGTGTCCCTCGTGCCGCTCTCAGGAGGCAAGGAGGGCTGGAGCTGCCCCAGAGACAAGACTTCCTCCGAGTTTTAGATGGCGGAATTGAATTTGCCGACACCTCACTCCTGTTTACTTTCTCCCTGTGTTTCCCACCGTCTCCTGGGCTTAAAAACGCAGAGAGGGGCGACTCTTGTTCTCACTGAAATGAAACCCTCCAGCTGCTGACAAGAAATAGCGATGAGAAATCTCTCTTGTCTTGTTAGAGGAAAAACAAGTGAAACGGCAGACGCTGTTAGGTGTGGAAGCTTCTGAGATGTCAGAGGAGCAAGTGAGCAAACCAATAACAAAACGACACTTGTTAAGGAAGAAACCTCCGCTGCAGGCTCGGCCTTGAACTTGCCCCAGACCAGGGCTTCGCCTGCTGGAACCTCATGTCTGTCACCCAGACCCACCTCTCCCTGCCATGCAGCCAGTGTCTCCCTGGAGCCCGCACAGATCACCCCTCTTGTCTGCTGGGGACAAAATGGGGAATAATGCTACTAATCATGGTAAATCAGTGGAACATTGGCTTTCTTTTCAGAGCTCTCCCATAGGCTCAGCTTGACTTTCTGGATGATTCTTTCAGGGCTTTGGCAAATGGGTTTTGAGTTTGCCGAGGGCTCTGTGCCCACACACAGTAGAAGGCTGAGAAGCAAGGGACGTGTTCAGGTTGCTCAGAAGAAAATATACAGAAACAGAGCTCCAAAGGTAAACCCTTCTGATGTTTCTGTTCAGAAAACGTTTATGTTCCGAAATGCCAGCATCCCTGAGCAGCCGCTGTCCGCAAGAATGACAGACAATTATTTATAAGACACGGTTGTGACTCTCGTGACCGGCGGTGGCTGGAGCGGGAATACGGCACTGATGGTTCACATCCACGGCCGCCCTCTGAGCCGGGTGAGTGACATGCAGGACAGCCCCGCCGTGGAGCGGGTGGCATGTGGCCCCCTTCACACACATGGGCAGACAGATCCAGCGAGCCGTGCTGGAGGTGGGATCCGAGCACTCCCCGGGCCCGGGCCTGCTTTAAAGCAGAGCCTGAGGTCTCTTGCCCTCGGGGGCCCCTGGAGCACGTCAGACCCCCGCCTGGAGCGCTCCTTCCAGCACCAGCATTCTGCCCCAGGCCCGGAGCTCAGGGTCCCGACTTTATGTGTGCACCCAGAAGGCAGAGCCCTCCCGGACCCATCCTGGGTCTGGTTTGAACTCAGGGAGCTGGTCGTTATAGTGTGGAAACATTGTCCTGACTTTCAAGCAAACAATTAGGGGCTCATCTTGGAATCTCCCAGTGCCCACCCCCATCAGAGTCAGGACTGCTCATTGCCATGCTCTGCTGGAAGGCAGGTCTGGTGGGCACCCGCAGACAGACTGCCACTGGGCCTTCCAGAGCCTGGAGACCCCATTCTTGTGCTGAGGGAGAGAGTGGTGCCAGATGACACCTCCTGTGTCCCTTCCCAGGCACGTGGCCGTGGGCCAGGACGTGGCTTCCTGAGTCCTCTGCCGTGATAGCGGCATCCTCCTCGTAGGGCTGATGGGGGTCCTGTGGAAACGTCCCGGGCAAGTGCCCAGTGTGAACAGGACAAAAGTGGGGAGGTGGTGGGTAGGAGGACACAGCTGCCAATGTGGTGCCTCCAACCTGCTGTCTCTGCTTTGTGCCTTTTTTGCTTTGCCGGTGACTGATGGGACTCAGAGGAACGCTCCAGCATCTTCAAAAGAGAAGCTGTTTGGAGATGGGGTTCTCACTTTCCAAGTCCCCAGGAGGCCAAGGTCACAGGACTGGAACCCGAGAACTCTGGACCACTTGGGCCTCCTGAGGCCCTGGATGAGGGATGGGGGCCTGGCACCTGAAATCCCAGAGGCAGGGGCAGATGACCGGGCACCGAAGCCCCAGCTTCTCCCCCTCCTCCCCAAACTAGATCCTGCAGTTTCCCGGGGGCTGGGCTGGGGCTCTGCTTTCATCTCGTTCAGATTTTGGCAGGACTAGCTCTGGGATTTGTAACCAGGAGGGACCCTATAGAAGTACTTACAGGAGAGGCCTGGGGACCTGTCTTGAAGCTGCATTTATCTGTAAAATAAACTCAGTGTTTCTGCTTTTATTTGGAGGATTAAGTCTCCAAGCCACCCCTCCATATTGCCACAGTGTTGTGGGATTCTGGGTATGACTGCACCCCCAAAAAGTGTTCTATGCCAAGAAATGAAAGTTGAAAGCCACTGGGTGGACCTTTTGTCACTCGCACTAACAACAATAGCCATGTACAGCCTCTCGGGAGCCTGAGCTTTATTCACCCATCAGGCTCCAGAATTTTTTTGTTGCTGTTGTTATCCCCACTTTCCAGATGAGGAAACTGAGGCTCAGAGAGGCTGCCTTGCCTAATCACACACCTTGTCAGAGGTGGCTTTCCAAGCCAGGTCTCTGTGACCATTACCACCAAAACGCTGAGCCTTTCTCTCCGTGGATTAAGGAGTAAAGTCATAGACGAAAACTCTTTATAATTTTTTAAAGCTGAGGAGTCCTCAGTCATTTTAATGTTTTTCATCGCACGTTCATTATCATTTGCTTTGGAGGATTTTTTTCTTTTGAACTGGAGAAGCACCTGGCTTTCCCGCTCTTATTTGCAGATGTTTGTTAAACGAATTGAAGGAATACAGGAAGGCTTGATTTTGTAGTAAGCCCCCAGCATCCCCTCCCCCACCAATGAGAGTAGATCAGGAGAAGGTTCCAGTGGGTTCACAAAGCCATTTCATCACACTGGGGTAGTGTGGACGATTAAAACAGAGTCTGCTGCCCTGGAATGGTTTCCACCCCTGTCCCCACCCCAATCCCCTGCTTTCAAAGCCCTCCGCTCCGCAGGAAAACGCTGCCCCCTCCTGGCTTAGAGGGACCAGCACAACGGACACAAGGGTTCAGACCGATATGAACGTCATTAAATCTCAACAATAGGTTCACAGAAGACCAGAGAATAAATTAGGGCGAATGGAGCTGGGTAAGACAATACCACTGGATGAAATGAAGATCTCGAGATACTCTCTTCACTTCATGAAACTCACATGGTCCCTTTGGGGCAACAAAAGCATCAGCCCCCGGTTGTACACCCCCAGATGTTGCTGGGCACAGACTGTCCTGTACAGAAGAGATGGTCAAAGCATCTCTGGCCTCAGGAGAGGCAATAACTCCGACAGTTAACACAGTCTCCAGAAGTGACCCTCTTCCTAAAGGCGGGGCTGAGGCAGGAGGCTGCCACCCCACAGCGGGGTCTTTGGGTTGGAGGGTGAGGCAGGCAGGCCTCTGTTTGCGTTCTGTGCTCCTTTACCCAGTTTCAAAACCTCCCTCACCTGCGTCTTTCTCCATATAAATAAGCCCGGCAGGGAAAGCAGGAGGCTGCTGGAGATTTCACAACCAGCCCAAAAGCTGCCCCATTCCTGGGACAATGTCAGTGAAAAATGATTTCTGGAAGACTCTCCGGACTTTTCTCTCCCCCTCTCCACTTCGAAAGGAGAGACTCTTTTGCTTTCTGAGTTGCCTCCTACTCACTGAAGGGGGGGGGGGGTGGTGAGAGTAAAGGGGTAGAAAATACCTGAAGACTTTCATGTGACTTAGGACACTTATTTTCTTCTCAAGGGCTGAACTAAAGCCAGAAAGTGATGCAAGAAAAGTCTCTGTAGGTTTCACCTCTGAAGGACCAAGTGATGCCTGGTGAACATGCTAAAGATCCTACGGGGAAAACGTGGGGGGGTCAGATCGGGAGGAGCCTGAGGGTCAGATGGGGAGGAGCCTGGGGGTCAACTGGGGAGGAGCACGGGGGTCATCTTTGCTCTTCTGGTTCTTTTTTTTTTTTTTTAATTATTAGCACCTTTAATTATTATTTATTGATTTATTTTTTTGGCTGTGTTGGGTCTTCGTTTCTGTGCGAGGGCTTCCTTTAGTTGCGGCAAGCGGGGGCCACTCTTCTTCGCGGTGCGTGGGCCTCTCAGTATCGCGGCCTCTCTTGTTGCAGAGCACAGGCTCCAGACGCGCGGGCTCAGTAGTTGTGGCTCACGGGCCTAGTTGCTCCGCGGCATGTGGGATCTTCCCAGACCAGGGCTCGAACCCGTGTCCCCTGCATTGGCAGGCAGATTCTCAACCACTGCGCCACCAGGGAAGCCCTCCGTGCTCTTTTTAACCTGCATTAATCTCACCAGCCTGGACACCCCATGGGCTGGAACTGCCTCCTTTATCAGTGTCTCCCCAGCGCCTGGCACACAGCACTGGCTCAGCACAGCTGCCTTTGCTGGATGAGTGTGGGACAGTGGCCTCTGGTCAGGAGAAGAAGGCCCTGTCCCTTCCCCTAACTGGGCCACAGTGGCTACCTTGGGAAAGGAGGGAAGTGGACACGGTTTTCTCAGCCACCTGCTGGCCGGTTATTCAAAAATTCTCTGTGGTGCTGTAGGTCCAGCTTGGGTTGCAAAAGTAAGTAAAGCCCAGGGCTTCCCTGGTGGGGCAGTGGTTAGGAATCTGCCTGCCAATGCAGGGGACACGGGTTTGATCCCCGGTCTGGGAAGATCCCACATGCCACAGAGCAACTAAGCCCGTGCGCCACAACTACTGAGTCTGCACTCTAGAGCCCGTGTGCCACAACTACTGAGCTTGCAAGCCACAACTACTGAGCCCGTGAGCCACAACTACTGAGCCCGCGTGCCTAGAGCCTGTGCTCCACAACAAGAGAAGCCACTGCAATGAAAAGCCCGTGCACCGCAACGAAGAGCAGCCCCCGCTCGCCCCAACTAGGGAAAGCCCATGCGCAGCAACGAAGACCCAACACAGCCAAAAATAAATAAATAAATAAATTTATTTAAAAAAAAAAAAAAAAAAAAAGAGTAAGCAAAGCCCCCACCCCCGGGATGTCACAGTCTATTGGGGGAGACAGAGATTAAAGAGAGATCCGTAAGATCATGAAATACAGTTGTCCAAAGTGGCCCTGAAGGAGACTCTCTGGGGATCCTATGTGAACCAGAGAAACGGCATGAGTAGAGGTAACCAGACCTCAAGGAGAGGAAGGGCATTCCCGGGGAAGGAACAGCACGGGTGAAGGCCCCGAGGCAGTGTCCGGGGCAGCATTTGCTCTTTTGACAGCAGGGATTGTGCATCTGGCACCACCAATTCCCCCTCCCCCAAACCCCGCCATGAATGCAGAACTGATGCCCAAGAGGGCGACAGTCATCTCGTAGCCATGGGAGAAAGGCCACGGGAGCCAGTGGCACCAACAGTGCTGGTCCCTGCTGCCACATCCTTCCAGGGTCTTGTCACGTGAGAAACAGTGATTTCTGTTACTTGCAGCCCAAGGCATCCTGTCTGAAACAGAGCAGAAAGGCCAACAGCCTTCCTAACTAGCCAGACTTGGGGATGCGGTTAGGCGGCCCCGGTCACCACAGGGTGGGTTCACATGCAAACGAAAAGCTGCCTGTTCCCGTGACTGCCCACCACTGAGGGGAGCCCTCCTTCCCTCTCTGAGGACCCCTTACTTCCACCAGAGTTGGAATAATCCTTGGAGAAAGTATCACCTCCGGGAAGATCCAGCTCAGCCCCCTGGGTGAGCTCCCAAATCCCAGGATGACAGGGGGCAGGGGAAGGCTGAGTTGGCCGCTCACCCTCACACAGTCCGAGTTCAGCCCATGTGCCTGGCAGCTCCTCCCTCCTCTGCTCTTCGGGCCGGACCCGCTGTCCTGGGGGCAGGGCGGCTCCAGGGCAGCCTGGCCGCTGGTTCACACTCTCCCGCCCTCCACGTGGAAGGCCCACCGGCTCTCCGCGGTCAGGAGTCTCCCAGCGGGCCTGTTACTCTGTTTCCTCATTAATTACACTGGGATTTTCCTTCCTGAACAGAGAAACTTCTCTAATTTGGGTTATACAACATCTCTTCGAATTTTCTCCAGAGTCTGCAGTGACTCTAATAATAAAACAGACCTGGAACAGGAAGGCTTTCATCCCAGCAGCTCAAAGCTCACAATAAACAAATCGTAATTATGTATCTCAACAGCACCCCCCCCCTTTTTCTTTTCCTAGTGGGGAAACTGAGGCAAAAGGAGGTCAAGTGCTTGGCGCGAGGCTATGGCTTCTCTTGGCCACCAAGAAGCCCATGTAACTGCTGGGACTATCATCATGACTTGCTTTATTGAAGGGGTCTGGAACCAAACCTGCAACATCTCCAGTTTGCCTCTATCCTAGGCCTCCAGTGGTCATGGGGCACCCACCTGTTACCTATGAGATTACATAGAAACATACAAAACCATAAAACATACGACTCATGTGTATGCTGACCTTGTTCGTTTAAAGCGTGTGTCTTTCTCCCTAGAGTGTGAGCTCTCGAGGGTGGGGATGTGCCAGCTGTATCATGGCAGGTCTTGTGTTTATTTATTTAAACACACACCCCCTTCAGCAATCAGAGCTTTCTTCATTTCTTCAGAGCTTGGGAAGCAGGGGCCCAGAAAAGAGGGCTGGGTGTGGAAGGAGCAAGTCTACGGCTCAGGAAAGCTTCAAGGAACTCAAGGAAGAACCCCTTTACTTCTCTGAGTGATGGAGAAAAGAGTGACATCTTGGCCCATAAAACACTCCTGCCTCTGGGGGCTTCCATTCTAGCCAGGTGTCAGCAGACGGCTTCTTAAAAGGCCAGAGAGTGAATAGTTTTGCATGCATGCACCAAGGAGCAAAACTGAGGCTGTTAAGTAAGCATCTGTATAACCGTTTACAGGGCTTCCTTGGTGGCGCAGTGGTTGAGAATCTGCCTGCCGATGCAGGGGACACGGGTTCGAGCCCTGGTCTGGGAGGATCCCACATGCCACGGAGCAACTAGGCCCGTGAGCCACAACTACTGAGCCTGCGCGTCTGGAGCCTGTGCCCTGCAACAAGAGGGGCCACGATAGTGAGAGGCCCACGCACCGCGATGAAGAGTGGCCCCCGCTTGCCGCAACTGGAGAAAGCCCTCGCACAGAAACGAAGACCCAACACAGCCAAAAATAAATAAATAATAATTATATAACCGTTTACAATGTAACACTTTACAGATGCCAGAAACATTCTCAGCTCTCGGGGCAGAAGGAAGAAACAATCAGGCCTCTTGAGGGCTGAGACGTGCCAAGCCCATTTAGAGGTAAAACAATAGCTAACATTTATTTAACGTTTGTTGTGTTCCAGCGCTGATCTACTCAAGTCCCTTCCAGGGAGAAAAGAGCACGTTGCAAAGGGCCTGAGGCAAGAGCATGTTTTTCGTGTTGGAGGAACAGGTGTGGTAGATGCAGCCTCTGAGGCTGCGCATGTAAGATGTAAACTCTCGGGAAGTATATGAGACACGTTTACATGAAACTCACCACAAAGAACGAGATGTGACCCACTGGGATCAGGACATTCACGTTCACGCATTCAACAGATGTCCTGAACCGTCCTGTTACTCAAGGCTCTCTCTTCTGCCTCCCAAGTTTTGGGCTGGTGAAGTCTTGCCAGACGTTGTGGGGCCTGGAAAACTTAGCCCGTGACTCAGTGTCCACAGGAAGAGTTTGTGTGTGGATGTGCCAGACCACAGGACTGAGCCGCAGTCTGGGCTCGGGGTCCCCCAAGCTAATGACAAGGGCCCAGAAGACACGCAAACTGCTACCGAGTCCAAGTTCGCTCTGCTTGCCGCACGACAGGCCGATGAATCGGAGACGAGGTGCTGAGGCAAGGAGTAACAACTTTATTCGGAAAGGAGGCAGACCGAGAAGATGGCAGACTAGTGTCTCTGAAAAACCATCTTATCTGGGTCTGGATGCCAGTTTCTTTTATAGAATCAGAGAGGGAGAGGCAATGAGGAAGTAAAGTAAAAGGGCCAACATCAGTCTCGCAAAACATCTCCTGGAATGACCAGCCTCAGTGAGGGGATGTGTTAGTTTCTTTTTTCTTGCAGCAATTCACAGGTGGGCAGGGTTCCCTGAGGCAGGCCATTCTGTATGATTATAATAACAAAAGCAACGAAAAGCAAAGGTTAAAGTCAAAGAAACAGATGGAACAAGGAGTCCGATTTAACTCTTCCCTGTTACAAAACCAGGGAGTTGAAGAGACCCAAACAAAAGCCCTAAGTTTAGCTGGACCTCAAACCATATCAAACTCAGCCAAAAAAACGTTACAAGCTTGGTTTGTGGTTTTCTCCCTCCCTCCTTGCCTTCTTTCCTTCCGTAAAATGCAGGATGGGTAGCAGAGGCTCTTGCAATGAAAGAATTAATAAACACTAATAAAGCTGATGGTCATTGAGAACTTGTTGGCTTACATTGTCAGAAGAAATTGTGAAACGGACAAAAATGGTCACTGAATGCACCTTCAGTTTTCTGATTCTGTCAAGGGCTTGTGCCTTTCATTGTCTTTATTGATAGCCATGCAAATGATTTTGTCCCTAGAAATGCAAATGAGTTTGTCCCTTGGAATACAATTGATTATCGTCCTATGACTATTGACCAGTTTTGCATCTGTTTGTAAATTCATTTCAGCCTTTCTGATTGCTGGTATATTTAGGTGTGACTCTGAATTATCCCTTGAACCATTTGTGACACCTTCTCAATTCTCTCACTGATTCAGGAGTTAAATACAATCTTTGACACACGTCTGTTTTAGGTTTATATGAGTCATGATTTTATCTTTAAAAATTTTTTCCTTTAACGACATGTATAATCTTATTTACAAAGCTGTGAAGTGGCTATCATTGCCATCACCCCCATGTTATAGATGAGGAAAACGGAGGCCCAGGGTGTCGTGAAATCTGCTCAAGGCCATCCACGGGGCATCGTTGGAGTCGAGCTCTGCACCCAGGCAGTGGGAACCCAGAGCTGGAACTTTTTGTCACTGTCCTATGCGGTCCTTGTTGTGCAATTGGATGTGTCGCCCCAGTTGTGCTATTGGGTTTCAAGTTGGTTTTCTTACCATTGGCCCTTCAGGATGTCCAGTACTCAATGCCTTTGTAGCTGCCAGTCTGTGAGGAACTCCCGAGGTCAGAAAAGAGACCTCCTCCTCCTCCGTATCATAGCTCAGAGCTATGAGCGATGTGGATGGCAGGCAGATTCTTACTGCTGGGTCTTAAGAAGCCAATTCAGAGAAGGCCTCAAAATCTCCAACTAAGGGACTTCCCTGGTGGCGCAGTGGTTAAGAATCCGCCTGCCAATGTAGGGGGCACGGGTTCGAGCCCTGGTCTGGGAATATCCCACGTGCTGCGGAGCAACTAAGCCCATGCACCACAACTACTGAACCTGCGTGCCACAACTACTGAAGCCCACGTGCCTAGAGCCCATGCTCCACAACAAGAGAAGCCACCACAGTGAGCACCCCGTGTACCGCAATGAAGAGTAGCCCCCGCTTGCTGCAACTAGAGAAAGCCCGTGCGCGGCAATAAAGACCCAACGCATCCAAAAATTAATTACTTAAAAACCCTGCAGCTAAGAGTCTTTGAGTACTTTCTCCTCAATGACGCCAAGGGTCCACTTCTTTAATCTACTTATTTTAATAGTATAAATATTTTTTTAAAAATAGTTGTGATTGTTACCACAGGAATGTCAAATTCTTTAGGGGGTAGCAAAGGACAACTACAATCTGAGTACCTTACTGCCTGATGGATGAATCGATTTTTAAAAACTCTCAGGAACAAGCTTACACCGGAGCCAAAGCAAGTTATTCTTTAGAACTGTTGAACCACAAATATCACCTGAAGGGAGAATGAACTAATTGACATTTCATTTGGTTGCTGTTTCTGTATGAAATTCACATTACAGCTCAAGGGTGTCAGAACCCTAATACTGATGTTGTGTATTTTGCGAGCCGTATGAATATTTGCAGGTGATAGTGTTGCCAGCGAACATTTGTTGAATTTTTCTATGTAGCAAGCACCTCTGGAAATGCTTTACGTGCATGTTGTCATTCGATCTTTCAACTCTGTGGTGTGAGTTCTATAATTAGCCTCACTTTAAAGATGAGGTAACTGAGGCCCAGAGAGGTAGTCACCTGCCAAAGGCCACAAATCTGCTAAGTGGAGCCACAGACTAAACCCCAGTGCACACACATGATTCACACATATCCTGGAAGAAGAGGGAAGCTGAGTGCCCCCTGTGTTCCCTACTACCTGGGCTCACATGCCCTTGTGTTTTCCCTTCCGTAGTGAATCGGCGTGTGACTTCCGAGGCCAGGTCATAAAGGGCGTTGCTGCTTCTGCCTTGGCCCGTGGATGGTTGCCCTGGGAGATGCTGGCTGCCATGTCGTGAGGACACTCAAGCAGCTCTGAGGAGGGGCCCACGTGGAGAGGAACTGAAGGCTGATGAGCTTCTGATGGATTTGCTCAGCCTCCATTCCCTCCTCCCTCTAGTGGTCTTTCTTGTAAGTCAGAGGCTGTAAAGTTGAAGGCTCTATTGTCCAGACTCCTTTGCAGCTAGAGTTCTGGATGTGAATTCGGTTCTGCTGTTAGATGTACCCAGGTGGGATTTGGAAGGCAGAAGTGAGGCAGAGGCCATTGTTCTGCCCCATTTGGGATGTGAGGGGCAGGGTTCACTGCAGCTGCACTTACCTCCCTGTCCATTTTCCAGCTTCTTCAGTGTCGAGAAGCAGGTACAGTCACATGCTCTTGGATTCTGTGGTCCTGCTGGCATCCTCAGAGAATGTGGCTCCAGGGAGGGTCAGTTCTGCCGGCCATGGAAGTCTTTCCCGGAAGCACAGCCTCGAGGCCCCTGCCCCGAATTCCGAGTGGTTTTGCAAGCACCCTCCTTCCTGTATTAAACCATGGAATGATTTCCATTTCCTGCTCTGAAACTTGATGGATACTATTAGATAATTCAACATTATAGAAATAAGTCAATAAAGAGTAAAGGCTTTCCTCCTTACCCCAATTCCAATTTTCCTTCAAAAACAGTAACATTTTCCTATTTATTAATTCAGAAAATTCTTCTTTGTGAATCTATACATAGATAGATAGATGATAGATAGATAGATAGGTAGGTAGATAGATAGGTGATAGATAAAATACACTATGTAACATAATGTTACTCAGAGAAGGGGTCATAATATAGCCATTGTTTTGCATATTAGTATTTTTTCACTAAAAATATTTTTTGAATCATAACGAGATACCACTACACACTGACCGGAATGGCTAAAATAAAAGAGAGAAAAAAAAAACCTAACAATTCCAAGTGTTGACAAGGACAAGGCACAACAGGAACTCTCATACTTGCTGATACAGGAATGTAAATTGATTGAACCACTTTGGAACACTATTCGGCAGTTTGTATTAAAGTTACACACAGACCTACCCACTGACCCAGCCACTTGTCCACAAAAAGACTTGTGCAAGAAGGCTCACAGCAGTTTTATTTATACTTGTCAAAAAGTAGAAACAACACAAATGTCACACATGTGAATGGATAACAAATTGTGTTCTATCCTACAAAGGAATACTATTTGGCAATAAAAAGGCAATAAAAAGGAACAAGCTACTGATATACGCATAACCTGGATGAACTTTGAAAACCTTAAGTAAAAGAAATAGATGCAAGAGAGCACATAGCGAGTGATTCCTTTTACAGGAGGTTCAAGAACAGGCAGGACCACAGTATGGTCCCCGAAGTCAGAGACAGTTTATCTCTGTTGAGTGTGCCGGTGATGGGCTGGCAAGGGGCACAGGGAACCTTCTGAGGTGCTGGAAATGTTCTGCATCTTAATCTGGGTGGTGGTTACACGGGTGTACACACGGGTAACATGACTCAAGCTATCCACTTAAGATTTGTGCACTTTACCGATTAAAAGATTATCTTTGGATATCAACACACTTAGAACCAGTTCAATCTGTTTCACATTTGCAGAGAATTCTATTGGATGGAGTCACCTTCATTTTACCCACTCTACTATGTGGGGACTTTTAGCTTGTTTCCAGCATTTTTGCTATTACAGGCAAAGGTATGGTCAATATCTCTTGTGTGTATCTTGGAATTCTTCTGCCAGTGTATCCATAGGGTAAATTGCTAGAAGTGGACTTGCCGGGTCAGAGGGAACATGGCTGTTGATGTTTCACAGGTACTGCTCAATTGCCCTCCAAGAAGATTGCAGCAATGCCCACGCCCACCGCACCATCACTTCTGAGAGTGCGGGTTTTCCCACGCCCTCACCAGCACTGAGCATTACCAACCTTTACAGTGTTTGCCAATCTGATGGGTAAAAATATTTTTTCTTTCTTTCTTTCATCCTTCCTTCCTTCCTTTTTTCTTCCTTCCTTCCTTCCTTCCTTCCTTCCTTCCTTTCTTTCTTTCTTTCTTTCTTTTCTTTCTTTCTTTCTTAATGGATCTGCTCTATCTTGACCCATTTCCCATACTGGGTTTCTGCATCTGATTTTGTTTGAGGTAAGGGTTTGTTGCTAAACAAAATAAATTAAACTTTCAGATTAGATCAAAGAAAAGATCATGCTTTCCAAAACTGAACTGCCAATGACGAACCACAGAATTTGTCTCTGGTGGGGCTCTTCCATATAACGGGGTTGGGATACAGTGGGGATGCCCAACTCACAGCCATGGTGTTACCTCTGGCTTTGGGCAAGATGCGCTGATTTTCCTTGCCTCAGTTTCCTCATCTGTGAACTGGAGCTCATAATAGTAGTATTATTGTTGTGAAGATGAAATGAGATAATATTCATCCAGGGCTCAGGCTGGGCCAGGCGTGTCCTAGGTCTTGTATAAGTTTCCTCCATTGCTGTGATCATGGTGACTCATTATGGAGGTGTCCCCTCTGGGCCTTAGTTTCTGTCTTTATAAAGTGAGACTGTTGCATGAGATGTTCCTGCTCTTCTGCCCCTTCCTGATTTCCTGCCCCGTGGCCTCTGCTCTTGGTGGCCTGTGAGCACCCTGCTTCCCGCCCCCCGGCACCATCCTAGGCTCCTGGAGTCACCCACCCGCCAACTTACCACCCAGGCTGCACCGCCCGTGGCCGTCCCCAAACTCCAGGTGGCTCGTACTTGGTCACCTGGCCCCAAAGCAATGCGGCTTGTTGCTGAGGCTCAGAATCCCTGGAGAAAACAATTCCTTTGGCTTCAACTGCAGTCTCTCTCTCAAAGGAGTGAGGCTCCAGCGCTGCTGTCCCACAGCGGGTCAGACACTTCTTCAAAGCACTGAGCCCAGCCTCCCTCTGTCCTCCACGTATCAACTCAGGCAGTGACTCCAACAGACCCTGAACTCTAAATTAGGCTCGGCTGGGTCCCTTCCCCAGAAAGATTCCTTCCTCTTGTTCCTGCTACAGCCCCACCTGCCTTGACTCACATCATGGACCCCATTTAGCTCACATCATGGAACTTTGCAAGCATTTGTCTCCCTCTGGCTCTGGATCCAATGCCAGTCCTGCAGGGGAGGCCCCTCATTTCTCTAGTTGAGAAATCTCCTCCTCCACATTGTAATGGGCCCAGACAGAAGGATCAGATTATTTGAAAGCCAAATGCCCTCTGAGTAAATTTCAACACCATCTATTAATATTTTTTGCCTCTCCTGCCCCTACCCTCTGCCCACCTCTTCTGCTTTACCAGCCACACCTGGCGGCCACCTGTCAGATTCTCAACCCATCACCTGGGCAGCGTGGCCCCATCAAAGTCCAGTGTCCCAGGTGGAGACGTCTTATTCCAAGCCTTGACAGCAGTGCCTGTCTCTAGTCCCTGGCATGTTCATTGGAGCCCCAAACTGACCCCTGCTTTTTTCCATTAAATAAGCAGTTATACACTCACATCAAAGCGAGGTCAGCAAGGAAGGAAGGAGGGAGAGAAAGTTGTGTGCTTGTTTATTAGTTGTTGGTTCTGACAGCTCTTTTCATGTTCACTTTGAGGGCTGGGGGAAGCACAACATACGTTTGATGGAATAATTATTAAATGAGGGACTTCCCTGGTGGTCCAGTGGTTAAGACTCCACACTCCCAATGCAGGGGGCCCAGGTTCGATCCCTGGTCAGGGAACTAGATCCCGCATGCCACAGCGAAGATCCCGCGTGCTGCAACTAAGACCTGGTGCAGCCAAATAAATAAACAAATAAATAAGTATTTTTTAAAAATTATTAAATGAGGTTTGAGGCACCAAGAGGCACACTCATAGAAAGAAGAGTGATTTGCACTGGTCATCCTGAATGTTGATCCACAAGCTAGGAAGTTCACTGTGTCAGGGTCCTCCTGATGGTGAATTTGGCCCTCAAGCCAAAGTTTGCAAAGGCTACTTTTCTTCCAACAGATGATAAGAGAGACAGACATGCAGTCAGAGAGTGATCACAGCCGGGATTTAGGGACATACTATGTGTCAAGTATCTGCTAAGCATTTGTTGTGAATTATCTTATGGAACCCTCACACCCATCCTTGAAAGAATTTAACTGCCACTAACCCCAATTTACAGGTGAGAAAAGTTAGGGTTAACAGGCTTATTAACAAGAAGTTCAAGGTCACACAGTAAGCAGAGGCAAAGCCAAAACTGAAGATTGGTCTGCGGCTTCTTCATCTCCCACGCTTGACATTTGGGGCTGGGCATCCTTTCCGGTGGGGGCTGTCCTGTGCGTTACAGGGTGCTCAGCAGCGGCCCTGGTCTCTACCCACTGGATGCCCGCACCACCGAGTTGTGACAGCCAAAGCGATCTCCAGACATTGCCAAGTGCCCCCTGGGGGAGGGGAGGTAACATCACCTCAGGTCAAGAACCACTGTGTTGAAACTTTCGCTATCTCTGTCCCCTTCTTGCCACCCCCATGTGAGTTGGGACATGCCCCTGGGACCCTCTTCAGACTGGAGAGGCTGCTTGAGAGGCGGCTATTCTTTTTTTTTCTTTTTTTAAATTTTATTTATTGATTGATTTTTGGCTGCGTTGGGTCTTCATTGCTTTGCGCGGGCTTTCTCTAGTTGCGGCGAGCGGGGGCTATTCCTCGTTGCGGTGCGCGGGCTTCTCATTGTTGTGGCTTCTCTTGTTGCAGAGCATGGGCTCTAGGCGCCTGGGCTTCAGTAGTTGCAGCATGTGGGCTCAGCAGTTGTGGCTCACAGGCTCTAGAGCACAGGCTCAGTAGTTGTGGCGCACGGGCCTAGTTGCTCCGAGGCATGTGGGATCTTCCCGGGCCAGGGCTCGAACCCATGTCCTCTGCATTGATAGGCGGATTCTTAACCACTGCGCCACCAGGGAAGTCCCGGCTATTCTTATAGTCACAGGTTTTCTGAATCCTACTCTCTCCATTTGATCAGTCGAGGGCTCCCAGTTCTGAGAGAGTTGTCACCTTACCTACATTTATCAAGGAGCTATTGTGTGTGCTCAGTCAGCTTTGGGACGTTACAGAAATGAGCAAGACACAGCCTTCTCTCACCAACTAGAATAGAGGTTGCCATCTAGTAAACCACAGCCAAATCTGGCCTAGGGTGTGTTTTCCTTATCTTGTGAAATATTTATTCGAAAACTGAATTGGCCAGGGTCTAAAGATTTGAAGATTTCACTTTTTAAAATACAATATCCAAATGTATGGCTTATTGTGAAAAAATCAGAAGACCTAGCAGCCATTGCCAAGTGTAGGAAACCCCTGAGAAAAATCATGAGCTCTTTTGCACTTTGCCCTGCTTCCGGATGCTTCCCATCACCTCACTCCTTTCCACCAGGCACCCCCAGCTCACTCCTTTACAGTAACGGCTTAGCCCCTGTGGGCAATTCAGTGTGAGGCCCTGGAGCTTGATCAGAAGCTCCTGTAGGGCTGGTATCAATATCAGCGATGTTAGCGCTTCATTCCCCATGCCAACTCCTCATGGCTGGACCTTAATGCAGCAGGAGTCTCAGAGGAGGGAGAGATCGCTTTGGGCTGGGGAGTCAAGGAGAGATTCCCGGAAGAGGTGAGTTGGAGCTGGGAAGTAAAAGTAGGTAGGGTTTGGCAAGATTGGGATTCATAGAAGGAAAAGCCACATAGTGTGTGCTGAGAACAATAGGAGCTCTCAGTCCAGAAGGGGACCAGAGGCAGAGCAGGAGGGCCACCAGGAAGAGGTACTGTTCCTGCCCTCCAAAGACTTCCATCCTGACTTCAAGACCCCAACTCAAGCACAAGGAAGAGCAGTGAACATAAGAGTTCATCCAGTCAAGGCTACAGGCTAGGCCTGTAGCAAGGCCTTCTGGAGAAGGTCACACAATGAAATGAAAACCTTAGGAGTCAGTCATCTGCAAAACAGGGATAATAATGGTACCTATTTCGAATGACGGTTTAGAGGATTAGAGGAGAGGAAATGAAGATTCTTAGTGCCTGGTACATAGCAGTATTGAGAACAAGGGGCTTCTGTCTCTGCAATAGGCATGTGCATGCCTGCAGGTATACCAGATGCCCGAGTCAGCTTGTCTGGACATCTGCTGCTCATCTAGGGTAGTGTTGGAGACTCACAGATAGTTTCTTCTTCTTTTGGTAGCAGGACAACCTCTGGAGCTAGGAGGCCTAGATTTGGAACCTGGTTCTGTGTTCTCGAGCAGGTTATCTAATCTCTTTGTGCCCCAGGTTCCATACCGGAAGAGTGGAGAATAACAGCGGTACCCATCTCCACGCGTTGCTGTGCCCCGGGTGGGGCGTGGGTTGGGGGGTGGACTCTTCCGTCTAAGGAGTCTTGTTCACCTATCTCAGTTCTCTCTTAGTAGTTGGTCTGTAATTGGTGTCTATTTTTATTAACATTGATAGCACATCAGACCCACGTAGGTGGGTAATCCAGGGACCAAAACGGAGGCAGGATCCCCTGGAAGCTCACATGTCCTGAGAGAGTCCCCAGGAGAGAGTGAGGGCTCCTGGGTGGGGGGCCTGGTGCAGGCCCGGGGGGACCGTGACTGCCCTTCAGAGTGAAAGTCCAACTGGAAAAAGCAAATCAGTGGGAACAGTCTCCCCAGGGACACCCAGGTGTCAGGGGAGAATTCTCCGCTGGCCCAGCTCATTTCTAAAACCACCACACTCGTTTCTAGAAATGTCACTTGTCATAACCAAGGGAGTGGTTGCTTCCAGCTGGGAAGCCGGCCAAGAAGAAATGGGCAGTAAAGTGTTTCATATAAAATTGGTTTGGGAATTGAGGGCTGGCTTCACATCAAGGCATGTCAGAGAGGCACTGGCCTGAGCATCACATTTACTGTCCAAATGGGTAAGTGTAGCCGCAAAATGGATATATATATATGTTTTTTGGCCCCGCTGTGTGGCATGTGGGAACTTAGTTCCCCGACCAGGGATCGAACCCGTGACCCCTCCGTTGGGAG
Source organism: Eschrichtius robustus (assembly GCF_028021215.1). Lineage (NCBI taxonomy): Eukaryota > Metazoa > Chordata > Mammalia > Artiodactyla > Eschrichtiidae > Eschrichtius > Eschrichtius robustus. The sequence goes on along the minus strand of NC_090839.1, from coordinate 6,116,838 downwards.
TGTGGAGTCTTAACCACTGGACCACCAGGGAAGTCCTCAAAATGGATATTTAAGAGTGAGTCTTATGGAGAAGTCTCACCAAGTGCTTCGGTGGCCTAATCATATAGGTAGGAAATTAAACAGCGGAGTTAGAGTTAATAATAAATGATGCACAATAACAGGTCATTGCTGTCTTGGCTGGAAGATGAATCAGCACTGGTGTCCGTGGTCGGATAACCTGAGGGGCTGCACATCTGGGATTCCCCCCTCCTTCCCTCCACTGTGGATTTTAGAGCTGGACCCTCAAGGCTGAAAGAAAAGAACTTCTTGTTTCAAGTAGAACATTTTCTGGGATAAAGGAAGGGCATAGGGTTGTCTTTTTGTTATTATAATTTTAATTTTGTAAATTTTGAAAAAAATCAGAATATTCTGGACGAAGGTAACTAAGTCTTTGAACGCCCCTCCCCCATCCGGGTCTCCTCCGCCCCGACTTCCCTGTACAAGAAATTAATATCCGAGATTATGTTTAATCCTTACAACAAGGAGGAGTTTATGGGGAGAGTAACTTCTCCAATTTTCCAAATGAAGAAACTGAGGCACAGAAAGTTTGTGACTCACCCACAGCCAGTGAGAGGCAGAGGGGGGATGTGAGGCAAGGTCTCTCTTGCATCAAAATGTGTGTCTTTCCATCATGCTTGTCTCTGGAGCTAGAATCTGGATACAAATTTTTTTGAGGCTCTCAAGTTGGCATAAGGTGTTCATCCCAGCAGTGATGATTAGAGAGTGGATATGGGTCCGTGGCTGACCCCCTCCGCTCTGTATAAGGCACAAGGAGACGTCACTTTGGGTGGTTAATCACACCTGTCTCCTGGCTTCCTCAATGTTTTGTTTCCATTTATCATCTAACCCAGAGGTCTGAAAGCTTTCTCTGTAAAGGGCAAGGTAGTAAATACTTAGGCTCTGTTAGCTAAGAGGCAAAAATGAGCAACTCTTCTCAATGAAAGACTGACGGTCTTTTTTTTTTTTTTACAATTTAAAAATGTAAAAACCATTCTTAGCTCATGGGTCACATAAAAACAGCAGGAAGTGGCTGGGTTCAGCTCATGGCTGTAGCTTGTCTATCCTGAATGCTAACCTATATCACTTCTGCCCAGTGAGACTATCAGTTCTTGAAAGGTACAGATCGTTCATTTCTACCCAGGGCATCAGAGCTTCACTGTGTCTGTAAAGAAATAAAGGGGAAAAAGACCCTGCTTCTAAATGCTCCCCCACGCCCCAGCCCAGCGAGCAAGTTCCAGGTGCTGGGGGTACAGCAGTGTAAAGAGCAGACCAAAAAGTCCTTGGCCTTGGAAAGCTCATGTTCTAGCGGGGTAAGACCCACCATGTAACTAATATCAGTTAATGGTAGAAGGTAGTAAGTGATGGTAAAGACTAGATTAGGGAGGAGGGACAGAGAATGCCAGGATGGGACATGGCTTTATTTTTAAATAGGATAGTCAGGGAAGGCCTCGCCAGGAAGGTGACCTTGAGGAAAGACCTACAGGTGAGGGAGGGAGCCATGCGGAGATTTGGGGCAAGAACATTCCAGGCAGAGGGAACAGCAAGTGCAAAGTCCCTGAGGCAGGAGCTGCATGAATGTGGGGCGTGTGGAAGACAAGGCCAGAGAGTTTCCTGGGGCCCTGTCTTCCTGGGTCTATTTTGAAGATGGATCTGATGGGATTTGCTCACGGAACGGACATGGGTTTGGAGAGGAACCAGGGGTCAAGGATGAAACCAAGGGCAGTCAGAGCATTGGAAGGACAGAGCTGCCTTTACTGAGATGGGAGCTGGTACGGCAGGAAAACTGAGAACTCCATTTGGGATGTATTAAGTCTGAAAGGCCTATTAAACCCCAGATAGATAGATAGATAGATAGACAGACAGATATAAATCAGCTCTGAGGTGGGAAGTGGCTCCAGCCCCCTGATGGGGTGAGGGGTAGTCAAAATAAGGAGACTCTCCTGCAGCACTCAGAGAGCCGTTCTGCCATAACTCAGCACCCACGGCCATGGCCTCCTGGGAAGGAGAAGCGAAACGTGAGGCCAAGAGGGATACCCCGGGGCCTGCCCTTTCACTCGGATTTCCTCAGCCAGCTTTTCTTCACAGGAGCTGCTGTCAGGCCCAGGCCTCTCTGGAGCGGCTGGAGGAGACCAGTCAGTAGAGGGTTTGCTACGCCCGTGCCCACCTCCGAACACACACACCGCCCAGAGAGTGGCCTTCAGAGGGCAGGGGTGGGACAGAAGGCACTCAGGAGTGGGTGGTTCCAGCAAAGGGAGAAAGGGACCTCTGGGTACATTCACAATGTTGTTCATTGAGCACTTACTACGTAGGTAGCAGGCACTGGATGTGTGCCCGGTAGGGAAGGAAACCAATGATAAATTGTTTCAGAAAATAGTACCATACACAATCTGGTCTCTACAGTTCATGTAATTCATGAACTACGCATGATGGATCTATATGTTCTGTGCTGCGGAGGTTAAACAAATGGCAGCCCTTTCATCAAGGTAGAAAAGAAGAACAAAGAAAAACTCAGAGCACCTCACTTGTGCCTCCTGGTGGTGAGACCTGTCAGCACGGCGGCCAAGCTACTGTCTCCCCCCACCCCTCTAGGCTACCCCCGCGGGGTGTCACCCGATTGGGTGCAAGGAAGGCTCCTAAAGCTTGTCTGGCCCCCAGGACCCGGTGAAGCCAGAGGAGGAATGCTCAGAGTCACGGAGAACCATCGGCCTTTCCAGCTTGAGGAGTCCAGGGGCCACTGATGAAGAAGCTCGACAGGTCGGTGGCAGCCCCGAGTGGGCGTCAGCGGGGACAGCCCTGCTGCAGGCTCCTGGGTTTGGGATGGTTTCTGGTTTCTAACTCCCCAGAGTCTCAGCTTGGTCTCCACTGAGGAAGGGCCCTTCTTCTCCGAGGTCCATCAGCTGAGGGCGCCCTGATTCAGTGAGGAGGGGTCCGGACTGGAGGAGGGACACGGAATGAGGAAAATCACCGCCCCCCAGTCACCGGTAACCGCACCCCGGCTCCGCCACCCACGTCGCTACAACCAGGGACGCGGGACCAGAGAGACTGGTGACTCAAATCTCCCGGGGGAGTTGCTTTACCTCTCTGAGCCTCTTTTCCTCATTTTATAGAAAGAATAACAATATCCTTCTTATAGTGTTTCTGTAAGGAGTAAGCAAGGAAATGTATCCGAAGCACTTAGCCTGGTGTCTGGCAAAACCCTTCAGTAAATAAAAGGCAGTTATTACGATTATGATTGTGATCATTACTATTATTTCTTGAGCGTTTACTACGTTCCAGGTATCATAGCAAATGAATATTAATTGTAACAGGTGACATTTGATGAAAGCTTTCTCCATGCCAGGCACTACAGCAGGAGCTTTACAGTCATCTTTTCGACCTTCACAACACTATAAGGTAGTGCTATGGTCTGAATGAATGTTTGCTGTTCCCTAAAGTTCATATGTTGAACCATAAGCAAAACCAAAAGACAGTCCACAGAATGGGAGAAAATATCTGCAAACGAAGCCACCTACAAGGGATTAATCTCCAAAATATACAAACAGCTGATGCAGTTCTATGTCAAAAAAACAACCCAATCAAAAAATGGGCAGAAGATCTAAATAGACATTTCTCCAAAGAAGACATACAGAAGGCCAGAAAGCACATGAAAAGATGCTCAACATCACTAATTATCAGAGAATTGCATATCAACACCACAATGAGGCATCAACTCACACTGGTCAGAATGGCCATCATCAAAAAGTCTACAAACGATAAATGCTGGGGAGTGTGTGGAGAAAAGGGAACCCTCTTGCACTGTTGGTGGGAATGTAAATTGATACAGCCACTATGGAGAACAGTATGGAGGTTCCTTAAAAAACTAAAAATAGAAATATGATCCAGCGATCCCACTCCTGGGCATATATATCTGGAAAAAACCATACTTTGAAAAGATACATGTATCTTTGCCCAATGTTTATTGCAGCACTATCTACAATAGCCAAGACATGGAAGCAACTTAATTGCATGGAAGCAATTTACCCATTCCATCGACAGAGGAATGGATAAAGAAAAAATGGAATATTACTTAGCCATAAAAAAAAAAATAATGCCGTTTCCAGCAACAAGGATGGACCAGGGGAGGGATAAATTAGGAGCTTGGGATTAACGTACACACACTACTATACATAAAATAGATAACCAACAAGACCTACTGTATAGCACAGGGAACTCTACTCAATATTCTGTAATAACCTATATGGGTAAAGAATCTGAAAAAGAATGAATATATGTTTATGTATAACTGAATCACTTTGTTCTACACCTGAAACTAACACAGCATTGTAAATCAACTATACTCCGATAAAATAGAAAAAAAATTTTTTTAAAATAAAATTCATGGACTTCCCTGGTGACGCAGTGGTTAAGAATCCGCCTGCCAATGCAGGGGACACGGGTTCAAGCCCTGGTCCGGGAAGATCCCACATGCCGCGGAGCAACTAAGCCCGTGCGCCACAACTACTGAGCCTGCGCTCTAGAGCCTGCAAGCTACAACTACTGAGCCCACGTGCCGCAACTACTGAGCCCGCATGCCTGGAGCCCGTGCTCTGCAACAAGACAAGCCACCGCAATGAGAAGCCCACACACCGCAACAAAGAGTAGCCCCCCCTTGCTGCCCCATGTGCAGCAACGAAGACCCAACACAGCCAAAAATAAAATTTTAAATTTTAATAAAATAAAATTCATATGTGGAAATCATAATCCTCAAAGTGATGCTATGAGGAGTTGGGGCTTTAGGAAGGTGCTTAGGTCATGAGGGTGGTGCCCTTGCAAATGGGATTAGTGCTCTTATAAAAGAGACCCCAGAGAGCTCCCTAGACTCCCTGGCCCACAGAGCTACCGCCATGTGAGGACATAGCAAGAAGCCACCAGCTATGAACAGGGGACTTTTTTAGACATTTTTCCTAATTGCTCCCCCTTATGAAATTTAATACCACAGATACGGTGTTTACCTCTTTATGTACTGTGTATTTATTTGTGCTTTATCAAAAGAGTAAGACTTCTCATCCACTCTCTTCCCCCAACCAATTTTTGTTCCTCCTGGGGACAATTTTGTCCCTCCTAAGAGTGCATGAGGTTGATCGACATCTTGTTCAGAGTCTCCCTGCCTAGCCCGATATACAGATTGCCTGTTCTTGACCGAGCCCACCTGATTCAGAACCACCGAGAGAGCTCCTGGGAATCTGCATTTTAACAAGGGCCCCAGGTGATTGTGATGATCAGATAGGTTTTGGAAATGATGATGCATTTACCGTGGGTCCCGAATGTGGTTGCACGTTGGAATCACCTGGAAGCTTTTAATTGGTATCCATGTTTAGTCCCCTCCTCCAGAGATCCTCAGTGAATTGGCCAGGGGGGCGGGGGATCCTAATACACAGACAGAGAGTTAAGCCCGGTAGAATGGAGGATGCAGAGCTACATGGAGTGAGTCAGGGTCCTGCTTTAGCACTCACCAGCTGTGTGTCCTCGGGGAGGTCGCTCACCATCTCTGAGCTTCAACTTCTCAGGCCTGTAAGATGGACTAAGGTGCCCACCGGGAAGGTTAGGTGAGTGTCAGTGAGATGGTGACCATGAAGTGACCAGCACATATTCTTTTCTTTCTTTTTTTCTTCTTTTTTGCATCATTCTTTTTAAAAGAATTTTATTGAAGTGTAGTTGATTTACAATGTTGTGCTAATTTCTGCTGTACAGCAAAGTGACTCAGTTATACATATACATATATATATATATATATATATATATATATATACTTTTTCATATTCTTTTCCAGTATGGTTTATCACAGGACATTTAATATAGTTCCCCGTGCTATACAGTAGGACCTTGTTGTTTATCCATTCTGTATATAATAGTTTGCATCTGCTAATCCCAAACTCCCAATCCTTTCTCCCCCGCCCCCCTCCCCCTTGGCAACCACAAGTCTGTTCTCTGTATCAGTGAGTCTTTTTCTGTTTTGTAGATATGTTCATCTGTGTCATATATTAGATTCCACATGTAAGTGATATCATATGGTATTTGTCTGACTTACTTCACTTAAGTATGATAATCTCTAGGTCCATCCATGTTGCTGCAGATGGCATTATTTTATTCTTTTTTGATGGCTGAGTAATACTCCATTGTATATATGTACCACATCTTCTTTATCCATTTCTCTGTCGACGGACATTTAGGTTGCTTCATGTCTTGGCTATTGTGAATACCGCTGCTGTGAACATAGCGGATGACCAGCACATATTCTGATTCGGAGTTTGAACACCCAGACCTGTGATTCCCAGACTCTGACGTGCACGTGGACCCTCTGGGGAGCTTGTTAAAATGCAGATTCTGATTCAGCACGTCTGGGCGGGATGTGAGATTCTACCTTTATCACAAGCTTCAAGGGGATGCCAGTATTGCCAGTCTGAAGGCCATGCTTTGGCGAGTAGATTCTGCCTAGACCAGGCTTCTCAGCCTCAGCAGTACTGACAGTTGGGGCTGGATTACCCTCTGCTGTGGGGTGTCCTGTGCACTGCAGGACGTTTAACAGCATCCCTGACCTCTACCCACTGGACGCCAGTAGCATTCTCCCCCTGCCCCAGTTGTGACACCCCCAAAACGCCTCCAGACCCTGCCAGATGTTCCCTGGGAAGGACAAAAATCACCCCCAGTTGAGAAGCACTGGCCTAGACCAGTTTGATGAGAGTGAGGAAAAGGATGAAATAAACATCGACTCAAGTCAGCTGCCTCTGTCCAGCGGGAGCCCAGACAGGCAAACCCTGGGATGTATTTGTTTCTTGGAAAGAAGCAAATGGAACGACTGAGCAGATGCAGAATACTGGGAGGCGGCGAGGCTTCATCATGAGACACTAGACTATCAGCTCGGTGCTTTGTGTCCACCTAGAGGGGTGGGATAAGGGAGGGTGGGAGGGAGACGCAAGAAGGAGGAGATATGGGGATATATGTATACGTATAGCTGATTCACTTTGTTATACAGCAGAAACTAACACAACACTGTAAAGCAATTATACTCCAATAAAGATGTTAAAAAAAAAAAAAAAGAGAGAGAGAGAGATCTGTAAGCTCCGGTTCCCTTGGCTGCGAGAGAGGAGTGTAGATGAAAAGCCGTCACATGACTCACCCAGAGAACAAACCCCGCCATTCAGGAGCGGAGCTGGCGCCTGCTCAGCACGGTTTGGTTCACCCCAGAGGAGGGAGGCAGCATCCTGGTTCGTGTGCAGACACGACGTGGCGTAAGTTTACCATTGGTTCTGCTGAGGCTGCCTTTGAAGGGAAGCGACACGAGACGGTAACACTAAACAAACACGACTCTAAACCAGGGGCCCCGGATTTGCCAATCCAAACCTGGTTGGCAGGGGGACCTCTGCACACACACCTCCTGGGTGCACAGGGTGGGGATGGGGGTGGAGAGAAGACGGCGTTTGGCATCTCTTGTCCTGAAAAAATGCAAGATCATGCTTATGCAACGTCCCCGAGCTCCTGAAAGCCTGCGCTGTCTTGGTTTTGTTTTACTTGCGATTCAAATCCATGACCACCCGCCTCCATAGACCAAATCATTTTCACAGAACTTCTCTGCAATTCTCAAAGCCATTTAACTTTCATTACAAAAGAACAACAATAATAATAACTACTTTTCTTGCACATTTGCTCTGCACCTGTCGAGGTGCTAGGCATTTCATAGAATCATCTCCTTGAATCCTCACCAAAACTGAACAGAAAATACGCCTCTGTTCTGCTGATCAGAGCACAGAGAGGTTAAGTGACGTGCCCCAAATCACACAGCTCGGAAGTGGTGAAGCTGGGATTTGAATCCAAGTCTGTGTGATTCCTGAGTCCAAGCCCATAATGACTACACTTTCTGGGTTCCTCCCGACCCTAGATTCTTATTTCCCCAGCCCAGCAGCCACATCACTACAGAGAAGCCTGTTAGAAATGCAGAAACTCAGGCCCCCTTGGACCTGCTGAGCCACAGTTTACCGCTCCAGGAACAGAATGACACCCCAACTCCTGGCGTCCTGCAATCCCTCATCTCCATGGGTTAAGGGTTTCTTTAGATTTGGTTTTCAAAACTTCATCCAAGAAATTCATGCTCACACTTTTAAAAGCATCAGATATGGCTCAGGGGAACTTAGGACAAAAAAGCAAAATCTGCCCTCCTCCTGCGCCCCATCCCCAACTCAGGCACAACCACCTACGTGGTTACCACCAGTCTCCTAAGAATGTACTCAAATAGCTGTGCATTGACTACCCAGGGCCACGCGTCTGGATGATGATGAGCATTTAGCTCGAGTGCAGAACCTCCCTAAACCTCTTCCCCTCCTGCCAGTGTCACTGGCCCGAGTGCCTCCGCTGCAGCCTTCGTGAGTGTAGACGTGTCATCACGCTGATGTTTCTTGTGCTTCTACGCGTTGATGGAGCCCCTGACCAGTCCCGTTTTGCAAGATGGGAATACCGGTGCCCCACCCCTTCCTCCTTCTTCCCTGTGCCTTTCCACTGCTGCAGTGGGTCTGGGGGAGGGGACAGGGTCTTAGGGCTGAGCTGCGTGAACTGCTGATGTCAAGAGCAGAGTGACAGAGAACTGGGGAGTTGGTTTTGACTCTGAATAGCTCCTTTGCTCTAAACCTGAGACTGAAGCCAGAGGTTCTAGGTCCAAGCTCTGCTTTGCCCCTGCTCCCCGATGAGCAAGCCCTTTCTCCAACCTGAGCCTCAGTTTCCCCGTCTGTAAGATGAGAAGGCTGTTTTGGCTGGACCGGGACGCTTGGAGTCAGTACCCACAGCTTTCATCGTTTCCAGGGCTGACACTCTGAGATTTCCCTTCTTAGTAAAGTCATCTGAGACACCATCTCCCCGCAAAGTTCAGGCAGCCCCTCTCCACAGCCTGGCGTCTCTGGGTCCTGAGGTCCACTGAGACCCCTTTCTCTTCTTCTGCTCCTTTGGGCCCTGATGGATACAAACATGGCTGCTTCTGTGCTGGAGAGGAAAGCCACACTGCTCTTCTCTCCCGGTGGGGGACTTGTGTCAGAGCTCTGGGGAGAGGTGTGGCATCTCAGCACTTTCTGAGCACACCCTCTCCCCCTACTGCACCCAGCTCTCTTCACACCAAGGTGGCTGGTGGAGGGGCCTTGAGCGCTCCCCTTTGCGCACACCTCTGCACGCCTCCGCTGGCGCTGGCTGAGCCAAGGAAACACTGCCAAGCTTTGCGTAGGTATGTCACACCATCACCCGGGCTGGCTCCCAGGCAAACAGACGAAAATGACAAAACGGCTCTCAGAGCTGAGTTTGCGGGCAGCTGGTAGGGAAAACTGTTCATGAGCACCAAAGAACAGGAGGCTGCTTTGGACTTTATTAAGGAAACAGTAACTGGAACATCTTTAAAATCCTCAGGCGGGCTTTGTGGGCTGCGTTTAAGGTTTTCTTCTTCCTGGTTTTTTTGTTTTGTTTTGGTTTTGGTTTTTATAAATTTACGTATTTATTTTTGGCCGCGTTGAGTCTTCGTTGCTGCGTGCAGGCTTTATCTAGTTGCGGTGAGCAGGGGCTACTCTTCGTTGTGGTGCGCGGGCTTCTCATTGCGGTGGCTTCTCTAGTTGTGGAGCACGGGGTCTAGGCAAGTGCTATGGGAAGACATAGCTCTAGAGCGCAAGCTCAGTAGTTGTGGCGCACAGGCTTAGTTGCTCCACAGCATATGGGATTTTCCTGGACCAGGGCTCGAACCCATGTCCCCTGCATTGGCAGGCGTATTCTTAACCACTGTGCCACCAGGGAAGTCCCTTCCTGGTTGACTAAGATAAACAGCCAGTAGAATTGGTATGTACATCTGCTCAGGTGGGGTGGGAGGTCCAGAGGAGGGGAGAGAAGACTTGTCATTGTGAAGGAAGTAACTCAGGAGACCCAAGGTCAGAGAGAACAGGCTAGCAGTGGACCATGAAGAATGCCATGTGCCCACATCCCTGCCAGGGCTCCCGTGGCACTGAGTCAAAAGTAGAGTCATTGCCAGAGCTTCCAGGACCCCACAGGATCCCCTCCCAGTTACTCTCTGATCTCACTCCCCTTGCTGTGCAGCTCCAGCCACGCTGAACCCCTTGCTGTCCCTGCAACATGCCGGGCATGCTGCTGCCTCAGGGCCTTTGCACGTGTTCCCTCTGCCTGGAATTCTCCTCCCCATGATATAAGCATGGCTCACTCCCTTGTTCCCTTATAATGTATCGCTTCAGAGGGCCCTTTCCTGACCTCCCTGCAAAGATCAGAAACCCCACCCTCACCCTAGCACTCCCTGTGCCCCCTCCCCCTCCCTTTATTTTCCCAAAGGACCCATCAATGTCGACATGTTATATTTAATTATTTCTTTATTAGATTTTTGGCTCACCCCTCAAGAGCTCCAAGAAAAAGGGCATGGCTGTGTGCTTGCTTTATTGATGGCCCCTCCCCTCTAGGACATCCGCATAGTGGACACTTAAGAAATATATATTTGTCAAAAGAACCAATTTAGGTTGGGCATTTAGAGTGCCTTGCTGTAATCCTATCAGCAGAGGTGGAAGAGATACTTTTTTTTTTTTCCAACATCTTTATTGGAGTATAATTGCTTTACAATGGTGTGTTAGTTTCTGCTGTATAGCAGAGTGCCTCAGCTATACGTATACATATATCCCCATATCCCCTCCCTGTGGAAGAGATTCTTTAGGGAGGGGGCTGTCACAGGCCCCCGGGCACACCTGATCCTTGGAGGATGGGGAGACATAGCTCCTGTGGTGACATTTCTTTTGCGTGGTTAGCTCTGTTGCTAATGACACCAGTGTCCCCATCAGAGCCCTTGCCACATGGCAGGAGATGGCCTGTTTCCTCCTCCAAATGTCCGCTGACTGCCAGCTTCCCTGCAGAGTCCTTGGTACCCAGGAAGGATCTCCCATGTAGTGATTCTGGAGAGTATTTGTCCATTTGCTGAAACCATTTCCTTTTTAGTCGCCACAAAACCCCCATGAGTTAGGGTCTGTTGTCCTCGTTCTGGAGATGAGGAGATGGAAGGGGCGGGGCCTGGACCTCAATCTAGCCCATCATTAACTCCAAAGCCGACAGCTGCCACTTCAGTGCAATAAAGGCTACCGGGATCATCCTAGTGCAGAGCCGGTCACTGACCAGACCGGGCTGTGGGGTCTTCTTATCAGGAAGCGCCTGCCCCCCCATACTGATAACTCAGCTCGGCAGTCACTTCCGGAGCAGTTATTGATGACGTGGCCCTCTTGGTGACGCTATGTGGCACCAGTTGGGAACGCTGCCCTCAAAGGTCTCCGGATCCAGGAAACAGGCCATCTCCTGCCATGTGGCAAGGGCTCTGATGGGGACACTGGCGTCATTAGCAACAGGGCTAACCACGCAAAAGGAACGTCACCACAGGAGCTATGTCTCCCCATCCTCCAAGGATCAGGCGTGCCCCGGGGGCCTGTGACAGCCCCCTCCCTAAAGAATCTCTTCCACAGGGAGGGGATGTGGAGATATATGTAGACGTATAGCTGATTCACTTTGCTGTACAGCACACAGAAGCTTCTGGAGTCAGCAGACTAGATTCCAGAGGAACAAACAGAAGGAGCCGCAACCCTGGCAGCAGGGTGGCAGCAAAGGTGTCCTCTTGGCTGAGCCAAGGGCAGTGAGAGGTCAGCAGGAGGTGAGCAGAGGGAAGTCGGGCAGAGAAAGGCCTGAGCAATAATCCCTCATGGCCATGGCAAGTGGCAGGAAGCCGGCGGTGGCTGCCTTGGGCCAAAGCTTCTAGGCGCTAAGGGAGGGAGGGAGGTGACAGCAGAGGTGGGTCAGAGCCCCACACGGCATGGATCTGAGACTCAGATTGTGCTTCCCAGGTGTCAGGGTTCAACTGGAGGAGCAGAACCTGTAGGAGGTAAATAAGAGATTTATTGCAATGTGTTGGTGGCAGCAGCCGCAGGCCTGGCATGTCTGTGACCTGTGGGGCAGCTTGTTGGGAGGGGTGGGACTCTCGGGCACCAGCCAAGGCTGCTGTCCGCGGGCAGAATTTCCTCTTCCCCAGGGAGCCCCAGGCCTGCTCATAAGGCTTTTCAACTGATTGGACCAGGCCCACCAGACCATCTAGGACGGTCTCACGTAACGTCACCTGATTATGGACTGTAGTCACGTCTATAACCCACCCTCCCCCAGCACCTAGATGAGCGATCAGTTGAATAACTGGGGACGGGGTCCTCAAGGTGGATCCCCCAAACTGACCCTCATGGATGTCACCCTCCCGCCCCCTCTCTCTGCCCTCACCTCCCACGCGCTCTCCCTCCCTCAGGCTGCCCCAGGCGCAGTGGCCTCCTGCCCCTTCTCCAGCCACGCAGGCGACTCCGCCCCATGGCTTTGAACTTGCCGTGCCCCAGGCCCCTGCCAGATAAAAGCTCCCCTCCTCCCCTCCTTCAAGTCTCTCCTTAAATGTCTCAGGGAAGGTTCCCTCACATGCTTATCTAAATAGCCCACCCCACATCCCTCTCTTTGCCTGCTTGTTATATTTTTATCAATAAGCGTGGATCACTCCCTGATATGATGATATTGCACATTTATTTGAAAACTCCTAGAATGAAAGCTCAAAAAAGAGTGGGGATTTGTTTTGCAGTTAAAGGTTGTGTCTTTTAAAAAAAAAAAAAAAAAAAAAAGTTGTGTCTTTTTTTTTTTAATTAATTAATTAATTTTCTGTACATAGAGGTTGTGTCTTTAGACTTCAGATCTTGGTACTGGGAGGAGAGTAATACACATTTCTTAATGAACGAATGGGAATGAAAATGTTGTTCATACTCACCTGGATTAGGTGTTATCAGCTGCTGCCTTTAACATTTTCCCCATGACCATGATCAGACCATTCGAAACTTGTTCCCGCTTAAAAAAAAAAAAAAAAGACCTATAAAACCCCAAATCTATTACTTTAGTGAGCAAAATTTTCATGGCATTCAATGATGAGAGAGGAGAGGGAGACTCTGAGTGCAAAATGGGGAATTCCTAAGAGACGTGGCCAGCAGAAACACCAGTCTACATAGAATGGATGAACGGCAAGGTCCTGCTGTATGGCACAGGGAACTATATTCAATATCCTGTAATACACCATAAAAAAAAAAAGTCTATGTTGTATCCCAACTCATGGGAACTTTACAATGATTACGAGACCATGTGGAGAATTCCCTGTTTCTCACATTCCCTACTACTTAGATTTAAGTAACTGATCATCGTCTTAAATAAAACAGCCCCCCGCTCTCCACCACCACCCCATTGACAAAGAGTTGGATTTCTCAGCTCTGCTAGAACTGTCTGTCCCTTTCAAAGCTTGGAAAAGTGGGATTTCCAAAGAACATTACAGCCTCAGCCCAGGCGTGGCTTCCAGATAAGGGCCGAGTTCCAGGGCTGGCTAAACCAAGTATTAAACATGAAGACCGAAGAAATTCTTCCCCTTGATTCCTAATAAGAAGCTTTTCCTTTGGCTCTTTGGCTTCTAGTAATTAATTAACTGCCCTTAAAACGAGCTTGCCAAATTTGCGGAATGAGCTTCCATTCCCTTGAGAATAAAGCCACTTCTTCTGGAGATTTTTTTTTTGGCTTGAGGTTTTGGGGCTGGTGGTACATGAGAGATTTGAGAAATAGTGGCATTTGTTTATGAAAATAAAGACACCTGGCTTTCTCAACCAATAACCACCCTCCCCAGCTCCCCTTTCCAGAAAGGTCTAGGTCCAACTTTATCTTTCAAAAGCTCTTTTTACAGAAATTCTATTTGAAATTGCTGCCTGTGCTGCAGAGCAACTAAGCCCGTGCGCCACAACTACTGAGCCTGCACTCTAGAGCCCGCGAGCCACAACTACTGAGCCTGCGTGCCACAACTACTGAAGCCTGCGCACCTAGAGCCTGTGCTCTGCAACAAGAGAAGCCACTGCAATGAGAAGCCCGCGCACTGCAGTGAGGAGTGGCCCCCACTCGCCGCAACTAGAGAAAGCCCGCGCGCAGCAACGAAGACCCAACGCAGCCAAAAATAAATAAATAAATAAATAAATTAAAAAAAAAAAAAAAAAAGAAAAGAAATTGCTGCCTGACATAAACTAACAGGGTTGCAGAGTTAAAACAAATTACCCAGGCAGTGAGAGAGGGGGAAAATGAGAGTAACAGGCCTCTGGGGAAATGTATGTTTTCAAATAGGATTTCAAAAGGAGATCGTTGCTTGATTTCGAGATTTAACAGTTCCTCCTCAACCAGAGAGAAGAGAGAGAAAAAGAAAACGTTCAGAGGGCTTGGAGTCAGTTCAAGACTTCTTACATTCATCTTTTAAATGGCGGGCATTCATTTCCAAAAGTTTCTAATTACATTGCAGAATGGAGAGAACTCTTAGCTTCGCTTACAAAAATATACCACTTCAACTATTTGAGTTTCTCTCAGAGATGTCACGGCACAAAGAAAATTTTCTGCTTTTTTTTTCCCCCTTAGACCTAAAGATGATATCATCTAATATCATCGTGACTCACAGCAAAAGGTATTCTCGGATCCCTGTTTTGTTTTATGAACTGTTATATATTAAATATTGCCCCTTCGGTGAGAGCTGTCAAAACAGTTTCATGTAATCTTCCCCGGGAGAAAGAGCTTTGTGATGCCGCATAACTCAAATTATACAAATAACTGTCAAAAGCCATTAAAATCAGCTGCAGAGGCCGGGGAGGGGGAAACGCACCAGCCAAATCCTTACTTAATGTTCAGAGAAAGTCTAAGATATCTGTTCATGTTGATGAACAAGAGTTCCTCCTGTCTGAAGTCTATGGACGAGCAATTCATGGGCTGGTGGCCCGGGGAGAGAAAATGTTGAGTCTGGGTGAGGACGTGGGCCCCAAAAGACCGACTGCCTGGGTTTAAATTCTGGGGTCATCGTTACTATGTCTGTGACCTTGGAGGACCTACTTAACTGCTCTGGGTATCAGTTCCTCATTCCTGAGACGATTTTAATCCTAGAGCTGATGTCAAGGGTCGGTGTGAGAGAGAGCTGAGCCGACGGGTCGCGGGTAGATAATACTGGGGTGCCGAGGATGACAGGTGATAACCCTTCCCATATGTGTTTGCACCCCAGTCCTTGAGACACAGCCTGGTGCAGAGAAGACCCGGGGCTGCCTTCTCTCTTCTCCACTCTGTGTGGTCCTGGCAAACTTGGACTTCTATAAACACCATGGGATGAGAGCTTGGGAAGAAGTCACTGAAAATCTTAGATGCAACGGAGGTTTCAAGCCTGTAATGTTCTCAGGAAGTGGGAACGAGGCCCCATCCCCTTGAGATTACGTTCCCTGGTTCCTGGGTAATGAGAGCCAGGCCAGGGTGCCCGAGAAATCGCAAAGCCATCTCTCTTGGATGCACAGTTGAACTCAAGGCCCGGCTTCCTGGTCACCTGCCCCAAGGGGGGATGGGGCACACGACTCTCCCCAGTGCCCCCGCGGGGTCTCAAAGCAGAAACAGCTGTGGGAGCGGGAGCCAGCTTTTGTGATGAAAAAGTCCCCATGAAGGCAATAACCCTCTATGCCTGGCGCTGAGCAGCTGAATTCCTCGACACCCCTCTCTGCAGGTGGAGCCCCGAGTTCTCAGCACAAGAACTTTTTTCTTTGGCAGAAGCCGAGGTCAGCTTGACCTTTGAGTCTCAGCAAAGCCCAAACACTCTTCTGTGAGCCCATCTCAAGCCTGTCCAGTTTCTTGCCCAGAAGCCAGAGCCATCTTTCTAGAACTGGAATTTGATGCAAGTTCCCTCCTTGGAATAATGCAAAGCCTGCTGGGCAGGATCTTGGCTACTTGACACATGGGGGACAGGACATCGAGGGGCAGGTCTCCTCTTCCGCAGGACCCCCTGCCTCACCCTTAGTGGGTGGCACTCACCCCGGCCCCAGTGCTCTTCCTTGTGTCTGTTCCTTCGTTCCTTCTACTCCTGCTTGGAACGCCAGCCCTCTTCCCCACCATCTTCACTGGTTAATTAAAATAAAAATTTTTTTTTAATTTTTATTGGAGTATAGTTGATTTACAGTGTTAGTTTTATAGTGTTAGTCATTTATAGTGTTAGCTTCAGGTGTACAGCAAAGTGAATCAGTTATACATGTACATATATCCACTCTTTTTTATTTTATTTATTTATTTATTTATTTATTTATTTATTTATTTATTTATTTATTTATTTTATCCACTCTTCTTTAGATTCTTTTCCCATATAGGCCATTACAGAGTACTGGGTAGAGTTCCCTGTGCTGTACGGTAGGTTCTTTTTTTGTTTGTTTGTTTTGTTGTATTTAATTTTTATTGGCGTATAGTTGATTTACATACAGTCAGTTCTTATTAATCTATTTTATATATAGTAGTGTGTATATGTCAGTCCCAATCTCCTAATTTATCCCTGCCCCCCTTATCCCCTGGTAACCATAAGTTTGTTTTCTACATCTGTGACTCTACTTCTGTTTTGTAGATAAGTTCATTTGTACCCTTTTTTTAGATTCCACATATAAGCAATATCATATGATATTTGTCTTTCTGTGTCTGACTTACTTCACTCAGTATGACCATCTCTAGGTGCATCCATGTTGCTGCATTCACTGGTTAATTTTTTCTCTTTTTTACTTGCTGAACCAGGGGCCCTCCTTGAAAAACGCCTTCCCTGGCACCCCCAGGGGGGACTCAGCCTCCTCTGACACCTGTGTCCTGTAGCTCTGGCCCCACCTCTCT
Organism: Eschrichtius robustus; assembly: GCF_028021215.1. Classification (NCBI taxonomy): domain Eukaryota; kingdom Metazoa; phylum Chordata; class Mammalia; order Artiodactyla; family Eschrichtiidae; genus Eschrichtius; species Eschrichtius robustus. Next base: position 6,100,050 of record NC_090839.1, on the reverse strand, counting down.
CCCATAGGACCAGTGGGTCGAAACCCCAGCTGCACAGTGGAACCCCCAGGGGGATTTTGGAACAGAACCGCTACCTGGACCCCATCATCTGTCAGTGCAATTGGAATCTCTGAGGATGGGGCCTGGGCATCTCTGTTTTTCAAATGCTCCCCAGGTGATTGGGAAGCACAGGGAGGGTTGGGAACCTCACACTGGACCCCGAGCCTCCCAGGGCAGAGGTTCCATCCCGTGAGCTGATGCATGCCCAGCATCTTGCCAACTGCATGCTGGACCCTGGTGCACGAGAGGGCTCGGCAGCTGCTTGGGAAAGGAGTTCAGGAATAATGATGGAGGGATTTTAGTTCTCAAATAGAGGTATGTGAGAGAGGTCACTGCTTTAGTCTTCTTTAATTAAACTTTATTTTTCACTCCGAGCACCCATTCTTGGGGCTAGAAGGGAAAACATGCCATCTTACCTGGGTTCCACATCTTCAGGGATGTGCCCTGGTTTGAGAACATGTGGGAGGAGAAGGGACACATGGTCCTCAGTGATTCATGCACACCAGTTGCCATGGAGACGTCGGCATCCCTGCCCACAGGGCAGCCATGAGCTCTGGCTTTCTCCTGCTTCCATGGCTTGCTTGGGGATGAGGATTTTTGCAAGGATGCTCCTGGCCCCATCTGCCAGCCGTGCCTCGGGGCCAGCGTCTCTGGGCTCCAGCAGCACCCAGAGAGCAGTTCTTTCTCTTCTCAGCCTGGGCTTAGGAGGTAAGCATTCTTCTCCCTGCTTTTCAAAGACAGTTTGTCTCTGTCCACAAATCCTCCTCTCCCTTCCTTTCAGCTACTCTGTGATCTCTCTAAAGTCTCCTTGTCTTTGGAAAACAAAAGCCAGAAGGACTTGAAGGCCCCTTCTCCTCTCCCCCTACCCACTCCTCTGGGACAAGGGAACACGGAGGAGGCAGCGGCAGAGAGCACAAGGGGAAGGAAAGGTAAACACCTAAAAATTATACCTGGCTGCCATACGTGTAAGAGCTAGCATTATCTCATTTCATTCCATGTCCATTTAACAGATGAGGAAAACTGAGGCTCAGCAAAGTGCCGTCATCTGCCCAAAGTCATACAGCTCATACATGGAAGATCCACAATTTTCACTCAGGTCTGTTTAAGCCCCAACACTCAACCACCATGCTGTGCCACCTAAAGAATTTTTTTGCCTCTTTATTGTTCCTACTCTCTATGAGAATTTTCTTTTCTTTTTACCCAGTCCTGATTTTGTCTTCTGTGTATATAAATGTATTTATAGTCACTTTAAGTAATTCACTGGCATCAAGATAACATCTGGGATGTGAGAGTAAAGAATTGAGAGTAATTTTTATAGCTTAAAAAAGGTTGCCATGCACCTTTAAATGAAATTAAAATAGTGAAGAGGCTTCTTCCAATATGATTCCTTCTAAGAGACGTCACCTATGAAAATCTGTGTTTATCAATGAGCTCCCATTCAGTCTTTACCACTTCAGAGAGAGTAAAATATCTAACTCATAAACCACCATCTTTTTATTACACTCCTCTCCTCTGTCTGCCTGTCTCTCTCTCTCTCTCTCTCTGTCAAACTATGGTTAATCTGAGTTGCCATGGCTTAGCTTTATTCCCACACTACTGTATATAGGAATATTTATTTTTGTAAGGGAAAAATTTAACTGAATTCTTTTTTTACAAAAGTGAATGTTTTCTCGTCGAGTCCACACTTCCCCCACATTTTCTTTTGTTCTTCTTTTCTGATTTGAATCCTTTGGCCGCTTAAAAAAAAAATTTTTTTTTTCCCCAAGTCATTCTGGTCAATTTTAAGCATCTCTTTTTCAGGGTTTTGACATTTGAGAAAACTTTATCTAGGTCAGTGAGTATCTGCTGCTGAAAAGAATCTTCTGGAATGCCGTTTTGATTTGGCCTGACCTTTGTCGGCAAGTTCATGTCAAAGGTCACCAAGCACACAGAGTTGGGGGGTCGGCCAAAGCCCAAACAAGTGAATATGTGTCAAAAGCAATTTTCTGAAAGTGTTCGCCTGGACAAGCAGGCGGTCGGCCCCAGTGGTTTTTAGCCCCCTGAGCGTTCAGGGTGTTTCTCGTCGGGGCTGTGGGAACGACCCTCCAGGTGTCTTCAAGAAAGTCCCCGCCTTCACCTGCCTTCTCCCGCAGGTCACGGCAGAGCCTTGGCTGTCGGCCACCTGGTGGGTCTTTACTGAGCTGAGTTTTGCTCCCAGTTAATGTACTCGTGAAATTAATCGCTGCTTCTCAGGCACCGGCGTTTATGCCAAAGCTGCACCTGAGAGCTGTCACGCGGGTGTTTTCCTCTGATCTATTTGCAGCTCTCACGTCCCACCCCTTACCCCCAACCCAAATACTAGGTTATCCCCTCCCCAGTGTCTTCAAATCCTTTTCAGTGATAAGGCGCCTTGTATTGTAAACATTGATTTGCTCTTTTGAACAGATCCTTTTCGCATCACTCAATGTTCCAACGTGCTAGAGGGAAAAACATTCCATTCACCCCTACGCTCCCCAGAGACAGTCGCTCTTAACGAATTCTGGTGTCCTCTCAAAGATACATTGTGCATGTGTCGTCAAACAGGCACATAGAATCTTTTCGCCTCCTTTTTACAAAAATGGTGGCATCATTTCCCCATTATTCAGAGTGTTGCTCTCAGTGGAAGCCCCCTGCAATGCTGGCACATCTGATCACCACACCAGCTGACATTTCCCAGGGCTTTCTGAGCCCAGCACTGGGCTAAGCCTCCTATGTTCCTTTTCTCACTTTGTTCTCCCCATAAGTAATGAGGTTGACACTATTATTGTCTTAGCTTTGCAGGTAGATTGGAAGTTCAGAGAGATCTAGTGTCATGTCTAAGTGACATAACACAGCTAAGAAGTGGCAGAAATGGGATTTGAACCCAGGTCTGTCTGACACCAGAGGTCCCCGTGATATGAGCTGGTTGTTCTAAGGCAGAGACCAGGTTCATCAATCTGCATGATCCAGAGCATAGAGGGGTATAGGCACCAGATGTTGAGCTGTGAGCCAAGCACAGAGCTGAAGGCTCAGGGTTCAAAGCACTGGCCGAAAGAGAAACACCCTATGCTGCTGACCGCTGTCTAGTGAAAACAAGTAAAGTGTTAGACACTGTGCGTTATTTTTTAAGAAGTTCTTGCTTCTGGACCAAGGCCAGACAAATCCAGGCTGCTTCCTATAAATCACAGTGAGTTCAAAGTGAACACGAACCTTAGGGCTGTTACTGTCAGGATGTGGAAACAAAAGCTTTGGAAAAAACCTGGTTGAAACTAGAGTCATCCTCCCAACAGCCTTCAGAAGGAAAGGAAGAACTCAAGTGAGAGACTAGGGATTTGGGGAAATAAATGATGAGTCAACACAAAGCTGTCCTCTACTCTCTTACCCCAATAAAAATGCCCTACGGTGTAGCGTGCAGGAAGTAGGGCACTGGAGAAAATACAAGAAGAAAATTGACCAGTGGGGCCCTGAATACAGGGGATGACCTTATTCATCTTTTCTACCTCAACTTCCTCGTCTTTTTTAAAAAATTTTATTTATTTATGTATTTATTTACTTATTTTTGGCTGTGTTGGGTCTTCGTTGCTGCGTGCGGGCTTTCTCTAGTTTCAGTGAGTGGGGGCTACTCTTTGTTGCGGTGCGTGGGCTTCTCACTGTGGTGGCTTCTCTTGTTGCGGAGCACAGGCTCTAGGCACGCGGGCTCGGTAGTTGTGGCTTGCGGGCTCAGTATTTGTGGTGAACAGGCTTAGCTGCTCCGCGGCATGTGGGATCTTCCCGGACCAGGGCTCGAACCCACGTCCCCTGCATTGGCAGGCAGATTCCTAACCATTGCGCCACTGGGGAAGCCCCTCTACCTCAACTTCTTTAACCTCTTCCTCCAGGAAGCCTTCTTTCCTGACCTCCAGACGGAGTTGTTTTTCCTCCTCTAGGCTCCGATGGAACCACATGCTTTTTCTAATTTAGCGGTTGTCTCTTAGCCTTGTACCTGCCTGGTTTACATGAGTGTTTTCCCCTAAATCAAAGGTCTGCCAAGCTTTTTCTGTAAAGAATCAGATGATAAATATTGTAGGATTTGTGGGCCATATGGTTTCTGTCACAACAACTCCACTCTGCCATCGTAGCGTGAAAGCAGTCACAGACAAAACATAAACAAGTTCAAGGGTGGTCGTGTTCCAATAAAACTTTATTTATGGACACTGAAATTTGAATTTCATATAATTTTCACATGTGGCAAACTATCGTTCCTCTTTTGATTTTTTTCTCTCCAGGCTATTTAAAACTACAAACACCTTTCTTTGCTCTCAGGTTGTCCCAAAGCAGGTGATGGGTCACATTTGGCCAATCAGGGAGGGCCCAGGTCCATATGTCACTGTAACTCTTAACCAATGAGTTCCCAGTAAGTGCAACTTGAGAAATAGCTGTTGAAGGAATAAATTGCACAAGGAGGGGGAGGAGGTAATGGTTAGAGACATGAACTCATCAGAAAAATATTAAATTTGCAAAAAAAATATTAAACTAGTTTTATTTGCTCTGAAGCGTCACTGCTTTTTCTCCCCTGCTGTATATTATGAAATGCTAATTAGCTCCCATCACAACCATGGTTCACAGGTCTGTTTGATCTCCTTTGCCAGGGTGTATACACGGCACCCTGCAGACCGAAATAACTCAGCACAGCCCTGGACAACCACTCAGCTCCGTGTCTCAGAGGGAGGCCGGGCAGGGAGGCCCAAAGGAGGGAGCAAACTGGCAAGAAGAAATAAAACTGACCTCAGAAAACTTTTGTTCCAAGTTCACGTTGCTGGGTTGTGTGCGAGCTTTCCCGCATGATGGGAAAGTACTATGCCCCACAGGTAGCTAAAACGGTTGGGTGCCTGGTGCCGACCTTGCTGGGGGATACACGGGGCACAGCACATTCTTTATCTGACCACAGACCTCAGGTGTCCCCAGGGCATAAGTGGTCTGCTGACGAGCAACCCACCTGCTCCCCGTTAGACCTCTATCCACCTGGGCTTCCCAGCTGGGCGCTACGGACATTTGGGGTGGGATACTTCTGTCGTCAGGACCTGTCCTGTGCATCGTAGGATGTTAGCAACATCCCTGGCCTCTAGCTTCTAAATGCCAGTAGCACCCCCTACCCAGGTTGGGAAATAAAAAGATGTCTCCAGGCATCATCGGATGTCCCCTTGGGGGCAAAATCCACCCCCCCCCCCACCCTACCCCTGGTTGGGAAGCTCTATTGAAGACCAGTGACCGTGATCCTGAATACCTGTCCTCAAATCAGAGCCAGCCTGGGGTGAAACGTTGGCAAAATGAGAAAGAAAAAGGATACCAGAGGGAGTTTTTCATAGAGTGAAATGTGATTGATGTACCAAGATTGTCCTTCCTAGCCGTTCGTGCAAAGATGCCTTTTATGAAATGAGGATGCTGGCAGATGGCAGCTTTTTTCCATGAATGCTTACACCTGGCCAAATCAAGAGTTGGCAGTCCTATGTCAACCCACTCATTTTGTTGTTGTCGTTGATGTTTGACGGAGGGAAATTCCAGAGCCTGGGAAAGGCTGCATCAGAAAAATTGGATTTTTCCATTCTCTCTCCTTAAAGAGCTCCCCACTCCAGCAATTCCTAGTGGTTCCTCAACTATAAAATGAAATTAAACGTTGTGCCCATTTCATAAGTCTTCTGTAAAGAATAAATGAGAGATAGAACTAAAAGCGCAGGCTTAGTTTCTATCCTGAAGATCCTTCAGCTTAGAGCCTGTAATTCGCTGGGATTCATGTAAATCCGGGATAAATGTTAGGGATTATTATTATTATTGATATCTTACAACTCCGTAGGACATATGACAGATATATATCTGCCTTATCCAGAGGCTCCATTCCTGGCAAGTTCTCTGACTCACATCATTCTGTGCAAAATAAAACAAGGGAGGTCCTTGAGGGTCCCCAAACTCTGTGCTCAAGGAAGGCAATTAACAGTGGGGATTTTTCCAACAGTCCTTTCTCCCTGCAAACTTGCCCACTTACAGGGCAGCATCCAGAGGGAGAAGGGAGAGGAGGCGTAATTACAGATTCGAAACGTGGTTCCAAAGAGCAAACAAGTCCGCGCTGGCAGCGCCCTTTAAGGACGTGTGTCATTCACATGTCGACACCCGCTAATTACAGGGTAGGGAACAGGAAAGTTGGTTGGGAGTGGCGGGGTGGTCAGCCAGCCCCCTCCTGCCTCTTCCTTTTAAGTGCTCATTAGGAAATAGTTCTCTCTGGGCTGATTGACATTCCTAACAGCCCCACCTCCATGCCAGCTTTCATGTCCTCTGGCTGGTGCCCCCAAAGGGCCTCCCCGCCCCTCTGTGCTGTTCCTGCTCCCTCCCCACTGCCCAGCAGGAGGGTGGGGAGAGGACCGGGGCGGGCCAAGAAAGGTCATCAGGGGAGGCCATCAAGGGCACGGCCTGGACCTCCTGAGAGCCTTGGTGCCAATGCCACCCGATGTTTGGGGGACTTACCCACATTCCCTTTTGATCAAGGCAGAAGTCCTGATTCTCAGAAGAAGAAAACAAAAATTTAAGAAACTATCTTTTAATAGGCGTTTTAGACATGAAACGGCTCCCCGAGAACCATGGTTTGGGAGGACACGTAGAAATGAGTCAGAAACATACGGATTAGATTTTCCGTATGCAAAACCCCAAAACAATCTAAAAGGCAAGGAACAGACTGTAACTAGGCTGTTCTCGGGGTTGAGCAGCTGAGAAATTGTGGCCTTCCCCGAGCCAGAGGCACCCTCCTTCCAGACGGCTCCATCATTCCTGCTTTTACTCATTCTTTCGACACATATTTTCTGGGTCCTCCCACATGGCGAGCAAGCACCGGGCAGACCCTGGACATGTAAAACCAGAGGAAGCAAGCTTGTGGAGCGGGGGGTCCGGCTGGAGAGACGGTGGTGTTCGGGTAACCCCGCGAGCTCTCCCTGTGAGCAGTGCCGGGGAGGAAGCGAAGCAGAGTGACTGATGGAGTATTGAGGGGGGGCCATGGGGGACGCCTTTGATTTGGGAGTGTGGCCACGGCCCTCTGAGATGACTTCTGGCTCTTACGACTTCGGTTCATGTCGTGCAAAATAAAAATACAGGGCAGGCCGTGGGGAGCTGGCACTTGAAATAAAGAAGGAAAGAACCAGCTTGGATAAAAGGCATAGGTAGTCCATGGCATCTGGGCGCTTCTGTTAGTGTTTCCTCCCCCTTATGGTAAGAGTTATTACGTGTACATTGTTTCCAAATTAAATTCTCTTCTGAAATGTCACCAACAGCTTCGATGTTCCTTCCTTCTTGGCTGAGACGGATGAGCTGGATGGAGGAGGGCACAGGAAAGCAGACCTGCTGGCTGGGCGCAGGGTGGTCCTGGGGCGGGGGACGCGCCCATCCCCCATCGCTCTGATGGGGGCTTCCCAGCCAGGGCTGAGCCCTCCCAGCCCTCCTCCCCAAGCATCCACCAGCTCTCGCAAGAGTCACGTGGGAACTGCACTTACAGTTTGCACACGAGCAGGACGAAGCAGAGGTCAGTGAACCCCGCTTTCAAAATGGATGAGCTACAGCTCAGAGAGGTGCAGGGAGTCGCCTAAGGTCACCCAGTGCGCAGGCGGCAGAGCCAGGACTCCAACACAGGACTCCCGCCTGCAAGTCCCACGTCCTCTCCTGCTTCCACCGCACATGCTTCTTTTAAGTAGAACCCACTGTGTGGGGAGCTGAGCTCCGTGGGCGAGGATGCGCCCAGCCTTTCCCGAATCTCTGCCCTGGAGATCAGTCAGGGCGAGCGAGCCCTTCCGGGGGAGTCACACCCAGAGCTGGTAAACAGCAAAGAGGCCAAACGAGCACACAGGGCGGGTGGGGGAGATGGCATTTGAAATGAGCCTGGAAAGGGAGGTGTAGGGGGACCAGGAGCCAGCACCCAGTGCGGACGTGCCCAAGAGTCAGGGGCGGGGGCATCTCGGGACATCTCTTCTTGGCCACATATTGGCGAAGCCGCCTGTTCTTGGGGACTCGGGACGCTGTGTCTCCCCCAGTCTCACTGGGGTTCTGGGGAAAGACGTGCCCTCTGCCCTCTTGGGGCTCCAGCCCGTGGCCGTGGGTCCCGTCTGGGGATTGTCTCACTCACTGTCTACACATGCTGTCCCACTATGGACACCACTGGGCTGTGGACCCCAGACCCCCTCGTGACTTTCAGTTAAAAAATCAAACCCTCCCTGGAGACCTCTGTATGCAGCACCTTTCCCCTGAAGGTTTAGGAAAATACAAGCAACTTAAAATGGAGGCATCTTCTTGGTAAAAGCTTCTCTGCCATATCCACTGGTTTAAGCCCCAGCTTCTCCCCTCTCTTCTTCTCCTGCTTTCCCCATCCCCTTTGTTTACGTTTAGTGATCTCATGTGTCTTGTCTTTTCCTAACTCTACTTAAAGTACTTCCTCACCTCCACACCCCTGGACATTTATGAAGACGTTTTGCTAATACGCAATTCTCTACCCTCGAAAAATGCCGACACCTGGAGGGTTGAGATCATTCTATTCACTCGTCTGCATCAGGGGCTGGGAAACTTTCTGTAAAGGGTCAGACGGTAAATATTTTAAGTTTGTGGGCCACACACCCTCAGTTTCAATCGTTCAACTCACACTGCCTTTGTAGCATGAGAGGAGTTGTAGACCACGTGTCAGTGAATGCTTGGGGCTCTGTTCCGATAAAACTTCATTCATCAAAATAAAGCCCTGGAGCTGTAGTTTGCAGACCCCCGTTCTTTTTTTTTTTTTTTTTTTTAATTTATTTTATTTATTTATTTATGGCCGTGTTGGGTCTTCGTTTCTGTGCGAGGGCTTTCTCTAGTTGTGGCAAGCGGGGGCCACTCTTCATCGCGCTGCGCGGGCCTCTCACCACCGCGGCCTCCCTTGTTGCGGAGCACAGGCTCCAGACGCGCAGGCTGAGTAACTGTGGCTCACGGGCCCAGCTGCTCTGTGGCATGTGGGAATCTTCCCAGACCAGGGCTCGAACCCGTGTCCCCTGCATCGGCAGGCAGATTCTCAACCGCTGCGCCACCAGGGAAGCCCTGCAGACCCCTGTTCTAATACTCAGTTATTTAGCTGAGGGAGAGCTACCCTACGTATACCCACCTTACTTTCCAAGCATCAAAACCACTGAATCACAAGACGGGTCTTTTCTGAGCACCCACTGCGTGTCCGGCCTCGTGCTAGGTGCCGTGGGAGGGTGCAGAACGGTTCTGAGAAATCTGCTCATGATTACCCAGTCTTGGAAGATTAGATAAGGGAAACCCATATTCACCTGTGTAGTGGGTTGATGGTGTCCCTCCAAAATTCACATCCACCTGGAGCCTCAGAATATGACCTTATTTGGAAATAGGATCTTTGCAGCCGTAATTAAGGTAAAGATCAAGAGATCACATTGGATTAGGGTGGGCCCTAAATCCAATGAGAGTTTTCGTATAAGAGACAGAAAAGGATACACAAAGAGATACAGAGAAGAAGGCCATGTGAAGACAGAGGCAAGGACAGGAGTGATACTGCCACAAGCCAAGGAATGTCAGAGCCACCCGAAGCTGGAGGAGGGAAGGAACAGATTCTCCTCTAAAGCTTTCAGAGGGAGTGTGGCCCTGCCAACACCTTGATTTTGGACTTCTGGCTTTCAGAACTGTAAGAAAATAAAGTTCTGTGGTTCTAAGCCATGCAATTTGTGGCAATTTGTTCTGGCAGCCCTGGGAAACCAATATTAGTATATTGGAAAATTTCCCAAAGTGTTCTTCACTCCTGTCCCCTTGAGAAAAAGAAGCAAAGGTCTCATCATGTTTATGTGTCAGATGTTGGGTGGGATTTCTCTTCACATGAACCATGAAATGGAGACAACGCTATATGGGTTTGATCCCTGACCATAGAACTGTCTTGTTTTCCACTCTCATTGAATGACTCTACTGCAGTAAGTACTATAAAGCAATTCTGCCAACAGTCTCTCGACTTGCATCCGTCTCGGGGGTAATGAAGCCAATGAGGAGGAGACCCCAGCTATGATGTCACAGCCCAAGAAGAAGAGGCCAGTCAGAGCCAGGATGCTCTGGACGGACCTGTGGGAAGAGGGAGGATGTGGACGCACTCTGTCTGTTCAGAAGATCGTGATGCTCAGAGACCAGCTTGCCTCAAACCCTTCCTGGAGGGGCAACATCCATATTGCAGAAAAGGAGACCTCAGACAGTCAAGACAGATCTAACAAGTGGCCGGGGGTGGTACAGATGTGGGCGAAGAATTCAGGGCTTTGGAGCCTGATTGCCAAGGTTAGACTTCTCTTTCCACGTGCGTCAGCTCCACCTCAACCACAAGGGATGGAGGAGGCACGTCTTCCCAAAGGAAGGATGTTGGGTAGAGTTCTGCTCACTACGGGGCAGAAACCATCAACACAAAAGGTGACAGCTCAGAGTGGGTTGTGTGCTATACACACTTTTGCACACATGCACGCATACCTGCACACACACTCCTACACACAAGCCTCTCTCTACCCTGTGAGGCTTCCAGTTTTGGGTGGAGGGCAGGCCTTCCCTGGGGCAGCAGGCAGGACCCAGTGTTTGTAACCGGGCTGCCGAATGCTTCACACTGGATAGAGGATCAGAGTTCTGAGGGTGCCAGCAACAGAAACTGACTCTGGCTGACGAAGGAGAAGAGAATTTATGGGCAGGGCATGGGGAAGTCACAGGGCAGTGCTGAATGAATGAATGAATGAATGGATCTGACATCTCCTTGGGAATCAAGGAGCTGCTGTTTGAGGAATCACACAGGCATCCTGGTGAGCAGTCACCTTTCCAGGGATCTCTTTGGCACTCGATTTCCCCTCATATTTACAGTGTGCAGTTGTGGCCTCTGTCATTCCTAGGCACACAATAAGGATCACAGTATTCGCTGTTTTTAGAGAACTTTTCATCTAATGCCCTGCAGGGTCACTGCAAATGGCTGTAAAATCTCCCCAGAAAGGCACAGGAAGTGCTAATATTATACCACGTTCCCCACCCAAAGCAGAAGCACAGCCTCCAGCCGAGCTGACCTGTGTGATCTCCCCCCGGGGTTTGGGGTGCCTTATCTGGGAGTAGCTGAGCCCACGCCTTAGATATCACCAGTATCCCTGCAAGGGAGGTGGAGAGCATTCATGACTTTCATCCCAATTGTATCATCCCTCTGGGGAAACAGGGGTGGGGATTATGACCCCAAAAGATTCCGAAGCATCCTCAATGAAATTTTGGGGGGTGTCCTGCAACATTTGCTCTAGCTTACCAACACTTTTCCCATGACTACCTCAGGAACCTCAAGGATCTGATCACTTTTTCCTGATGATTTTCAAAAGGTGCTTAAAAAAAAAAAAATCTCCCCACCATCCTGGGTCAAGCGGCAGAGCCTGGGTGTAATTTTATATCTTTCAGAAGAATGGTTTTCTTCATCTTTCCAAATTTCAAGGTCTCAAGTGGCGTAGCCTTTTCAGTAGGTCACGGATGGGATCGTGATGATCTTCATTTCACAGATGAAGAAAAATGAAACATTCAGAGAGGCCGTGATTTCCCCTAAATCAGAAGGCTTGCAAGCAATTCTCTGTGTCTCCCAGTTACAACCCCCAAATCTCCACTTTGCCGGCCGAGGACCACCCTTCTCTCAACAGATAATAATTCTTGAACCAGGTCGAAATCAGAACTCCGGCACATCTGAGCTTGTCCTAGGAAGAAGTGGTCGGAAAACGGTTTCCATGGGTACAGATTTTGACATGATCCACTGCAAATGTTCACCACCCCAAGATGACAAAGCTCCAGCAGCTTCAAAGCTGTTAAGGATAGCTTTAGGGCAAATTTTAATTAAAATTAGATAGCGTATATGAAAAGCATCTAATTTGTACTCCATAAAAGACTTTGGGAAGCACAACTCCAGAGCCTCGGGACTGTGGCTGTAACAATTATGTTGCAACTTTTCACAGCACAATCACAACATGTTAATTTGTTAATGAATCAGTCAGAGCAGAAGAGAGAGCACCTGACAGCGGGAGGAAAACACAGAGATTACATTTACATTTCTCTTTTTAAATAAATTAAATGTTTCAAGTCAAACTCAAACTTCACACTGGAAGTTTTGACTTTCTGCTGATTTTTTTTTTTTTTTTTTTTTTTAACTCAGATGGCCTGCTAAGATGAGAGAGTATCAAGATTCTTGGGATTTTTCAGAGAGAACTAAGTGCTTTCTTTGTTTGAAGGAGGTTGCAATTACATACGTGCTAAATGTGTCCATTTAGTGGAGATGAAAAGTGGCCTTTTCTTCCTCTTTTCCTTTGTGAAGTTCTGGTCCTTATAGTAAATGTGGACTCAGGAAGGAGCCAGCGGAGGAGAGAAAGTAACAACAGAGAGTATGAGAAACTTCATTGTTGGTGACTCTGTTTCTCAACAGAATAGAAAGAAAATTGGAGGAGGAAGGAAGGAGGGCAGCAGGGTGGGACCAGGGTGAAAAGAGTGGTTTTCACCCCAAGGTGGTACTCACTCTCGGGGCCTGAAAGCATGTCCTCAGTTTTGCACCCTAGGTGCCTCGTTCACCTCACCCTAGTCCCGGCACTGAAACCACACAGCCTGAGCTCACAAACTCCAACTAAATGGGTCCGATGGAGCCCCACCATCCTCAGGCATCCCCTGACATAAGGGAGGTGGTGGTGGTGAGGGAACCTGGAGTGGAAAGATTTAGTGGCTTTAACGGATTTCAATGAAATCACTGCACTTTTGCAGATTTTACAAAAACATGTATGCCCATGAGAAGACATATCAAGGACCCTATTTAGGGCCTTGGAAGGACCTGTACGAGTGAGGGGCCTTGAACTTACTCTCCACGTGCTTCCGTCACACCACCTCTGCGTGCACCATCTCATATGTTCTTCATCAAATCGGAAGAGATAGATGCTGTTATTAACCCACATCAGAGAGGGGAAGAAACTGAGGCACAGAGGAGGTGCCTAATTGGAGTTGGGTCACACAGCGAATAACCTGCAGAGCTGAGATTTGAACTCACTTGTGTTGATGCACAACATCAGCTCTCACCTCCACTGGCCACTGTTTCTCCAGGGAAGGATCTCTGTGCACTCACTGCTCTAAAAGGGAAGGAACAGGGGAATGGAAGAGTAGCTACACACAGGTGTAACGAGTACAGGTGTAACAAGCACAGGGGTCTGGAATGGTGTGACGAAGACAGGCGTAACACCTATGGGTGTTACAAGCACAGGTATAACACACACAGGTGTAACAAGCACAGAGGACTGGAATAGTGTAACAAGCGCAGGTGTAACACTCACAGGTGTAAGTATAGGGGAATAGGATAAAAATTAAGGCAGTGAAAACTCTGACATGAAACCAGAATCCAGTAGAGAAGAACCATCTTTCCCACGGCCGGGTCTGACACTGGAGTGGCTGCGAATGAGGATCCCCTTCAAGGACATGATGGGGCAAAAAGAAGGATGGGCAGGGAGGAGGGAGGAGCTTTTCCATCATCTCCCAATCCTGAGACTGCTTCTTAAAAAAATTTTTTTTTGGAACTTTTATCCTCCTGGATAAACAAGGTATGATGGTGTTTTTTTCTGAATGTAATGGGAAAATTAAATTAAGGAACCTCAGTGTAGTGGAAAGATTATTTTTCTTTCAGTCATCCAGCATTTACTCTTTGGAATAGCTACCCGCCTCTGCTCTATGTGGTCCAGGTTGGCCCATCAACCCCACACCCAAAGGGTGGGACAGAAGCTAGCTGGCCAATGAGAGTGCCCCGTTTCCTTGGACTTGGTGATTGGTCAAGGGGTGGATCCGAGACCTGAGCTGACCAATCAGAGTCATTCCCTGGAATTCAGATGCAGATGTTGGTCAAGAAGGTTGCTGTAAGGATGCCCTCTGTTTGGGCCACCGATGCCTGTCTTCTTGCCTGTGGTAGAAGCCTGGTGGAGAATGAGGCCCAAGAAACTGAGGGAAGCAGAGCTGAGAGCCTGAAAGAGACAGAGAGAGATGGAAGAGAGCCCTGGCAGCAGAGCTGTGTGGGAAGCCTATCTCACTAAATCCCCATAGATCCCCAGGAAGGAAATGCTGTTTCTCATCAACCTATATTACAAACAAGACAACACGAAGTGAATTACCTGCTCAAGGTTCACAATGCAAGCAAGTGGTGGAGCCCAGGGTTGGCACGTCTGCCTAAGAGCCCAGTTTAGTCATTCTGCTGGTACCTAGTGAGACCGTGTCATGTGCTGACCCTGGGCTAGATGCTGTCGATCCAACTGCAGTAGACCCCGCGGCTATCTCAAGAAAGCCCATGGTCCAGAGGGGAGAGATGTGTGAGCAAAGTGGTAGAACTCAGAGGTGTTACAAGGTCTGTGATGGTGCGGTGCGTGGAAGGAAATCAGCCCGTTTTGCCTAGAGGGTTGGGGGGAGGGTCAGGGCAGGCTGCTCCAAGGAGGAAATTCGTCGACTGAGTCTTAAAGGTAGAGTTGGAGAGAGGGGTGTGGGTAGAGGACAATTCCCAAGTGAATGCTTGGGAGAGTTGGAGACAGATGTATTCAGGTGCTGATAAATCAGTAGGAGGGAGCAGAGGTCGCAGGGCAGGGGGACCCATCAGGGTGGTTTTGGTTTCAAGTGATCAAGATTTACCCCTAACGAACGGAAGGAGAGAGGAACTGGCTCGTGTCAGTGGAGGGGGTCCTGGGATGCGTTCACAAGATACAGGACAAGCTGAAGGAGCTGGGGCCCCTGAGACGGGGGCAGGGGACTCCTCACCCCATGATACCTGCCGGTGGTCTCCATCTCTGCGGGTCTCAACCTGCATTGCCTCTGCTGCATTCTTGCCTCTGGCAGATGGGACTTCCTGTGGTGAAGGACACAGCTGCCTATGGTTCCAGCTTGCCAGCTCTGATGGAAAGAGGGTTCCTTTTCCCAGCAAATGTCTATCCATCCCAGAGAAGTTCTCATTGGTCCAGCTTGGGTTACAAGACTACCTCTTGGACCAATCACTAATGCCAGCGACATAGGCTACTATGATTGGCCAGCCTGAATCTTGGGACCGTCTTTATGACCAGGGGGCAGTGACCAGAGAATATAAAAGTTTGCTAAACTGGATAAATAAAGAAATAAAATTATATATCTGTATCTGTATCTGTATACCAATCTACCTACCTACCTACCTCCCAGCCAACTCAGTCCCCAGGGTAGACTAGGACAGTAAGGGACTCAGCACCCTTATGTACAGGAAATTTATTTCTTTATTTATTTTTATTTATTTACTTTTGGCTGTGTTGGATCTTTGTTGCTGTGTGCAGGTTTTCTCTAGTTGTGGTGAGCGGGGGCTACCCTTCGTTGCAGCGTGGGCTTCTCATTGCAGTGGCTTCTCTTGTTGCAGAGCACGGGCTCTAGGCATGCGGGCTTCAGTAGTTGTGGCACGTGGGCTCAGTAGTTGTGGCTCACAGGCTCTAGAGCACAGGCTCAGTAGTTGTGGCACACGGGCTTAGTTGCTCCCCGGCATGTGGGATCTTCCCTGACCAGGGCTCGAACCCGTGTCTCCTGCATTGGTAGGCAGATTCTTAACCACTCCACCGCCAGGGAAGTCCCTAGGAAATTTATAATAGAGACAAGCAATACTTAGTGATTTAAAATGATCTCCAACCTTGGAGTCAGCAACGGATTCTTAGGTATGACAACAAAAGCATGAGCAGCAAAAGAAAAATAGGTAGATTGGATTTGTCACAATTAAAAACTTGTGTGCATCAAAGGACATTATCAAGAAAGTGAAACAACAACCTACAGAAAAGATTTGCAAATCATGTATCTGATAAGGGTTGCATATACAGAATATATAAATAATTCCTACAACTCAACAACAAAAAGACAAACAACCTAATTAAAAAATGGGTGAAGGACTTGAATAGACATTTCTCTAAAGAAGATGTACAGATGGCCAATAAACACCTGAAAATACGAGAAACCACTTGATACCCACTAGGATGACTATAATAATAATTTTTAAAAGTAAAATAACAGCATTGACGAGGCTGTAGATAAATTGGAATCCTGGTGCATTGCTGGTGGGAATGTAAAATGGTGCAGCTGCTATGGAAAACAGTTTGGCAGTTCCTGTATGATATCACTTATATGCGGAATCTAAAATATAATGCAGATGAATGTACATGCAAAACTGAAACAGACTCACAGATAGGGAAAACAAACTAGTGGTTACCAAGGGTGAGGAGGGGCAAATTAGGGGTATGGGATTAAGAGGTACAAACTACTGTGTATAAAATAGATTAAAAAAACAAGGATATATTATATAGCACAGGGAATTACAGCCATTACCTTGCAATAACTTTTAATGGAATATAATCTGTAAAACTTCTGAATCACTATGCTGTATACCTGAAACTAATGTAATATTGTGAATCAACTATACGTCAATAAAAAATTAATGTAAATAAATAAATGGCCTTTAAGTATGAAAAAAAAAAAACAGTTTGGCAGTCCCTCAAAAAGTTAAACATAGAATTACCATATGACCTGGCAATTCCGCTCCTAGGTATATGACAAAAAAATTAAACCAGGAGCTCAAATAGAGGCTTGTACATCCATGTTCATTGCAGCATTATTCACAACAGCCAAAGGATGGAAATAACCCAAGTGTCCATCAACTGATGAATGGATAAACAAAATGTGGTACATACATAAAAAGAAATATTATTCTTGTTGGGTTTTTTTTTTTAATGATATTTTTATATCTTTTTTTTTTTTTTTTTGGCTGTGTTGGGTCTTTGTTGCTGCATGCAGGCTTTCTCTAGTTGCGTTGAGCGGGGGCTACTCTTCGTTGCGGTGCATGGGCTTCTCATTGCGGTGGCTTCTCTTGTTGTGGAGCATGGGCTCTAGGCACGCGGGCTTCAGTAGTTGTGGCATGTGGGCTCAGTAGTTGTGGCTCGCGGGCTCTAGAGCGCAGGCTCAGTAGTTGTGGCGCACAGGCTTAGTTGCTCTGCGGCATGTGGGATCTTCCCGGACCAGGGCTTGAACCCATGTCCCCTGCATTGGCAGGCGGATTCTTAACCTCTGTGCCACCAGGGAGTCCCAGAAATATTATTCTTAAAAAAGAAAAAGTTCTGGTACATCATGGCTGAATATTGAAATCGTTGTGCAAAGTGAAATAAACCAGACACAAAAGGACGAATATTGTATGATTCCACTTGTATGAAATATCTGGAGTAGGCAAATTCATAAAGACAAAAAGTAGATCAGAATGACCAGGGGCTGGGGTTGGTGGCGGAGAACAGGGACTTATTGCTTAATAGGTTCAGAGTTTCTGTTTGGGGTGATGAAAAAAATTTGGAAATAGACAGAGGTGATGGTTGCACAACATTGCAAATTTAATTAATGCCACTGAGTTAAACAGCCAATTTTATGCTGTATGTATGTTACCACAATACACAAGTTTTTTTTACATGATCTGTGAGAGTCACATTAAATAATCTGGTCCTGTCACAGGTTCAAAACCCCCAAGGAATGTCCCTGGAGGAAGCCTCTCGGATTACTTGCATTTCTTCTCTCCAGGGAGTGTATTGTATTGGTCCAACTACCTCCATCCCACAGTGAGTCAGAGAAAAAAATCCAAACATAAACACACACCCAGACCTTTGCTTTGCTGATGCTGTTTGAGCTGACAGTTTGAGCTGAAGTTGACCTAGAAGAGATGAAAAGAAAAAGACCTCTTGGCCAAATTCTGTTGAGGAGCTGATCTCAGGGGAACACCCCCCAGCCCACCCCACCAGACTGGTCTGGCTTAGCTTGATGTCCTCTTGGCCAATCCCAGTCAGCTTCTCTGGCAGCCCCTCCATCAGAAAGTAGACTCCCAGACACGCCTTCGTATTTCAGATTTTGGTATAGGGCTTCCATTGCAGCATTCCTTATTTAAAAAGCAAACAAAAGCCCAAATGTCCAATAATGAAAGGTTGAATAAACAAATCATGGCACAATTGTGTAACAGATACTCTGCAGCCACAAAGACGATGTTGCAGGACCAATATTAATAACCATTGTACAATGATGCCCAGTTAACATACCAAGCCCTGTACAGGCATTATCATATTTAATCCACCCAACCACACTGTGATAAAGATACTATGAATCTCCCCATTTACAGATGGGTAGACTGAGGTGGAGAGAGCTTATATAACTCATTCAAGGTCATGCAGCTTGTCTGGCAAACCTGGAAGGTAACAGACTCTGTCTGTTTGGTTCCAAATCTGGCACTCCTGCTACCTGCTCTGTGTTCTTTAGAAATGCAGCCACTGAGCTGGAAAGATGCTTACAATATATTTAGTGGACAAATAAAATTTAAAGCATTATATATTTCTGAAGGAAATTCAGTAATGTATTTACATGCGTAGACTAAAACATGCAAGGGTATTAACCTAGTTTAACATTAGCTATGCCTTGGAGGTGGAATCAGGGGGGACTTTTCTTTTTCCCTTTATGCTTATACATATCATCTAATTGTTCTGTCTCTCTGTTGTCTCATACAATAGTGACTAGCCACATGTGGTTATTTAAATGTTAATTAATTAAAATTAAATATATTTAAGGATGTGCTTCCTTGGTTGCACTAGTTGCATTTCAAAGGCTCAGGAGCCACGTGTGACAAGTGGCTTTGGTATTGGATGTGCAGACAGAATGTTTCCATCACTGAGGAACATTCTAGGTAACAGCAATGATCTGTAATGATCGTGAATTTCTTAAATAATTGAAACTGTTTGTCAATACATCTCGAGGCAGCAGAAGAGAAGAAAAGGCTCTTTAAAACTAGGTATTCTCTAGATGTAGAGGACAAACTAGTGGTTACCAGTGGGGAGAGGGAAGTGGGGAGGCTCGATATAGGGGGAGGGGATTAAGAGGTATAAACTATTAGGCATAAAATAAGCTACAAGGATATATTGTACAACACAGGGAATATAGTCAATATTTTATAATAACTATAAATGGAGTATGACCTTTAAAAATTGTGAATGATTGTATTGTACACCTGTAACTTATATAACAGTATACATCAACTATACTTCAATGAAAATAAATTAAGAAATTTCAAAAAAACTAGGTGTGCCCCACACAGGCCAAAAGGTGAGGATGGAAGAGAGACCAGAAGCTCTTTTCGCATGTGCAGAAAGGAAATCGGGAAGAAGTTACAGAACTGTCAGTGGGCAGGTGCAGGGGCGGGTGGGGGGCAGTCAGCTTCCCTTGCTGGCTTCTTTCATGGTCCAGGATGGCTGCTGCCCTACGCAGCATCTCATCCCAAGGCCATAACCTCCAGAGACTGAGTGAGGCTGGTGATTCCTGCGTGTCTGGTTTTAAGAGCAACAGAATGTTTCCCAGGAGCCCTTGCGGAGCCTCCCTTTACGCTTCACTATCCAGAATTACATCAAAATCCTGCGCCTGAAGCAACCACTGGCTTGATTTAAAAACAAAGTGTGGGGTCACCCATTGGGATCAGATACAACTCAATTCTCGACTTAAACAACAGCACTAGGATTGGAATCTTGGTTTGCAAAATGGCTGCAGAAGCTCCGGGTATCACATCCTTACTGCTATGCTGTGGAAGAGAGAGCTGTTAGCCTCAGCAAACATCTCTGCATGTTTTATTGACTCTAATCAAGTGATTCTCTCATTGAGTCATTGGGTGATCCTGAACTGATTAAGAAGTCTCAAGGTACCCCCAAGGCAATGAGCTAAGAATGGGGCAAGAAGTGCCCCCAGACAATTACTGCACTTTTTGCTGGAAGCAGAGAAGAATAGACATGGGGCAACCAGTGGTAGATTTCCACTGCAAGCTGGCAGCCCAACAGTAAGGTCAGGCAAGGCAAAGTCTTGAAGGTTACCTCCTTCCCTTTCCTGAGAGCGGGGTCCCCCTTGGATGTGGCAAGATGTGTCCAAATACAGGGAGCAGTGAGAGTGGAGAGGGAGTGAGGAGAGAAACGGCTGAAGACTTTGCTCCTAAAATTAAACCAAAGTAAACTCTCTTTCAAAGTCACCTGAGCAAGGAAAGGAGAAAAGAACATCTCTTTGAGCTGCCCCTCAATGAAAGGGCCGATTTCTTTGCATGTTTCTCTAACCTTTTCTTTAACCAGGAAATCACAGTAGGATTAGCAATTTTCTGCAAAGACCCTCTTTGGGTGACCTTCTCTGGGAACAAATTTGAGTGGCACCATATGCAAGCTGCATTAGTTTTTGCCTTAAGGAATTGTGCATGCCTAAAAAGAGATATCTCTGTATACTTCTATATCTCCTTCTATCTCATTGCTCAGCCTCTGTTTCTCTGTGTTTATTAATTTATCTTCCACCCATTCATTTATCTATCTATCCATCCATCTTTCCATCCAAATGTTCCATCTGTCTGTTTATTACAGTGGATTTTCATCTAATTTGAGGGTCTTTGGGGGATGGTTTACTCTCTTTTCACTCTGCTTTATCCCCGAGCAGACACTGATCTATACCGCGACTCTTCACAGTGAGAGTTGAGACCACACTACGAATCATTTATTCTTATTTATTCTTAGAAAGTTTTGCTGCTTGATATACTGAACAATTCCCTCTTAATCCTTAAGCAGATTCCAATAAGGATAAATGTGGCTTTTCAAGGCTTTGGGGATTGGGTTTGTATTTCCTCTGAATGCACCATCATGCTGACACCCGCTCCAAGGTAGAAGTTGGAACTGCGCCATTTAATCTGGGACTGAAGTAAGGTGTACCTTGCAATCAACATGTACGATTAATGTGGAGTTGCCTCCCCTGCCCTACCTCCAAGAAGTTCTTGCTAAATTGAAGTCTGTGTTATAATTTACAGCCTCTTAGAATCAAGGAAATAACAGCGCTTATGAATCTTTAAAAATATGTTAAATCACGATTTATGGGACATGTTTTATCTTAATTTAAAATATTCCTTTTTAGGGAAACCGATACATTAAAGCCAGCACCTCTGCAGTAACTTCCCCGCAAAGATGGGAGAAGCGACAAGGGGAGGGTTGGTTGAACTCCTGCTACCTGCCAGGCTCAGGACCAGGAGCCCCACAGAGCCTGCATGGCCCAATTTACAGATAAGGGGTCTGAGGCTCAGAGAGGGGTAGCGTGCAGGCAGGACAGGGGCCCAGCCGGGGTCCTCACCCCTGTGCCGTTTGAGTACAGCAGGGCTCTTTACTGCGGCACTACTGACATCGGGGCTGGGTAGCTCTCTGTGGTGGGGGTCCTGTGCATCATGGGATGTTTAGCAACATCCTTGGCCCCTACCCACTAGATGCAAGTTGTAACAAGCATAATGTCTCTGGATACTGCCAAATGTTCCCTGGGGGGAGGAGGGGCAAAATCTCCCCGGCTGAGAACCACGGGTCTACACAAATCACAGCAGGCAATGGATGAGACCGCTCTGGGGTCTAGAGCCCCTCACCTCAAAATTGTTTCCTGCCCCTGCTCTGGGTACCACTGATGTCCTTCCTGGACAAGCACGCAGGTTTTGAACGTGGGAGGTTCCCCCTGCCAGGTAAAACTCAGCGATATCTCTTTGCCTCACCCCAGCAGCCAGCTCAGTGCTTTAGAGAACAAGGACTCTAATCAACTTTTAAAAGGTGAGCTGAGAATCAACCTTCTCTAACTGGACACTCAGAGAATTATAAAGCAAAGGGAAGGAAGCAGGATATTGTAGTTTATGCCATAATGGTAATGATCTATGAGTTTCCGGGGTCGTAGCAAAATACCACAAACTGAGTGGCTTAAATAACGGAAATTTAAGGTCTCACATTTCTGGAGGCTGCAAGTCCAAGATCAAGGTGCTGGCAGGGCCATTCTCCCTCTGAAGGTAGGCATCTCTTCCAGGTCTGCCCAGCCCCCCCATCCCCGCCCCCAGCTTCTGGTGGTTCCTGGGTCTGTAGCAGAACCACTCCAGTCTTCACACGGTGTTCTCCCCGTGTCCAAAGGTCCCCTTATACAAGGACAGAAGCCGTATTGGATGAGGGACCCACCCTACTCAGTGTGACCTCATCTTCATTTAACTAATTACATCTGCAGGGACCTATTTCCAAATAAGGTCACGTTCTGAGGCTCTGGGGGTTAGGACTTCAAACACGAATTTGGGGAAGGACACGATTCAACCCCTAACAAATGACAACTGCCGAAGGGCCTTAGCCTGTGACTAAGCCAGGTACCCAGTGTTCTGGTCCTGCAGCCTCTCATTCCCCCCACAAACCCCTCTATGTTCGTAACCATTACTTCCCGTTACCTGGGGTTTACCAAGCTGAGTAAACTGAGGCTCAGAGAAGAGGAATTATTTGTTCGGAGGTTGTAAGTTACTTTTGGGCAAGGAAAGTCTGTACCCCCGGGGCCTCAGTTTCCCCATCTGTAAAAGGGAGAAGATAATCGTCCCCACTGTGTAGGGCTGCCATGGAAATTGCACAAGCGAAGATTTGTCATGCCCTTAGGGACGTATCTGAGCTGTAGTAATCGCTTGTGTACGGCCCAGAGCAAGAGGTCGATCCGAGAAGGCCAAAGCCACGCCAAGGCCGAGGCGGCAAGCGGGCAGGCCACAGACCCTATGGGATCAGCCAGTGCATTTGGCTTGGCCCCTAGTGGCGTCCTGACATTTAAATGTCGGAAGGCTTCACACAAGAATGTAAATTCCTGGTCTTGTTTGAAGAACCGGACAGTCGGGCATCTTTCCAAGGCCTTCTGGTCCGCTGGCTGCGTGTGAGTGTGTGGCCCCTGCTGGGCCTTAACCTGTCGCGGGATTTGTGTAGCTCCTTCCCCTGATTCTTTGAAAACATCCGTGGCCTCTAGAACCCCACCCCTCAGAGGACTCTGGGCCGGGGAATAGTCACTGGGTTCAGAAGGGGCACCCCTTTCCGTCCCCCACTCTGGGAGGTCAAGGAGGGAGCCCAGACCAGCCAGGCCCCATGGCTCTCCTCGCCCAGGTAAATCCCACATCCTGGGGGGGTTCAGGAGGGCACTTCGAACAACTCCAAGCTTGCTTTTTTTTCTTTTTAAGTTTTCCCAGGCTCTCTTGACTCTCAGTTCACATGAGCTCGATTTTATCTCATTGTGACAGCAAAATGTGCAAAGGAATTTGGAGAATTGAAACCAAATGTGCAATGAGAGTGCTACGTGGGGCGGGCCCCAGCTCCCTTCATGCAGGCAGAGGATCCGCTCCGG
Organism: Eschrichtius robustus; assembly: GCF_028021215.1. NCBI lineage: Eukaryota > Metazoa > Chordata > Mammalia > Artiodactyla > Eschrichtiidae > Eschrichtius > Eschrichtius robustus. The sequence goes on along the minus strand of NC_090839.1, from coordinate 6,076,782 downwards.
GTTCTGCGGATGGCAACCCCAGCAGGGCGGTGCCCACAGGTCTGGGTGAGCCCCTGGGTATTGATGGCAGATTTGAGAAGTGGAATCTAAGCCTCCTAGAGCCACAAGGATGTCTTGAGACATCGCTGCAACCTTGGCACGTTTGAAAGGGTGACACTGAGCCCCAGAGGATGGGACACATCCCATGTCACCCAACATGGCAGAGGAAGAAACTCTGTATGACTTGATCAGCTTCCTAGATACCTTTCTCCTGTTTTATATTCAGAGGAAGTTCTTTTGATCCATTTTTTTCTCTGGGGTTAGACAGATCTGTGTTAAAGCTCCAGCTCTGCTGAAGAAGATCCTGGGAATATTATTTTAACCATCCTGCACCTTGGTTTCTCCATCTGTAAATTGGGAGGAGTCATGCCACGCTAAGAAGCTTGTTCATGCTTCCATTCATGCCTTCAGATAGGATGAATTTGGCTGCAAGCAACAGAGGACCCAAGGGCCTGCCGAACTGAGCACTGGATGTAGAGCAGAAAGGACATTAAGTCTGCCCGCAGGAGCTTGTCATCTTTCAGCAAATATTTGTTGAGCATCTACTACATCCCGGGCATTGTGCTAGGCCCTGAGGATACGGATGCTGTTCTACAGTCATGCAATCAAGGAAAACGTGTCAAGCGCCTTTGGGGGCAAAGCACGAGGTGGCCGCGATGGAAGCCAGGAGGCCAGATAGGAGGGGAAGCAGAGTCGAGGAGGGGAAGCAGAGTCGAGGAGGGGAAGCAGAGTCTGGGAGGGGAAGCAGAGTCGAGGAGGGAAGCACTTGGACTAAGCCAAAGGTTCTCAACCAGGGGCAACCCTTTCCCCAGCCAGATATTTGGCAATGTCTGGAGACATTGTTGGTTGTCACAATTGGGGGCGGCGGAGCGTTGCTACTGCATCTAGTGCGTAGAGGCCAGGGGTGCTTCTAAACATCCTCCAACGCCCAGGACAGCCCGCACCGCAGAGAATGAAGCTGCTCAAGTGTCACCAGTGCTGGAGGTGAGAAATCTGGCCTAGGGGAGTAGCAGTGGGGATGGAGAGAAGGGGCAGATTTGAGAGAGAATTACTAGTTGAAATAAATGAGACCTGGCTGTGGGCCCCTCTCTGGGTTTGCCCCTGAGCTATGTCGTGTTTGCTTGGCTCGCTTGCCTCTTCTTTGCCTCCACTCTCCTTTCTTGCTGGAAAATACTAGCAGCAGGAGCTCCAGGAGCAAAGCCCCCAAGACACTCCCGCCTGGGCTCCCACTGCATCGGCAACCGGCTCCTGGCGTGATTTGGAGCCAGAGGGGAACAAATAGCATCCAACGTCTTTGAGAATGAAACTCAGGTCTTGTTTTTCAGGTTTAAAAAAATGGAGACCGGTGGGCAGTTGAGTGCTTGTTAAATAACCTCCTGATCTTTCCGTTCATATGAAAAGGTGCTGTGTCTGTCTTGAGATGAATGTGTATACCTTTGCTGAGGGAAAGTGGTGGAGAGGGAAGCCCTGAAACTATATTCCTGGGAGAGACTGGATACGTTCTTGTTAATTCCCCAAAAGATGTGAACCCAGACAACCACTAAATACCCAACCCAGAGCTAAGAAAACTCAGTAAGTGGCTTTTAGGAAAATAAAAATAAACGGGAAAACCCCAAAGAGGAAATACGCCCATTCAGGGGAGCGTTTTGGTAGATGGGATCTTGGTCTGGCATCTGAAAGCAAAGCCTTGGCCCCTGCCCTGCAATACTTGAGACATCGACATTTGACAAATAACTCCATTCATGAACTCATCATTTACTTGGTGACACAGTGTCCTGGGCCGCAGGCAGGAGGCTGGTGGTACAGGGCAGCAGTGACCAGTCCTTATGCTCATGGAGTGTAAATGTATCCATCTTGGTCTTCATAACTCGACAACCTGGGCTCCATTTGCCCACCTGGAGCCACGCCCTTGCCCCACCTTCACTGGCAGATGGCAAGAGCTGACATTATTTTCTAATAGAAGACAGGAAGTTGGTGTCATCCCACCACCAGGGAAATATTCAGAGAACAAGCTTTCAGTTGCCATGACAACTTTAGTGTCAGAGCTCTGTCTATAGACTTCAGAAGTGTGTGTGTGTGTGTGTGTGTGTGTGTGTGTGTGTGTGAATTTGGGGTGGGGAAACGAATACTCTTGACTTCAGGCAAACATTGAGACCTCGAGAGGGGATGTGAGCTAAGTCTATCGGATCTTGAATGGTGTCAAAGGCTGAATGTGAACCTGTTTCCCAAATCCTGAGGTACTAATCCCAGGGGCTTGGTTTGAAGATAAATAAATAACGATCAAGTAGCAATCTCACAAAAGCCAGCATTTAGGAGAGGCCTGAAATAAAAGTTAATACTCCCAGTCAGGGGAAGCAGCAGCATGGCAGAAAGAAGGCAGGCGTGGGAGATGGCAGATGAAATTTTAGGTCCCTGACTCTCCTCTTATTATCAACTTGGCTTTGGGCAAGTGACTGAGGTTCTCCAAATCTTAGTTCCTATGTTTGTAAAATGGGGGTAATTAGGATGCCTCCTGCCTAAGGTAGTAGGGGTGGGGTGGAGCCAAGTGCATGGCAAGGAACAGCATGTGCAAAGGCCCTGCGGCGACTTGAGAAGAGTTCTCCTGATGCACTGCAGGGAGGCCAGAGAGCCAGGTGAGTGAGGGAGATGGTGTGAGACAGGCTGGAGGGGGTGGCAGGAGCTGGACCACGAAAGGCCACGGGGGGCACAGTGGCAGAGGATGTTGGAGTGTTAGTCTGCATCCTAAGAACACAGATCTCAAAGTATGGAGCCAGCACCAGCATCTTGGAACTTGTTAGACGTACAAATTCTCAGGCCCCACCCCAGACCTCCTGAATAGGACATTCTAGGAGCGGGATCCAGCAACCAATGTCTTCACAAGCCCTCCAGTGCGTCAATTTGATGCATACTCAGAGTTTGCAGACCATTGTTAAGAGCAATAGGAGGCGGTTAACGTGTTTTAGGCCAGGCAGTGAGAGGGTCCATTTCCGCTGGGGAGGTCTCTGGTCTGTCTTGCTGAATTTTGCTGTGTGTGTGTTACCTTTGCTCAAAGAACGAGAATGATATCTAGGTAGGTTGGTAGAGAAAATAACTACAGGACAGGACGTTTAGTTAAATTGGGATTTCAGATAAACAACACATACTTTTTTAAGATAGTATATCCCGTAATATGTGTTGTGTTTTATCTGGCAACACAACTACAAGCACCAAATTTGGACCCAGGCTGGTTGAGCCATGACTTGTTTCCTGGGACCCTTTTGGAAGGTGGGGGCCATCTTTGAGATGTGCCCATTGATACGATTACTCAGGGCACCATCACTTCCAGGGGAATGGTCTCAGCTTCTACGAAGTGACTCATACTGAACTGATTAGCTTCAGAAAAAGAAATAATAAAAATGACTGAGTGGTTGTTTATTACTGGGCTGTGTTTCAGACTGCTCCCGTGTTGCAATCACTTGATTTACAGTTTTTTGCTGGGTAAGGAGCCGTGTTCCACCCCGTTCGCCTGCCGAGCCCTTCTCACCTGCCAGGGACACCTGCGAAGTTGTTGACGCTGTGCCATTCACAGCAAGGCTGGCGTGGCTTCAAGGGGCTCTGGCCCTCCTTGCAGACCCACCCAGGACAGTGGGCCTGTGCAGTCCTTCACTGTGATTTGGTTTTCCACCCATCAGCCACGGCATACCCCTTGCCTCAGAAGCTCAGAGTTTTCCTGGTAAATGTTTACCTGGCGGCTCGCCATTCAACTCAGGGCTCCACTCTCATGTGCAGGATTTACAAAGCTTTGGAAGAAGATAGACTGACATCTGAATGTTGGCTCCCCCCACTTCCTGGCCGGGGCTGGCACAAATTCCTTTATCCCCTGAGCATGTTTCCCGTTCTGTAAAATGGAAATTATGGGAAGAACAGACCCTCATCACAAGGTCGCTGTGAGATCTGAATAAGGAATGTCTGTCACATGCATCTCAGTACAGGAACACGTGGAGGGACCTGGCGGTGGGCGTCCTCCTTCTTGGGGCGGGTCACAGCCAAGCACCTGGATGAAGAACGCTGGGGTGAAACAATCCAGATGGGAAACAGGCTTTAAGAAAATGCTGGTAAAATGCTAGGACACTTGGAAAACGGTTGCAGCTTGTTCTGGTTTCAGACAATAGGAGGGAGAGGTGGGAAAAGGGAAATATCTTTAGTAAGAAACAAATATAGTCTTGTTTCTGTGCTTTTGAAGATCTAAGTAGATTAGTCTCCTCTTCTAGTTGGAATTTTTTTTAAAATTTATTTTATTTATTGATTTTTGGCTGCGTTGGGTCTTCGTTGCTGCATGGGCTTTCTCTAGTTGTGGTGAGCAGGGCCTCCTCTTCGTTGTGGTGCGCAGGCTTCTCATTGGGGTGGCTTCTCTTTTTGCGGAGCATGGGCTCTAGGCCCGCGGGCTTCAGTAGTTGTGGCTCACGGGCTCAGTAGTTGTGGCTCACGGGCTTAGTTGCTCTGCGGCATGTGGGATCTTCCCGGACCAGGGCTCGAACCCATGTCCCCTGCATTGGCAGGTGGATTCTTAACCACTGCGCCACCAGGGAAGCCCTGGCATTTTGTTTTATGTGTTTTGTGTTTTAATATCTTTCAGGAGTTTGGGATCATGAATCTGCGGATGGTGCCAGAATCAATCTCATGGGTGCCTGCCATTTTCAGCTGCTAATTTCTTCCCCCTCTGAAGTTGTATTGCTTTAATGTTACTTTATTCCATGACATCAAATAACCCCCACCCCTGTGCATTATGCAATATACATTTGCTTCTTCCCCTGGAAAAAATAAACTAATCCATCCACACTCCTTTATAAGAGGAGAATGTCCATGTTGGAAATTAGGGGCAATAAGGAGAGAAAGGAAAACACACTCAGATTCCAGCCACTCAAAGGAATGCTCATTCTTTTAAAATAACATTTTTGTTCCTGATGATTACCTGAAGTTAAAGGTTATTAAAGTAGAAATTTGGAAAATAAAGATGTAAAAAAGAAAATAAAAATTCCACTACCCAGAGATACTTACCATTAATATTTCAGCATATTTTCTTCTATTCTCTAACACACACACACACACACACACACACACACACACACGACATTTGAGATGTAATTATATAAACTCCTTTCATTACTTACAGTTTAGAGTGCAGTTTTTAATCATTTAATTTCAAGCCAGGAGAATTTTCCCCTGTCGTTTTGTCCTCCTGGAAAACAATTACTTCTGTGGTTGCACAACAGGCCATGCCTTCCTGTGGTTCTGCCATAACTGAACCATCCCCCATTGCTGGGCATTTAGGTTGTTTCTAGCTTTGCCCCATCACATGCTGCTCCCTGGGTGTATTTGCCCACGCATCTGTGCCCACATTTCTGATTATGGCCTAAGGACAGATTTTTCAGACTCTGAGTCTTCAGGGAATGCATCTATTTTAAAGTTAAAATTAATTAAATGGGAATCTTCTTCTAATTTTATGTTGATGCTTGTAGAGCCAGTGGGAATTCCCAGGCCGGAGCAGAGCAGGGGATGAAGGGGGACAGGGTTAGGAATCCCTCTCGAAACTTGGCGATTTATCTAATACCTGGGGGAAGGAGAAAGGAAACCTTGGCTCCACCTGAAACATCTGTGCATATTTCACAGCTGCCAACACAAACTTTGGTGTAACGAAACCACAGAGCTCCCCACCGGTGCCTGACACAAAAACAAGACGGTGCGAGCTCGCCAGAGACGTTGTGGGGTCGGTGGACTCCACTCCCAGAAAAACACGACTTGCTCGCCGTTACGACACGTCCGCCTGGAGTGTCCCTACCACGCTCGGTCTGTCCCAGCCTCCACTCCTTCTGACTGAGCCATAAACTCGCCCAACCCGCAGAGCCCGTGGCAGCTGTCCCGGGATTCAACCAGTTGCAATTTGGAATGGGTTGAACGCTGATTTTTATCTCCCATGAATAATGCCAGGTTTCCTGGGATGAAAGGGAATCGCAGGGGTGAGACTGCCTGCTGGGAACGTGGTGCGCTCATGCCCTGGCACGCAGCGCCCTGCCTTTGCTGCACAAGACCCCCAGCTCAGGGCACCGGGGCCTCCCGAAAGGCACCTTAAACACCTTGAACACATGCTTCAAACTCCAGGTCCTACTGTGTGACCTTGGATGAGCCACCTAACCTCTCTGATTATTAATACTGCCTCCCTTAGAAGGTTGACGTGAGGATGAAGTAGGTTAAGGCATATAAAGCATTCACAACAGGCCTCCCGTGGTGGAATGATTTCGCCATGAGCGTGTGTGCTCCATGGGACAGACACGTGGTCTTGTTTGCTGTGACATCCCAGGTGCCTAGGACAAGGCCGGGTACAAAGTGGCACTCCCAGACTGGGTGCTGAAGGCATGCACGCTGCTCACCGGAACCCCGAGTCTGAGGAGAGTGCCCAGCAAACCCTGATACGTAGCTTTTGAATCCAGGAATGCATGTGGCTTCACCTTGGGTATGGGTATCTGGATCAAAACACCGGCAGCAAGGACCCTCAAGTCCATCTCTTGAGCCAAGCCCGGCGCTGGGCACCAAGAATCTAACCTCTGTTCTCTAGAGCAGCTCTTCCCCTTGCTGGCAACTAGCACAGACAGAAAATGATAATATTTAGACAGTGCACTGGGGTCAACTGGACAGGTTTGCGGGAGTCTGCATGGAACTTGGTGAAAAAATGCATTACATTTAAAATACTCTATAATTATAATAAGGAGGACAAAATACAAAGGATTATGGGGATATATTTAATACTGGGTTTTGTTTAAAATTTCCAAAAAAAACCTTATCACCTTTTTAAAAAAAACTTGGACTTGCTTCGATTAACATACCTAGTTTATGTCGAGCTTATGATTGTCATGACGACACGATTCCTGAGGAGGGGTTTTGCTGGAGACGTCTTCGAGTCTTCATTGTTACTATCTATAAGAAATTTTGAATAAATAAGGAATAAAATCTTAAAACTTTTAGAACAACATTCATAAAAGGAAGAAAAAAACAAGTGAAATGACATGTTTTAAAAATCCGAAGGTCTTGAAAAAATGACATGTGTAATATTGCAATATCTTATGTCGGGATGAAAGAAGTTCACACCTGATCAAACTTCTTGCATTTCAAAATAATGCTGCATTTCTTGCATCTCAAAAATCTTGCATTTCAAAATAATGCTGAGGCTCCAGTTTTCAGAATTCGCACTTTCCTGCAGTGGCTTGGGTGGTGCTAAAAGTGCACATCAGTCACAGATAAACAGAAGTTGCAATTCCAGACAGCCTATAGCTGGCCCAGCTGGAGACACAGCCCGCCAGCTGAACCTCAGGCTGTACGCCACGTGGTATTCTACTTACTTAATACGTAAATAAAAATACAGCATGTCAGATGAAAGTCTTGTGTTAGAAACAAAGCATGATGAAGTAAGGAGTGCTGGGGTTGGGTGGCTCTTTGGCTGTTCCATTTTGGGGGCGGGCGTCTACTGGCATCTAGTGGGTAGAGCCTGGGAGGCTGCTAAACACCCTACAATGCACGGGACGGCTCCCACCACAGAGAATCAACTGCCCCGAATGTCAGAGGTGTGCAAGCTGAGGGACTCTGCTCCAGGGCTTTAGAAGTCATTACGATGACCTTGGCGGTCAGCCTGAGCAAGAACTCCATTGCAGGGATTCCCGCCAGCGACCTGATCCAACTTAGGTTTCAACAGCGCCCCCTGGCTTCTGTGTTGGGAACGGAAGGCACAGGGGCCAGGATGGGAGCAGGGAGAACCGGGAGGTGCTGGCCGACAGCCCGGGTGAAAGGATGGTGGCCTGGCACAGGTGACAGTGGATTGGAGTCCCTCCCTAGCTGCGGTCTCATCTTCTCACCCAGTAATTCCACACCTGAGCTACCAGCCTAAAGAAATAAGCATTACAAAAAAAAAAAAAAGATTAAAAGGGATGGGGGAGGTTCAGAAGGGCATCAGATGAAAATGCCAGAGTCATGATTTAAAGAAAAAAACTGGTGGGAATTTCCTGGCGGTCCAGTGGTTAGGATTCCGTGCTTTCACTGCCGAGGGCCTGGGTTCGATCCCTGGCTGGGGAACTAAGATCCCACAAGCCTGGAGGGGCAGCCAAAAAAAAAAAAAAAGAAAAAGAAAAGAATTGGGAACAACATCCACATCCAACAGCAACGGCCAGGAAGGAAGCGAAGGGGCAGCCTATTGGCTGCTGTGTCCCCCGTGCCTGCAAAGGGACCCCATCGTGGCCAGTCGCGGGGACTGAGTGATCAGAGAAGGACAGTGTACCCAGGGCCTCCACGGGCTACCGGCAGGCGCTCAGGGGACAGACCTGCGAGTGTAGACAGAAGGACACGCAGGGCAGGGCTGATGGAAGGATTTGCATTCAGGTGGTAGAACATCCAAACAGTAGGTACTTAGAAGAGAGGACAGCCAAGCCCAGCCTGCCCACCGGGGCACATGGGGCTGCAGAGAGCAGCTGAAGGTCCCAGGAGAGCAGGCCAGCCTCTGGGGAGGGCGAGGGGTGACAGAGCCTGAATCCAGGTGGGGAGGGGTCTGGGCAGGGCCTCAGCACCAGGCATCGCCCCCTCGAGGCCCGGCCCCTGGAGTTTCAGGGAGTCTCCTCTGCCCCTCTTCCCACCTCCCTCCACCCACCCGCCCCATCCCACAAGCCCTTTTCCAGACATTGGGGTGTAATTACAGTCAGCAGCATTGTTACGGGGCTCAGGGAGAGCGAGTGGGTACAGGGCTCACGATCTGGCCTGCTGGGGGGGTGGGGGGGTGGGGGTTGGGAGGTGTTTCCAATAAACCGGGGTGTTCTTAATGAGTCCTTTACAGCCGCTAAATGATTAAACCAGAGATTGACAAGATGACTGGTAGCACTGAACCTTGGCAACAAATGAGAGGAGCCAGGGTCCCACCGTGCGGTACCCTCGGGCGCTCCTGTAAGTTACGGCAGCAAAGTACAAGTGAGAGCTGGCGGGGTGCAGACTTGTGCAGTGTAATTGATAAGCTAATAAGCACCCGTATATTTCATAGTGACTGGGAGCCTTGGTTTCTTTTTCTTCAGGTCTGATGGAGATCCACATTGAGAATAACCTCTGTCTAACGCCTGCAGTAGGAGGTTCCGCTGGTGTATGGGACCAGGACTGCCTGGCGGGGGTTGACCAAGCAGATAACATGCAGGACGCCCAGGTAAATGCGAACTTCAGATACATAGCAAATCCTTCTTTTAGTGTAAGTGTGTCCCAAATATTGCATGGGACACACACTAAAAAAGTATTCATTGTTTATCTGAAATTCAACTTGAACCGAGTCTCCTGAATTTCATCTGGCCATCCCATCCCCAGGACAAGACTTACTGGAAAAAAATTAACGGGGGCGGGGGGGGGGGGCGGGGAATGATCCCAAAAGTGACCTTCTCATAGTGACCTGCCAGGGTGCGAAGCGTTCCAGGAACCTGTGACAGGCAAACTGTCCCACAGTGGTTTAGAGGGAACCTTTGGAGTCCGGATTCAAATCCTGACTCTGAGCAGCTGGGTGACCTTAGGCAAGTTATTTAACCTCTGTGAACCTCAGTTTCTCCCCGTGTAAAATGGGCATCATACTAGGACCTATGTTATAAAGGTGTTTTGAAAATGCTGTGATGTAATTCATATGAAGCACTTAGCACAGGGTTGGCACTTAGTAAGCCCCCAAACACACGTAAATGAGTATCCTTTTGTCTGTTAAATTTAATTCCTTATGGAATCCGTATCTGAATCCTCTGATGGTCTTTCTGTTAAAGGGACAAGATCAGAAGGCCTGTGCTGGAAGAGGCAGTGGCTCAACCCTAAAAGGTTGGGGCTTTTGGCTGTCAAAGTCAGAGAGGACAGACTCAAACGGTCTATGGGGTTCTAAAAGGACAAACCCATCACACACTCCTTTGGAGGACTGTACGGGGATCATCTGGCAGAGACACCTCTTCTGAGCTGGAGACCCAGGTAAAAGGTAATCCCGACCGACCCCCTGGTGCTAAGTCCCACCTCGGGGGCGGGTGGGGGTGGGGGGGGTGTGTGTGGGTGGGACAGATGGACCCAGGACCCTGATTCCATCCCACAACTGCTCAGGTCACATGATTTTTGAATTCCCCTCAATGCTGAGCACTGGACCAGGTTCAAAGTAGAATCAGAACTTTGCCCTCCAGGAGCTGATGTTGTGGAAGGAAAGATAAGCATGAATTCAAGTAATGGGAAATCAGGGCAGAAAGGGACCTTTTTTTTTTTTTTTTTTTAATTCATTGAGCAACTGTCCCTTGCCAGATGCCATTTGCAGATGCCATGTCATTCGATGCATTCCTCAGCCCTTAGAGTTTGTGTGTGGAGGAAACCAAGGCCCAAGAGGGGAAAGAAGTGGCTCCAAACAACACAACTGGCGAGTGGGGAGCTGGGAGTCCAACCCAGACTTGCTGCAACTCAAAGGATCAAGGCAAAATTCGGTCTCAGAGAAACAGAGGTGTTGAGATGATGGGCACCTCTGGAGCCCGAAGGGGAAATTCTAACAATTTACAGAAGAGAAGGAAGAGCTGAACTATCCAATACAGTTGCCATGAGGCATAAGTCGCTGTTTAAATTTAAACTAATAATTAAATACAAGTTCAAGTTCCGTCCCTCGGGCACACGAGCCGCATTTCAGGAGCTCAATCAACAACCGCATGTGGCCAGTGGCTACCATACTGGATGGAGCAGGTGTAGAGCATCTTCACTGTCGCTGAAAACCCTGGTGGGTAGTGCTGTCAGTCTAGCGACTAAGGAAAGTTTCCTGACTCTGGAACTTCATTTTCCAAGACCTTAAAGAAAAGTGTATTTCATTTGGGCTCCCAGTGAAAAAGTCAACTGTATATAAATGTTTGGGCTGATTAAATCTAAAGACAAAACCTAAATTCTGAATTCCTGTGAGGAAGGTTCCAGAGCCTTAAGAAAAAATTCAGGATAGGGTATGCATGTATGCTAAAAAGAGTACCGGAGCCCTAAAGCTCCCATCCTAAAAGTTCTAGAACGCTAAGAAAAAAAGCTAGAGCCCTTAAAAAAGTATATGTCAATTCTTGTCTTTTTTTTTTTTTTTTTTTTAACATCTTAGTGGATTGTCTGATGAGATGATCATGTTAAGATGTATTTGGAGACTATAGAACCCGAGGATTAGCTAGTTCTTGGGCACAGGTTTCTAAATTGACTTTCGGGTGGCCAAATCCAAACTGCAAAGCTGGAGACCCTATGAACAGCTGAAGGTGTACTGAAGACAATTCCATGAGGAAGGGAAATGAAGGTAAAAACATATATCATTAGAATTACATTTGGTTGCCTATCACAGAGAACTCAAATAAGTGACTTAAATCAAGTAGGCCTATTTCCTTCTCATTTAAAAGATGTCTAGAGGAGAACAGGCCAGGACCAGCAAGTGACACCCCGTCATTGTGAATCCAGCTCCTTCTGTTTTACTGCTTTTCATTCTTAGCCTGAGACTTCCAGCTGCAAGTCTTCTCACAGTCCAAGATGGCTGCTGGAGCTCCAGCCATCATGACTTATTTTAGACAGGAGAAAGGAGCAAGGGGGTTGCCCTGAGAAAAAATGGCACACTTCTCAGCTAAGCCAGCCTGCCTTTAAGAAGCTTACTGAGCTTCTTAAAGGAAGCTCATGCACTGACTTTCCCTTACATCTCATGGGCCATTTCTAGCTACAGGGGGCCTAGAAATAAAGTCATTTAGCGGGGCACATCACCACTCAGAATAAAAGCAGGGTTCTCTGAGGAAGGAAGGAGAAATGTAGGAAGGAAAGAAGGAAGGACGGGAGGAAAGAGGGAGAGAGGGTATTGGCTAGGCACCCAGCAGTCCCAGTTACATATGGTACAGGGTGTGGCTACTTTGCCCTCAAACACCAAAGAGCAGATTAGGAAATTCAGTCTGCTCACTGGTAGGGAAAGGCAGGGGTCTCAAATGCCAGTGCCTACAGAGGCCAGGTGTAACACTAGGGAGCAGTGAGGACTGTGGCAAACTGGAGGACCCATGCTCATCTCCAGGAGTCATCCGCCACTCACCTCTGCTTGATTGTTGTCGGAACCAGGCCTATTGGTCCCAGGGTTTTACTTTTGTTTGTTTGTTTGTTTTTTTTTAAAGAGCATTAAGAAATCTAGATTGTATTAAAAAGAGAGAAATAATGCTATTTGTAGCAACATGGATGGACCTAGAGATTGCCATACCGAGAGAAGTAAGTCAGAGGAAGAGAAATATCATATGATACCACTTATTTGTGGAATCTAAAAAGAAATCATACAAATAAACTGATTTACAAAACAGAAACAGACTCACAGACTTAGAGAATGAACTTATGAGTACCAGGGGGGAAGGGTGGGGTGGAGGGATAGTCAGGGAGTTTGGGATTGACATGTACACACTGCTATCTTTAAAATGGATGACCAACAGGGACCTACTACATAGCACAGTGAGCTCTGCTCAATATTATGTAACAACCTAAATGGGAAAAGAATTTGAAAAAGAATAGATACATGTATGTGTATAACTGAATCACTCTGCTGTACACCTGAAACTATCACAACATTGTTAATCAACTATACTCCAATATAAAATAAAAAGTTAAAAAAAACTAAATAAAAAAAAATCTAGATTGTAGAGTGTGATGTCTCAGATTTTAAATGCTGAGTTTACAACTATTTTTAAAAATTTAAACAATGTGAGTGGCAACTAAAATTGGCATGTTTTGACTCATGGGAGGCTATGAGTTTTTATCTCCTCATTATAGAGAGGAAAATATAATAACCCCACCATGTGGAATTACCTAATGAAATTTGTGTATCAGTTGTTAAGGGGAAGGAGGCAGGGTTAACTAAACATAATCAAAACCACCAAGGCTGGGAGGTGTTTGTGACTTTGGGTGCTTGCGGTGGCAGCCGAGTGAGGGACCCAGGGCTGCCGGGGAGATTGGATGGCCAAAGCACATGGATTATGAACGAGGTGCCCCGGGCCTCTCGTTCAGCCCTTCTCATATGTTGCAAGCTCCAGAGTTGCAAAGTGTCCCAACCTCCCAGATGTGCTGGGGCCAGGTCATGTGGAGGGGGGTGAGGGGGTTACCCCCCATCATTTCTTGTGAGCCTCAGGGGAAGGCAAAACCCGATCCAGTCCGAGCCTACTTTCCTGCAGGCTCTGCCTTTTCCCAGCTTCCGGGTGGATTCCTTGGGGGATGAGACAGCTCTCAAACTCCGGTCCGAGATCTCAGGGACCGCATTACACATAGAAGTTGAAGGTCAGCGGGGCTGCACTTGAAGAAAAATTCCAGGGACGGGGGTTCTCTGGCCGTTCAAAGCTGAGCCCAAGATGTCAGGCAGTGCACCAATGTCCCAGCTTGCTATCTCATCTCTAGATAAATGCCAGTCACACACATAACCATTCTGTTGTGAGCACACAGAACGTTCAGGATAAATACCCTGCTTGGTTCTGGCGGTCGACTTAACCTCCTAATTTTGGCACTGACTGAGCTCCCAAGAAGGGATTATAGATTGATCCCCACCCAGGGCCACTAACTGCCCTGGTTTTCCTGGGACTAAGGGGGTTCCCAGGATACTGGACTTCCCACTTTGACCTTGGATGAGTTGGTCACCCTATCTGCACCATCACTTTCCACAGAGAGCCTCACTTCCCATGACAGGGATGGGGCAAGGAAACCCGTAACTGCCTGCAAAATGGGTCAGAGAGGGCGGGAAGGCTTCTCGGGAAGACTGAATAACAGCCCTGAGTTCTAAGGAAGGCCTTAGAGTCATCCCAACCCACCGAAAACCACAAGCAGCAGAGGGGCTCCGTATGGAAAACGAAGTCAATAACAGCATGGGGGACGCTCCTTCCAGAGTTTATAAAAAAAGGTTATCTTTGTTCAAGACCTAGAGAGGTAAGAGGCAGTTTCCACTGTACCGAATTTTCCCATTGTTCTTGGTACAAGGTGCAAGGCAGCACAGATCGTATGATCCTGTGTTTGCTTCAAAACAAACCCAACTAGAGATGCGTGTTGGCAAGTTTGCATGAGCACACAGGGCGTGAAGGACCACACTCACAGCTGTAACAGAAGGCCCTCTGGGGGTGGGGTCGGGATGTGGATGAGGCAGGCCTTGAATTTAGACTGTCCTGTGTTGCTTCAGTTTGTTCACCAATTTCTGAGACCTAACACCTGCCAGCCTTTAGAACAGAGCTCTCATTTCTTACAACTTAAAATGCTTTGTACTGAAAGCTAAGTTGCCATTTGCAAGAACGAATGTTGAACCGCCAGAGAAAGCAAGTTGCAGCCCAGAACGTGGAGTGTATTGCATTTAAAATAGACCTACAGATGTCAAATATTTGCACAAGCATTAAAAAAGGTCTGGGAAGATTCACAAGATTGGAACGTAAGTTTATACCTGGGAGAGGCAAAGGTAAGGTATCAACTTGTACTTCTAAGCCTACCCTCTCCTATTTGGGTTAACTTTCTTTCCCCAAAGAGCGTGCACTTTGGTTTTTTCCTTGTTAGATGGCATCTACCGAGTTTCCAGCTAACAGAGCAGGTGGGCTTCCTTTGAAGCAAAATCTATTGTGTGAAAACCTCAGCATTCTCGGATCTATAAGAACGAGAGGGTTCCTTCCCATAGGCCATCTCCCTGGTGCAAAATAGGACACATTTTATATACCTTTCCAAGAACAAATCCCCAGTGTAATTAATTAAGCCTATAATTACAGACCAATCTTTAAAAATATAATTTGTAATTTCCCTACAAAACTCATTTTGAACCTGACTTCTGATGTGGGCAAAATTATATTGGAACCAGTTTTTACTACTTGGAGATTCTGGATAAACCAGGCTTCATTTGTGATTGATTTAAATATATTGCCATTTCCGTATTTATTACTTAATAGCAACTAGTATTTATGAAGCCATGCTCTGAAGAGTTCACTTTATTTAAAGTTCAGAACTGCCTTCTGGGTGTTGGAGAGACACAGCTACTCCATTCTGGTTTTTCTGTACAATTTATTCCTTGTTCATGTTCCTTCTTAGGGTCAACAGTTTTCCAGGCCAGGCTTCATTCTGCTTCTGGCCTTTAAAAAAAAAATCTCTGGATTTGAGAAGGATCCCCTGCACACGAGTAAAAGAAGTGGGAAATTTTTAAGGAGAGTGAGAGGCCTTGACCTTTGGGAGGGAGTGACGGATTTCCAAAGGCTGCCATCCTGACAACCCTTTGGATGTTTTGCTTTGTAGGAACAAAGATGGCTCGTCCGTCCTTGTCCTCTTTACTCTCGGTGTTTCTGCAGTTTGGGCTTCTCTCCCGGCTGTTTGAGTTATCAAGGTAATGCTGGTAGACACACACTCTCTTTAAGAAGATTCAAAAGGGAAATACTCTTAGGGAAGAGGTGGGGGAGGGAGGAGGTGAGCAGGGTGGTGAAATCACTGGTTTTGCCTCCCCTACTGCGGCTGGAGTCTGAACTGATTGATCGATGACACAGGATTTTATTTGTAACAGAGAGGTGAGGCCTCGCTTCCCAGCTGCGAGGAGGGAATTCTGGCCTGTCGGGGCAGATAGGCCCATTTCCCAGGTAAGGAGAGTCAGGGGAACACTTCCGGCCCGACCTGGCAGCACCTGCACCAGGCGAGGATCTGAGACCCACCTGTGTCTTTCTCTCTCAGAATCGAGCAGACAGGAGGGTCTCTTGTCCTTTGGTTTTGAGTAAAGAAGTTGGGGCGGGGGGGTGAGGCTTTCTCCATACCTGGGGAAGGAGTCTCTACCTGTGAACACCTGCCAAAGGGGCATCCAAACCAAACCTTCCTACCTAAATATTTCCTGATTTTTGCCCTTCACCCACGAGACAGTTTTCTTATTAAATTGCTTGTAGTGTCTCAGAAGGATTACTCTTTCTGACCGGCGGGAGGAACCGCCCCCCAAATACCTTCTGAGTCATTTGGGGTTTCTATGGCCTTGCAGAATCGTTGAAGTGTTCCTTTTGTTGGAAAGATGATTATTAGGAAACACCTTCGCCAGCAGTGTGTACATGTCACCACATGTCCCCGGGGAGTGGAGCCCTGTGAGTGTTTGCAAGAGGGTGTTTCGGGCAGGCTCAGGGAGAGGTGGCAGCGTGGCCTGTGCCCCTCAACGCTCTCCCTGCGAGGACCAGCGGGCTCCCCGGGACCCACTGCGCCCAGACACCTGGCTGCAAGCTTCCCAGGCCTGGGTCTGCTGAAGACGCAGGCAAGACAGGAGAACAACGGTGAACTCTACAGAGATCTGGGCCGGTTGCTAAAGTGCCTACAGACCATGTGACAAGGCACCAGACATCCTCAATCTCTCAATCTTCTAGCCGTAGGTAGCTGGAAAGTTCTGTTTCTGCTTTGCGGCAAACTGTCTTCTAAGAATGAAGACGGTTGCTCCAGGCACCACCCCCCACAAAAAAAGGCATTCATTCCCTTTGAAAAAATATGAACCACCATTTTTTTTCACTTTTTAAAAACATATTTTCTTTTTTTAAAGTTTACACTATTTAATTAATTTATTTATTTTGGCCTCACCATGCGGCTTGCGGGATCTTAGCTCCCCGACCAGGGGTCGACACAGCAGTGAAAGCGCCGGGTCCTAACCACTGGACTGCCAGGGAATTCCCGGAACTGCCATTTTTTAATAGCAAATTTATTTGCCAGGAGTTCTCAACACATTAGAATTAGAATTTGGGGGGGGGGGGGAGGAGGGGTAAAAACTCTGATGGTCAGGACCCCACCCCTGACCAACAGA
Source organism: Eschrichtius robustus (assembly GCF_028021215.1). Classification (NCBI taxonomy): domain Eukaryota; kingdom Metazoa; phylum Chordata; class Mammalia; order Artiodactyla; family Eschrichtiidae; genus Eschrichtius; species Eschrichtius robustus. Next base: position 6,059,939 of record NC_090839.1, on the reverse strand, counting down.
ATCAGAATTTCTGGGCATTTTGATTTTATTTTTGAAAGTTCTCCAGGTAAGTTTAACGTGCGGCCAGGGCTGAGAACCACCGATTTAAAGAAAGGAGACTTTAATTCAAGATGACAGTTCAAATCTCAAATGCAAAAAGGGAGAAAGAGTCACCAGGTAAGTTTCCACGAATTCCGAATCTCCCCGCTAATAAAGGACATCTCTGGTAGCTGAGATGGGAGAGCCGGCTGCAGATTTGTTTGGGACCCAGCCAAGAGGATTTGGCATTCTTGTGGCCCCCTCTGCTGGCCATGAAAATCAGCCAATTCTCCTCTGAAAGGGATTGTGCAAAGGGGCTTCCCTATTCACTCCTGGGTGGGATGATGGGATGGACTTCTCAGATGCTGGGGTCCGCACAGTAGGAAAATTTACAAAGCAAACACTGAAAACATTGGGCGGGTTGGGGAGAGAGTTATCCAACCTTTTACATCTCCCAACACTATCGTTTCAGAAAAGAGAAGACATTTTTCTCAGCAAAAATATAAAAGGAAAGCAATTGCCAAATAGATAATATTAGCTTTTAGAAGTAAATTTAGCCTTTAGAACAACCTTACTGCATTTTCCATATTTTTCTTATTTTGCCTCAGGCCAGTGAATCCTCTGCTGGAACTTGAGTTTGGGAAGCACTAGCTGAAGTGAGAACTTTAAGAATTTATTCTTTGCTCACTGGTGTAAAGTAATATAGTAATCAGAGCCCGCTTCACGGGCATGTGAAGGCCCTGTGCTTGGTTTAATGCTCTGCTGTCTTGAAATTCTCAATAATTTTTGAACAAGGAAATCTGTGTTTTCATTTTGCACTGGGCCCTGAAAATGATGTCGCTGGATTTAACTGGAAAATCTGCGTGAATGCATGGCTTTCAGTTATTCGATAAATATTGATGGGGCCTCTGTTGGTATCAGGCACCGAGGACACAGCGATGAAAGAAGCAGGGAGTACGTGCCCTCAGAAGGCTTGCCTCCTGGGGGGGGTCACACTGTGAATGTTGGCCAAGGGGAAATTAATAAATAAGATAACGAAAAGATGATGAGTGTCTGGAGGATATAAAATGGGGTAAAGTGGTGGCAAGTGCCAGAGAGTAGAGGCCCGGGAAGGCTTCTGGGAGGAGGTCACTCTGGACCTGAGAAGAAGGAGGAAGCAGTCGCTTAAAGCACAGAGCAAAGGCATCCCCAGGAGGGAGCAGGTGGTGGAGACCATGGGAGGGGCTGGGTAGAGAGTAGAGAGGGCTTAAACCACTGAGGTGGTTTAATCAGGGGAGCGGCAAGGTTGGGGTGACATTTGGGGAGGACTGGGCAAGGCCCAAGTGGAAGCTGGGGGGCCAGCTGGGGGCCCAGGTGGAGGCCACTCTGCTTACACCAGCGTGCTCAGCGCGGCACTACTGACGTTCGGGGCCAGATAGCTCTCTGTTGTGCGGCTGTCCTGTGTCCTGTATGATGTTTAACAGCATCTCTGGCTTCTACCCACCAGATGCCAGTGGCATCCTTCCCCATGTGTGACAACCAAAAATGTCTCCAGACATTCCAAATGTTTCCTGGGGGCCAAAAACACACCCTGGTTGAAAACCACGGGCTTAGGGTGATGGTGGAAGGCAAGGAAGGAAGGATTGGACTCAGGATCTATCTGGGAAATAGGGCAAGAGAACTAAAACTGGCAGTTGAATTGGGGGTGCAATGTTGAAGGGAGAAAAGGACTCCAGATGACACCCAGTGATGAATAGTGATGAACGGCAATGCCATTCATGCTGAGATTTGGTGTGAGGCGGTGGGGAGGGATCTGCAGGTTTGGGGGAGAAAGCATTACCAAGAATTCTGTTTCACTCAAATAGAGTGGCTTCCTTCCCACCAGACAGGAACAAGTAATGGTCTTTTCAACCGGCGGAAAATACCTGAGCCAGTTTCCTTTGACATCTTATTTTTTTCATCCAGCAGCTAGAAGCCCTGGCTGACCTCTCGTGCAGATGGCTCTGAGGGATGGAAGTCAGAGATTTAAAAATCTCAGGGAGATTACAGCAGGAGGGGCTGGGCCCTCTCCTCTCACTCTGACTGTGGAATTACTGCGTTCAGCCCAGGACAGCCCTCAGGTAGCAGCTCAGCGGTTCTTACACTCCCCCGGGGGACCCCAGTACCCACCGTCCACAACAGTGGCCCCGGTGATGTTGGATCACCATGGCAACCCGCCTTGCCACATTTTCTCCTTGTTCAAGTTCTGTCTGCACAACACGAGGCCAGTAAAGAAATGACAAAGGCAATCAGTTGTCTTCTGATTTTGCTGCCTGGGGAGAAGGAGGTTGGGCACACACAGCCCAGTTGTTTGGGAAAACGGCTCCACCCCCTGGTGAGGAATCCTCAAATTCAGATTGCTAATGTCAAATGCATCCGCTATGACAGTCGCCCTGGGGGTACGGCTTGAGGTCTGGAATAACATCACAGTTATAACTGCTCGGGTAGTACCCGAGTTCCTGGGGTCCTAGTGATGCAGGCAGAACGAAACACATTTCTTTTTGCTTCCTGTTGACAATTACTCTGATTAGAGATGAGACCAAATTAATTGGTGTAAATCACATCCAGCCTTCCTCTGGTTGGTGGCTCAGGGCTCCCAGGATTATAACTTTATCATTAGCAGGAAGGCAGAGCTAACTGAGAGCACAGTAGAGGGGATATGGCTTGGGATCTAGCAAGAGCTCTTAAGACAGACATGATTCAACCCCAGGATCAAACTCTTCGTGGCTCAGCAATCTGGGACGAGCGACTTCCCCTCCAGCTCACGTGCCTTAGAAGGTCAGGCCATGTTTGAGGGCGTCTCTCTTGTCCTAAACACCCGGTCATCAGAGTAGGCACTGAACCAGGGAGGAAGGAGGCCCTAGGACTCTGCCTGGCATGAGATCTGACCTGAGAGTCCTCGGGCTGAGCTGGGGGCTCTTCTCCATCTTTGCAGACACTGCATTGGGCCATATGGGACATCTCGTCATGTTCAGTGACCTTAGGTGTCTGAGGGTATTTGTGTGGGTATGTGTGTGTGTGTGTGTGTGTGTGTGTGTGTGTGTGTGTGTGTGTGTGAATTACTGGTCAAGCCTTTTGCCCACTTGGGGCCAGTGCTTTGTTCATCATTCAGTTTTTTATTTGGAAACATCTATTTGTATGAAATCTCCATCCGTTTCTCTGTTTTTAAAATTTTTCTTTAAAATCAGGAATGGATGTTGAATGTTATGCAATTTCTTTTGGACATCTCTCAAGGATGATGATATAGCTTTCTTCCTTAACTGGCTCGTATGAATTCTTTAATGAATTTCTTCTTATTGAAACATTCCTGCATTTCTGGAATGAATCCCATTGGTCATCCTGCTGTACTTTTTAGAATTAAAAGGCCCTTTCTCATTCTTCTCTAACTCAAAGTTTTCTTGGCAGTGAAGAAATTAATGTGAAAAATCTACCATCGCTCTTTATTTTTTATTAAATAACTTTTAAAAAATATTTTTAAACCATAAAATAGGACTGTGCTGGGACTTCCCTGGCAGTCCAGTGGTTAAGACTTCGCCTTCCAATGCAGGGGGTGAGGGTTTGATCCCTGATAGGGGAGCTAAGATCCCACCTGCCTAGCGGCCAAAAAACCAAAACATAAAACAGAAGCAATATTGTAACGAATTCAATAAAGACTTTAAAAATGGTCCACATCAAAAAAAAAAAGAAAAAAAGAAAAAATAGGCCTGTGCCATACCGTGGTTCTACATAGTTTTTTTCAACTCAACCGGGTTTCCAGGAAGAATACAGCACTCTGCCTAATCCTGTTTCTCTGGTTGTTCCTTATGGGAACCTTCCTTTCTCCTGTGGCTCTTTCATCATGGGTCGTCCTCAGGGTTTTGTCTTCAGATCTCTTCTCTTCTCATTCTGCCCAGACAACAACTTCCACTCTGGGCCACCTGCAGATCTGGCCACCTCCTCCCTGAGATGCCGACCCCATCCCCACTCGCCTCGTGGCCTGAATGGCCCCCTTCCCTCCCAGGGAAGCCAGTGACCTTGTCCAAAGCTTCAGATCAGGGTCAGGGGGGCAGAACGTCTAGGCCAGGCCAGGGCTCCCGGCGGGCTGGTCTTTGGCAAACGCACCCCCAAAGGTGATTTCCCTTGTGTTCCCTTCGGAACAGATGCAGTCAGTCCACGGAGGAAAACCACATTTTGTTTAGTCTTTTCCTGGCCCAGAAGGCCTGGTATTTAATAAGCCCTGGAGCCAGCCCCGAGGGGGACTGGCTTTTCCGGGCTCCAGGCAGCACCGAGAGCTCCCCCCTACCCGGGCTGGGGGCTTGACCTGTTGGTGGCTGGCTGGAGTTTTCTCCCAGCCTCACCTCCCCCATGCCGCCACTTTTCCCATCAAATGGAAAGAAAGACCGGCCCTGAGGGGTCAGTCCCCTCCCCAGGAATGCCCTGGGACAGCTTCTCCAGTTTAAAGGACTCCCCCGCCCCTGCTGGGCCCACCCCCGAAGGAGCTCACGGCGACCTTTGACCTCTGCTTAGCCGATGCCACGGTTCAGCCAAGTCACACTTGGGGTCTTGCTACCCGAGTGAGTGCTTTACCGGTGGAGAAGTAGCAGTCAAGAGAGCGGCTCTCTTTAAGATGGACAAGAGAGATTTGAGGGACTGTTTCCCAGCAGCCCTGCCCGAGGCTTGGCTCACTCTTAACCAAGCTCCTCCAGGCCAGGAGGGGGCGGCGGGGAATAGAGATGGACCAGACAGGCTGTGCATCCTGACTGGTGTCTGACTGGCTCCCAAGTCCACTGTCAGAGTCGGAATCAGAGTCGGCTGCTAATGGTCCGCTTCTCTTTGGCGTCGCCTCCACTCCCTCTGAAAAGCAAGCTTTCAAGAGCTGAAGGCGTAAAACACCAACAGAGGGGTTTCATGCATTGGGGAAGATGTTGGACAGGTGGGGATGTCCGGGGATGCCAGGACAAGGGGTTACATGGACCACTGATTAAATTCTTGGTTTCTGTCTCCCTAAACAAGCACATAGTGGGGCCTAAATGCACACGGGTTGACAGAAAGTTTTGCTTTTTAATTAAGATATTACACACTGAGAAAAATGTTTCTTAAAAATGCAAAGAAGAAAAAAAAAATTGTCGAAAGTCCTGTCACTGAGACACAACACCATTTCACGTTGGGATGACCTGTCTCTGGGGAATCACTCCAAGCCAGTCCAAGGATGTACCCAGTGTGACCTGATGAGACCTCATGTTACCGAGTTTAAGTTCATACTGTTCGCCACACGACAGGCCAATACATCGAGAGACCAGGGGATGGGGCAAGGGATAGTGACTTTATTCACCATCTTCCTCAAGTTAGAATTCAGGCTTTTTCTTTATAGGAGAAGGGAAGAAAGTCTGGCTGGCTGTTTCAAAGTTCTTGGTGCAGGAATCCTTTGTTCTTGTGGCTGTCTACACAGGTCTGGTCACAATGTTCCTGTAAATCTCCAACAAGACAAATGGTATTCTCGGTTCTGCAACATTTAGTCTCTATATGAGTGGAAAAGTGTTATAACTTTAAAGGTCTGAGCCTAGGGTTAAGTCGGGTAAGGGGCTATCAGGCTCTTGGCAACATTCTTTTACAAAAGTTCAGAGCCAGCGGGACAAAGCACAGGCCGCAGAGCACAGGGTTAGCGCTAAAGGGATAGATCCACTGTGGAGTCAGGTTTGTTCTTCCCTGTTACGCCCACCTGACCTCACCACCACGACTGCTGTTCTCCGTTTTAAATAATTCCTGAGCCTTCCACTCTGTGGCTCATAATGTCACTGCCCAGATGATGTCAACTGATATTAAAATAAATGAACGGATGAACAAGTGAACAAGTAAATGAATAAATACATGAAGGCAAGGAGGGAAGAGAGGCCTGGTTAGGACATTCATACAGTACAGAGAGGTACAAAACGGAAAATGCTTCTGTCTCTATGTCTGTCTGTCTGTCTCTTTATCTGTCTCTGCTCTCCGTCCACCCCTCTCTGGTTACAAATACAATTACACATGATCTCCTTTAATCTTCACAACAGCCTTATGCGGTAACTGGCAGCTCTCCTGTTTTTTGATGGCAAAACAGAGGCTCTGAGAGGTCGCCTGCCTTGCTCCCAGCCACGCAGGTAGTCCATAGCAGAGCTGAGGTCGCACCCAGATCTGTCCAACGCCTGCCTTTCTCCCATCAAGGTGTGTGTGTGTGTGTGTGTGTGTGTGTGTGTGTGTGTGTATGGAAACAGATCCCGCGTCAGGATGTAACTTCGAGGCTCTCTTGCTCTCTATAACCTTGGGAACCAGCAGCCTTAGCATTTCCTGGGAGCTGTTTAGAAATGCAGTGCCTCAGACCTCCTCAATCAGGAACTGCATTTCCACAAGACCCCCGGGTTATTCTTGTGGACATTACAGACTGACAAACACAGGTCTACAGCACCTCTCCCGCTGCTGGACGGGATTAGGGTACATTGAGTCACCGCTTTCCATGGGAGGAGGGAACTACTTCATTCCCTGGAGACCACGCCAGGCGATGCTGTCACCCTGGGGCTGAGCGATGGAGCCCCGGCACTGCTTTCATCTCCCTGGGGCCTTCGGAGCTGCTTCCATCGCTGGCACAACTTGGCAGGGAGTTGAGACTGAACGGTCAGATCTGGAAGGATGATTGGGCCGTGGTTGCCCCTGGCAGCCCCCAGAGCAGTCTGCAACCCAATCAGGGCTTTCTCTTTTCCACTAAATCACAGAGAAGTTTAAGGTCCTTCTCTTGCTCAGCCTTCTGCAATGAGATCAGGGAGGGTTGAGGGACTCACAGGAAGGGGAAAGGCCACCAGAGGGCTGGTCCCAGCTCAGGTGTGGGTGGTCCCAGGTCCTTGTGTAGAACCAACATCTATTTGTCAAAGAGCACTTGGGTCCTGGAGAGAGCCGTCAGGTGGCGGCCATCGAGCTGCAGGGTCCGGCTCTGAAACTTTGTAATATGGTGAACGTAATTATATAGAGTTAATAAAATGTTTCCAACTACTAATAAGAGCCATCGTATTGCATGCTCCCCACATGTCTGACATATGCAGGGCTCTGACCATATTGATAGAAGCAGAAAGCTTCCGCTCAGAGCTTCACTCAATCCCAGTCCCAAATCCAATAGCTGTGAAAACTTACCCAAGTGTGTAACTTCTCCATGCCTCACTCCCTCCTCCGTAGAACGGGGGATTTAGAACACGAGCACAGATATCCAGAAACAGGAGAGCGCCTGATGCCCTGTGGTGTATCACACACCGGATGTGGCTCAGGGTGTGGGAAGGAGCAAACTGCTGACACACCTGCAACACCGTTGGGGCTGATGCCGCTGTGGGAAGGAAGCCAGACACAGAAGAGGACAAACCGGATGATTCCACTCACAGAAAGTTCTACAAGAGGCAAAACTCAATCTCATAGTGACCGATGGTTGCCTGGGTCGGGAGGTAGGGGGAGGGTTTCCTGGGGTGAAGGCCATGTTCTGAATCTTGCTCTGGGCGTGGCTTCGAAGGGATGTGCATTTGCCAAAACTGATTAAACGCAGCACTTAAACGCTGTGCATTTTCTTGTCTATGAATTACACCTCAATAAAGGTATTTTAAAAGTATCAACGAATAGTTCAAACGATATGTTTGGGCAACACAATTTTTAAAAATTTGTAATCTAAGTATAATATAGCCTCAAAACAGAATTCTATAGTCCTTTAAATAAATTCACAAATTTAAAGCACTTAGCATAGAGCCTGGCACATAGTAGGCCCTATGCAGGTGATAGAAAATCATCCTGATAACCTTGAGGGAGTGCCTTTATCCCTGTTTTACAGATGAAGAAACTGAGCACACAAAGGGTGAGTGACTGACCGTATCAGTGTCCTGAGGCCACTGTAACAAACTACCACAAACCAAGTGGTTTAAAACAGCAGAGATTTCTTCTGTCACAGTTCTGGAAGCTAGAAGTCCAAAATCAAGGTGTTGGAAGAGTCACGATCCCTCCGAAGGCTCTAGGGGAGAATCCTTTTGCAGCTTCTGGCAGTTGCCAGCAATCCCTGGTGTGTTCCTTGGCTGGTGGACCCATCACTCCAATCTCCACCTCCAGCATCACGTGGCTTCTTCCTTCAGTGTGTCTGGGTTTCTCCTTATCCTACCCTAATCCAGTGTGACTTCATCTTAACTAATTACATCTGCAAAGACTCTATTTCCAAATCAGAGTCGCATTTACAGGTACCAGGTGTTAGGACTTGACCATATCTTTTGGGGGGACACAATTCAATCCGTGACACTTGTCCAAGACAGCGCAGCTGCTAAGTGACAGAATCTGGGTCCACGCCCAGGTTTGCCTGGTTCTGGGACCCCTACTCTGAGCCACAGCACTTTCCATCACTGCGCTCATCCAATGAAGAGGCAGCTGCAGTGGGCCAGGCCCTAGGGACCTGGATTCCGTCCTGGCCTCAGGGAGCTCAGGTGAGCTGTGGAAGAGAGTTGCAGAAGGGCGGTACCACGAGTGCTCATTCAGTTCTGGAACACGGGCGCCCCGAGGATGGGCCAGGCACTGTCTAGGGGAGGGGCAGGGGAGGTAGGGCAGCAGCGGGGTGCAGGAACAGACTGGGGTGGGCATCAGGGCGGGTGTCACAGGAGAGGACACTAGCCCTGAGGCTGGAGGGTGAGTTGGGTTGTGTGGGGCTGAGAAGAGGTGTTCCGGGCTGGGGGATGGCGTGAGCAAAGGCTTGGAGGGGGACACTCGCGGCCTGGCCTGGTGCGGCTAAGGTTGGGAGAGATCGACCCAGTGAGGTCAGCAGGTGGCCTCTTGTGAACACCCCCGACCCCTCCATCCCCACCCGAGGGGCCTTTCCTTCAGAACTGTCGCGGTGAACGTGAGTGGCTGAAAGCAGGTGCAGGGGTGATGCCCTGGGACACCACCCAGATCTGGCACCAGCCGCTGGATCCTGGGCATGTTGTCATCTTTCCAAGTTCCACCTGCAACGTGGGGACAGCAGTCTTCACTCCACAACCTCAGAGGGTGTTTGAAGGCTCCAAACAGGACTTGGGCAGTATCTGGGCTTAGGGAAACAGGAACATGTCAACAGCGGTATGGAGAGAGAGTTTGTGACTGTGATCTTGTTTGGAAATAGGGTTTCTGCAGACACAGACAAGTTAAAATGGGGTCAAACTAAATTAGGGTGGGCCCCTGTCCAATATGACTGGTGTCCTTATAGGAAGAGACAAAGAGAGATGGAGACACACAGTGAGGAAGCCATGTGACAGTGGAGCAGACTGGAGTGACACGTCTACAGGCCAAGGCACACCAGGTCGCCAGGTGCCACCAGAAGCCAGGAGAGAAGCCTGGGACAGATTCCCCCTCAGAGCCTCCGGAAGGAACCAACCCTACAGACACCTCGATTTTGGTCTTCTGGTCCCCAAAGCTGTAAGACAATAAATTTCCGTTGTTTTAAGTCATCCAGTTTGTGGTACTTTGTTATAGCAACCCCAAGAGCCTGATGCAAGTGCAAGGAAGGACAGAAACAAAGCTGGTAGTGGTGATGGGGAGTGACAGTGAGACAGTGCCAGCAGGTACCGGGGAGAAGAGCATCCCAGGTGCAAAGGCAGAAGCTTGGGGAAGCGTGTGACCAGAGCAGAGGCAGCGACCAGGAGAGAAGGGCTCAGAGGGGGCAACTGGGCCAGCTCACGTGGCACGGTGCGGGCCAATGGAAAGACTTCAGTTTTTACTCCAAGTTTTAAAATAGTCTCTCAACACTTCTGCCTCTTCGGTTTAATAACAGCTTTATTGAGATATAACTTACATGCCATAAAATTCCAATTCTTTCCAGTGTGCACTTTAGTGGTTTTTAGTACATTCACAGAGTTGTACAACCATCACCACTATCTAATGTCAGTGCATTTTCATCACCCCTCGAAAGAAACCACGTGCTTTTACTCTGAATTGAACAGGAGGCCATAGGAGGGCTTGAGAAAGAGTAGTGTGAACTGACTTCCATTCCAGCGGGATTACTGGGCTTGTGTGAAGGTGAGGGCTGGGAAGAGCAGGGCAACCAGTTAGGAGGCTGCGGCAGTAACACAGGTGGTGGCTTAGACCGGGGGGCAAGGTGGACGGGATGAAAAGTGGTCAGACTGGGACTTCCCTGGTGGTCCAGTGGTTAAGACCCTGCGCTTCCACTGCAGGGGGCGGAGTTTCGATCCCTGGTCAGGGAACTGAGATCCCACATTGCCGTGCGGTGCGGCCCAAAAAAACCAGGATGCATTTAGAAAACAGGGTCAATAAGCTGTGCTGACAGGTGAGTTATGGAGGAGGAGAGGGAAAGGCATCACGATGACCCCGGAAATGAGCACCTGGAAGTGTTGCGCTGACACTGAAGGAGACCGGGAGACTGTGGGAGCACAGATGGGCAGGCAGGAGCTGAGGCTCTGGCGGGTCAGTTAGAACGTTTATTGCCCAGCCAGGCGTTGAGATGGTCACTGGATACACTAGCCAGGTATCAGGGAGAGGCCCAGGCAGAAGGTGGAAATCCCAGAATCTTCTGGACACGAGGCTGGATGAGCTCTGCAAGGGAGTGAGTAAATATGGACAGAAAAGAGAAGAGATCCGAGAATGAGCCCTGCCCTCCCCCCAACCCCCTCCCCAGCATTTAGGAACAGCAAAGGAGACCAGGAAGAACCAGCCAGAGAGATGGGAAGGATGTTTATGGTGATTACCCCTGAGTTGTTGTAACAGGGGTGATTTTTTCCTTCTCTTACCAGAATTTCTTACTGTGAGAGTGTCTTATTTTTATAAACTTCTAAAAACTAATTCCTTCATATAAAATGACTTCTTTCGTGTACACCTATGGGATTATCCACCCAGCATCCCATTTCTGGGAATAGAAATTCTTTGTCCTCCCCCCCCCTCCCCGAACCCCCCACCATCATTCACTTGGTGCCAGTAGAAGCACCAGTATTATAATATGACCCCTCCCCCCGACCTCCTGCTCTCCTTTGATTGGTCCAGAAATGAGCACAGGATCCAAGCTGAGCCAATCAGAGTCCTTCCCTGAGAAATGCTCTTTGTGTACATAGATGGGAAATTGTAAACCTCGGAAGGTGTTGACAGCCGTGTTATCTTCCGTGTGGCCCTGCGAAGCCAAGGAAGCTAGTCTTTCTAGAAAGAAAACGAAGCAGATGTGCCGAGAGGAGAGGTTCCTGAGCCCTGACTCAGGTTCCTAAGGCCCAGCTGCACGCTGCCCTTGCAGCCTTCTATCAGATCCCCTTGGTATCTGAAGCTGGTTCCGATTGGGTTTCTATCACTTAAGACCAAGAAGCGTGGTCCACGTTCCTCCACAAGCTGTGTGTATGGCACTCCCTGTGTGCCAGGTGCTGAGGAAAATGTCTCAGCTGGCCTCCAGGAGTTTCTACTCCAGTGGAGTACAGACCTCCTGCCTCATGGCACTTACAGTCAGCACTCGGAGGTGCACAAAGCACTTTCCTGCACACCATCTCTTGATCTTCAAGTCAACCCTGTGGACTGAAGATACTGAGTTTCAACAGACCTGCCCCGTCCCATGCCTGTAAATGACAGGTTGTTTTTACCCAAAGTTCTGGATTCCTCTTACTGCTTCCTGACTTCTGGAAACTTCAAAAAGATGGGAAATCTTTCCCATATCGCGGGCTCCCTGACTCCTCAGGCAGTGATCTCTCTTCTGCCCACACCTGCCTACACAGTGCCGAATTCAGTGCCAAATTCCAGGATGAGGCAGAGTCGCTCCCCGCTGATTCACAAATCGCTGGCTGGGCCCACGTTGCGTCATGGGGAGCAGATGTGCCCAGCTTCTCGTTGGCTTCATGGATCCCTCCCAGACCCACCTCACTAATCAGCAGTGAGGAGGTCACGCCTTTTACCGCTCCCCAGGGATTACAGTTGGAGTGGCCTGTCTAGACCCTTCTCCAGCTCTTTTGGTTTCCCATGACCCAGGCCCTAACATGAACCCGGGGCACTGATATTGGAACGCCCATTCTGTGCTGTAAGTCACAAGCTCAAAATCAGCCCGGTGGTTAGGAGTGTCTGACCGGTTGGATTCTCTTAAGCATAGGAGACAGTGGGTCTCCTTGGTCCATGAAAGTAATGGTGGCCCCAGGGGGCTGGCTTTATGGAGGTTGTCTGCCTCGTGAGATCTGTGGGGACAGCTAAGCATCTTGGCCACCTGCTCACAGCTCCCTCCCCCAGAGTGTCACTATCAAACTCTGCTCCCATGGAGCTGAGGGAGATGGGAAATAAACAGAGAGGACAGTTATACATTTCGATTAGGGCTATGAAGACAATCAAGCAAGGGAAGGTAGAACACAGTGGCTGGGAGAAGGACAGTGTGGATTGGATGGTCAAAGAAGGCTTCCTGGAAGCAGTGATTTAGGTTGTGAGGTCTAAATTATAAGAAGGAGTCAGGCATGTGGCCATCTGGAAGAAAAGCATTTCTGGCAGAGAGGGCTGCAAGTGCAAAGGCCCTGTGGTGGAAGGAAGCTGGGGGAGTTGAGGCGTGGGCAGGTCTGTGTGGCTGGAGTGTGGGACCCCCGGGACCATTCTGGGGAATGACAGAGGGCAAATGATGCAGGGTTTGGAGGCCTGGGGAAGGAGTTTGGGTTGTGTCCTAAGACAGTGAGAAGCCACTGGAGGATTTTAAGCAGGGGGTGACAGTGGCCACTCTGACTCCCCTGTGAATACTAGGATGGAGGGTCTAGAGAAGGACCAGCAAGGCAGCCAGGGCAACTGTCCAGGGGAGGAAGGGTGGTGGCTTGGGCTATGGTGGCAGAGGGGAAAGGTGGCTGATCCAGGCTGTATTTTGGAGGAGGAATTTTGGAATATTTCCTGGGCAGGAAGGGAGCAGCCAGAATCAGGGTACAGCCCAGGTCACTCCCTACCTGGATACATCAAAAAGAGCTTCTGTCTCACTCTGGAGAAGGAAAGGCAAGCCAGAGGGAAAACTTGGTTTTCTCCATCTTTTTTTCTGGGGGCGGGGGTGGGGCGGCGGGGATGAAAACAGACTTTCCCTAGAACAGAAGGTGACTGTTCTAGGACTGCAGGGCAAGGTGTTCACTGGCACTGCCTCTCTGGAGACCATAGGCAGTGCCCATCAAAATAGAAATGGCTCAGCAATTCTACTGCTAAGAATTTATCCTTCAGGTCTCCTAGCCCATGTACACAAAAATTTAAGTACGAAGATATTCACTGTAGCCTTGTTTGTGAGAGACTGGTGTCACCCTGAACATCTGTCAGCCCCTAGTTTAAAAAACTAGTCTCCCAGGACTTCCTGGTGGTGCAGTGGTTAAGAATCCGCCTGCCAATGCAGGGGACACAGGCTTGAGCCCTGGTCCGGGAAGATCCCACATGCCGCGGAGCAGTGAAGCCCATGTGCCACAACTACTGAGCCTGTGTGCCGTAACTACTGAGCCTGTGCTCTAGAGCCCTCCCCATAATGCCTTTCACAGAGTTGGTGATTAAAGGTTGATTGACAAGAGACAAAATCCAGCTCCCGCAGTCTTGGGGCCCTCTGTCTTTCAGACTGGGGTCTTCAAGGCTTGGGGAAGGGGTCCAACTTGGTCTAAGGAGTGACCCAAGAGAGGGGAGCATGAGGTGAACAACTGGGTGGCGGAGGGAGACAACTGGCTTGGAGGAGACCCCTCCCCATTCTGGGGCAGCCGCTGCAGCCCAGGATGTGTCAGGACATCTCGCGACATCAAAGCATTCCCAGCCTGGGCCAGGGTCGGGCAGGAGAAGCCGCTGGCATCTGGGGGGCCCTTGGGTGAGGAGGGGCCAGCCCCCCGCCGTGGGAGCAGGAGGGATGGACCCCACAGGCCTGAGAGCTGGGGGGAGGGCAAAGCCACCCCAATTCAGGCACATCCCACCTGCCTGGGAGGCCGCCGGGGGTCACACTTCCCGGCTGGCAATGCCTGGGTGCGCGCGGCAGGCTCTCCCGCTGCATCAGGGGGGTTTGCAGGCCGGGCCGTGGTGAAGGCCGAAGGGACCAGGTTTCCCAGGGCTGCATGCCCAGCGGGGGGGCACAGGGGACGCTGTCCTCCCCGGGCAAAGTCTGCAATCGTCTTGTAACCTCTCCCCACTCCCCGCACCAGTCCACGTGAAGACCCTGCCTCGGGGCCGAGGGGTCACAGGCCTTTGGAGGCCTCGGCTGCACTGGGGACGATCGCGTGGCTTCAGGGAGGGGCTTTTCCTCCTTGTAGTCTTCTGTTACTTACTTTGTTTTTAATTTTAATTTAAAAACGGAACGTAAAAAACCTTAACGTGCTGTGGGAGGCGCTGCTTTTGTACCGTGAAGAAGAGTTGGTAGATTCCCCAGGATGGCGGGGGTGGGTCGGCCTCCACCTGACGGAAGAGTCCTGGGTTTCTGGTTGACATCCAGCCAGGGTGCTAGCCCCCCTGGCCCAGCCCCCCTGGAGGCCTGCTCAGCTCCTGGCCTCACCTCCAGGGCCCAGGTGCAGAAACCCTGGTCTAGCTCGGGAATTTGTCACACAAGGCTTTGCTGTGGATACAGTCTATGGAGGCTTTTACTTGTGGGTACTTTAGGAGATTTTCAAAAATCACGTTAACAGAAAGCAAATTTGGGCACCAGAACACGATACGCAGGAGAAATCCCGCGCTGTCTCATCCTCATACACGGCTTTTGCACAAGGTCCTCTCTCTACGTGAAAAACACCCCCACCCCCACCGCTGCCTCCTAACAGCCCACACCTGGCAGGGCCTGGCTGGGATGTCTCTTCCTCAAGGAAGGCATCCCTGACCTCTCAGACCTTGGTGCTCTTAGGGCCGCCTGTACCCACTACCCGGTTCCGCGTCTGCTGTGGAGCAGCCGAGCAGGCAACGCCGTGCTCCAGCCTCCCTGCTGCCCATAAAACCCCACACACCCGCGAGGTTATCCTTGCAAGCTCTCAGCACCTACCTGTCAATCAGGTGACTTCAGAGGGCAACATGCACACCTCTGTAATCAGAAACACCCCTGCTCTGGAGTTGAGACTCAAATGCATCGATTTCCATAATTGGCTTTAAAAGGCAAAAGTCGCATAAATGAAAAGTGCCCCTGGGTACACTGGGCCAACTCACGGGCTGCAGCTGCTTTTCCTCTGGAAGGAAACAGGTTGGTGTTTCTTCTACTCAGCACCACATAAAATCAACCAAGTTAAGCCAGGAAAATCATGTGGGGAAGCAGGGAAAGAATAAGTTTTGGATAACTTATCAGTCAGCTTAGGAGACTTTCAGCTATAAAGAAACAAATTTCTACCAGAGATGCTTTAAATAATACACATCTTTATAACTTCACATGGTTTAAGTCCAGAGGAGGGGTGGCAATGCTAGACGGCTCATCCAGGGACTTGTGGAAACCAGCAACAGGATTCTTCTACCCTCCACAGGTCAGCTTTGGTCCTCAGACTGGTATCCTGGAAGCACAAGAGGGCTGCACTTGCTCCAGCCATCACCTCCTCATCAACTGCATCCAGATGCAGAGAAGAAAGGTTTCCATCTAGTGTCTCTTTTCAAGATTAAAGAAACCTGTTCCCAAAACCCCGTCAGTGACATCCTCTCAGGGCTTGTGGGCCAGAACCGAAGCCCAAGCCCTTTCCTGGCAACACTTGGTGAAGGGGATTGATTGCCCCAAATGGCTAAGACACAGGCTGGCAAACTACAGCTTGGGGCCAAACCCATCCATCACCTGCTATTGTAGATGGCCACTCCCATTCACTTACATATTGCCTATGGCTGTTCCCATCCTACAACGTCAAAGGTCACATGCCTAAAATACAGAAAATGTTTTCCGCTCCCTGGTTTAGACTGACAGGGGTTGCTTTGGGAAAGGTGGGGGCCATCCCTGAGCAAGTAGACTTGTCCAGTGAGAAAGGGTGGGGAGCAGGGCGGAGTGGTTTGGGTAGGAACCCAGCAGTGCCTCAGAAGAGCTATGTGTCTTTGGGGGTGACCCTCGGCATTCTGATGCTCATCTCCGCCGTCTGTAAGAGGTAAAACCTTTTGTGGCAGCCGCAAGGATTAAACGAGGTGATAGACTGAAAGCACCTGGAACAAAATAGACCCTAGAGTGTTTCTTATACTCCCTTCAAGAATTTTCTAATGTATTTTAGGCTGTTAGATTCTCCCCCCAAAAGGAGGCTGCCAATGGGATTTGTGGTTTACTAATTAAAATCAAAACATTGCTTCTGTTCTTACAAAAGTCAAATTACCCAAACTAGAATTGGTTTTAGGAGCTTTCTTAAAATCAGAAAGAGCTGACAATAAAAACTCCAAAGGAGAATTGTGCAATGTGACCACAGTGGGTGGCAAGGAGTGGATGCGATGTCTTTTCTCAAGGTGTCAAGAGTCCAGGGCTGTCTCGCTGATGGGGATCTTTCTGTGGGCTGCAAGTGGGAGCAGGGACAAGATGTAGCACCAAGGGTGTCCACGGCGACAAGCATTGAAGATTGGGATCCCAACTCTGTGCCCCAAGAACCTTTATTAATATCATAGCCACCCCATGTTTTGAAAGAAAATGACTGCCAAAAAAATGATCTCATTAATTTGTTTGTTTTCCTGTAAAAAAAAAAAAACCAGTCAAGAACATATGTATTGGCCAATCTGGACTTCTGCTGAGACCAGAAACCAAGGGACATAAGGCAGGGAATAGGCTGTGGGTTTAGACGGACTGGATTTGCACCCTGATTCTGCACTTTTGGCTGCGTCCACCTGGGCAGGAGACCTCTCTGAGACTCAGTTTCTTTATCTGTAAAATGGAGATCACAACAATGCCTCCTTCCTAAGTTTCTCAAGAAGATTTGATAAAACTAATTAGGATTACAGATGATGTTAAAGTGACCAGCACAGGGTTCATATGTAGTATATGCTCAACAAATATTAGATATTATATTAGATAATTAATACATTAGATAATTAATATAATATATTAGATAATATATGTAGCTCCATCACTGCAAGGTAGATATTAATTCCATTTTTCAGAAGAGGAGACTGAGACGCAGAGAGATTAAGTAATTTACCCAACGGCACACAGCCGGGAAGTGTCAGAGCCAGCGTTGGTGCATGGGTCTGAGTGGCTCCAGAATGTCAGTGCGTAGACACCAGGCTACGAGACCGCTGGGTGGAGACAAGGAGACCCCACCAAGCTGTGGTCACCCTGGCCCAAAGCAAAGAGCTGGGGGTTGTTTGCATTTGGGCCACCTCGTCCTAGGAACTCTTGACAGCACTGACAGTAACTCACAGGGGCACATGCCTGAGCCCACCCCAAGGTGGGGACCCTCAGTAATCCTCCCAAGCAAGCAGGAGAACCTGGGAGAAGCAGCCCCAAGGAGCCACGGGGAGCCTGGAGGACCTCCTGGTAGCCAGCAGAGGGCAGCAAACACATCTGTAAGGGAGGGCAGCCTGGCTGGGGAGCCAGAGGCCGTGCTGCCAGCACAGGACCCCACCCAGACGCCCGGTGCCCCTTGTGTGTGCCCTGACATAGGAACAGCAGAGGGGACCCCCATGGCCTTGACTGAGGGCCAGAGCTGAGGCTTTCCCTGATCACCACCGGCCTTCCCTCCCTCCCTTGGGAGCAGGCAGTGGTAGGACTCTGGCCCTGCACAGAGGGTGTCCAGTCACGTGGCGGGCAGGGGGCAGGGGACACATCCCAACCACCACCGCCCTGGGGCTTCTCACACCTCCAGCCAATTCCCGAGGGCGGGACGTGCAGGTGTATAACCCCCAGGAGCAAAATCCCACAAAGCAGGCCCAGCTTGTCCCGTTTTAGAGACGCAGAGGCTAGGGATTGAAGAAGGAAAGCGTTAGACAGAATCATGGCCCCCAGTGAGGTCCACATGCTAATCCCTGGACCCTGTGAATATGTCACCTTGCACCTCAAAAGGGACTGCGCAGTTGTGATCGAGTTAAGGTTCCTGGGATGGGGCAACCCTACAACCCTGCCCGCCCGCCGGAGGCCGTGAGGCTCACACACACTCACACGCATGCCCCTTCTCGCACGGGCTGCTCAGACGGCATCTGCCATCCCTGGAGAGCCTGGCCTGGGCCCCTCCGTGGCCCCCCGCCCTGGTGACCCCAGATCCTCAGACCTGCCAGGAGAGCTCTGGGAGCCCGGGCGGCCGTCACTTGTTTGACCCTCACAGTGATCCCGGGCGGCGGGGACTGTTATAATCCTCCTCCCAC
Source organism: Eschrichtius robustus (assembly GCF_028021215.1). NCBI lineage: Eukaryota > Metazoa > Chordata > Mammalia > Artiodactyla > Eschrichtiidae > Eschrichtius > Eschrichtius robustus. The sequence goes on along the minus strand of NC_090839.1, from coordinate 6,041,717 downwards.
AGGACGGACCCCAAGGTGCGGGGAGCCCACGGGCCTGGCCCGGGCTGCTGGGCGGCAGAGCTGGGCTCCACCCAAGCAGTGACTCCGGAGTCTGAGTCTGTTGGCACACACGTGTCCCCCCCACCCCCGCCACCGCCCCCCTGACACCAACAGCAGCACAAGAGCGGAGCCACACGAAAGGGCTGTGGTCCCCGGGGTCTGCGTCCCCACCAGCCTGTGAGCTCCCTGCAGTAACTCGGCGCAGACTCAGCGCCGTAGCACCTTCCAGATGGATTATCGTCAGTCCCACCACGCTGCTTCTAACTTTCTCATGTTCTCGTTTTCTCCTTGAAGCTTGGCCTCACCCTGTGGCTCTGTGTCTGTCCCTCTGTCTCCCTCTCCATCTCTTTGTCTCCCTCTGTGTGTCTGGGCGTCTCCATCTCTCTGCCTTTCACCTTGTCTCTCTCCACCGCCCCGTTTCTGTCTCTCCGTGCGTATTTCTCCGAGTCCCTCTGTCCCTCTCTATTCCTCCATGCCCGGCACTGTGTCCACCTGTCTGTGTGTCTCTCAAGCACTGTGTCTGTCTGTCTCTGGGTCATCTTCCCACTCAGCCTCCATCTCTGGTCTCCACGCACATTTCTGCGTGTCTCTCTCCACCCCGGCCCCATCCTGCATCGTCCCGCGGAGGGAACAGGCGGCCAGGGCCCTGCACAGAGTCCGTGGATGTCTTTTGAAGCTCCCTGTGGAAATGCAGTGTCCGTGGTCCTCTCGGGTCCCCTTCACATGCACCAAGTCCAGGGCCTTGGTGGAGGACAAGGGGGCCCAGTGAGACCCCGGGGACGCTGGCTGGAGTCTCCCGACCCGAGACTCTGCTGAAGGGCTCAGCCCACCCGCTTCCAGCTTCCCTGCTCCCTCCCCGGCTTCTCAGGTGGCCACCTCCACCATCGCCTTTGTGACCCCCCTCTGCGGAAGCCCCGTCCTTCCTTTCAGACAACGGGGAGTAAGGGGCAAAAGGAGACATGGAATCAAAGATCATAAAATCCTTCCCTGGAATTTGCTGGAAGCAGAAAAGGCCCCCATAAAAGTCTTCCAATCCCTCCTATTCGGTTTCACGAGCCGGTCGTCTGGGTAATTGCCGTGAGCGGCCCCGGCATCAAAGCAGCAGCCCCCAGGGCCCCGCCCCACCCTGGAGGGTGGTCAGCAGGGGGACAGCCAGGGCGGAGGGCGAGTTTCCTCTGCCTGTGGATGCCAGGCACTGAGCGACAACGTGCCATCCACCATCACTATCAGCGGGAGGGTGGCGCTCCCTGCCGGGTCCCCGTGAGTGACCTGGGACACAGGAGGGCAGAGACTTAGGACCTCTGCTAACTGTGACCCTCCACCACAGACCCCAAGGCCCTCGTCAAGCTTGTTCAGCACCCTGGTCTGGGCTGCACCCCTCATGTCCCCCCACCAAATCCGTCCCACTCTAGGTTCCCTCACCAGAATAAAAGTCCGTTCTGCTCAAATGAAGTGGCCGCTCCTGACGGGTGAGGGCGCGATTGGCCGGCAGACCCAATTTTGCCCCCAAGACCCAGTTTCCACCCTGCCATCCCCTGCATGAGGCAGCCCCTTGCTGCTCACCTTGTGGTCCAGGACCAGCAACACCAGCAGACCTGTTAGAATTATGGAATCTCAGGTCTGGGTCCATTGCTGGGGCCACGCCTGGCATCAGACTCTGCATTGTGGCAGGATCCGTGGTTCGCGTGCCCGTCGCAGCTTGGGAAGCACGCCGGCTGTACCATTTCGCTTGCTCATCTTTGGACCCCAGTCCCTCGACTCAGAGCCTGCCACGGGGACGCTCAATATAAGTGTGTTTCTCTCTCAGTTATCTTCCCCCACCTCCTCTGCCTCCCTCAACCCCGGCTTCTCTAACAAAAGAACGGCTGCAGGAGGCCCCAAAGTCTCAGAGAGGGCCAGGCCAGAAGCCCAGAGGTATGCCTCAACCTCAGCCTGCAGTGCCTGCCCTCAGGCTGGGATCAGAAACACGTCCTCACGAAAAATGGGCACCCGGTCTTTTCCACGTGCAAATTACGGGCACATCTATTTTCCTTAGAACCAATTTTTTTTTTAAATTTCTTTTGTTTTAAGTTATTTAAATTATTTATTTATTTTTAAATTTTTTGGCTGTGTTGGGTCTTCGTTTCTGTGCGAGGGCTTTCTCTAGTTGCGGCGAGCGGGGGCCACTCCTCATCGCGGTGCGCGGGCCTCTCACTATCGCGGCCTCTCCTGTTGCGGAGCACAGGCTCCAGACGCGCAGGCTCAGTAGTTGTGGCTCACGGGCCTAGTTGCTCCGCGGCATGTGGGATCTTCCCAGACCAGGGCTCGAACCCGTGTCCCCTGCATTGGCAGGCAGATCCTCAACCACTGCGCCACCAGGGAGGCCCGAACCAATTTTACAGAAAAGGCAAATCTTGTTCTCTCTCCTTTTCTTCACTGTTCATCCTACGACATGGATGAACCTTGAAAACATTATGTTAAGTGAAAGAAGACAGATCCAACTCCAGCTGCTATGCTCCTTTCCGTCACATGGAGGGGACGGACACAGGGCTGGCAGATAAAATACAGGATGCACAGTTACATTTGAATTTCAAATAAATGACAGATACTTCTTTAGGATAAGGATGTCCCACATATTGCATGGGATATACTAAAAAAGTATTCATTGTTTATCTGGAAATCAAATGTAACTGGGAGTCCTGTATTATTATTTGTTATATCTGGCAACCCTAAATGGACAGGATTGAGTACGTAATTAATTAATAAGAATTTCAAGGTGGCGACAGGAAATTTTAAACTGAGCATGGAGACCTTGTGAGCAGGGGGGCCTGCATGACTGACCGAGTTGCCCGCCCACAAATAGGCTACACTGAGCTGTGACCATTTCCTTCCTGTCATGTGGAGGTAATGTCCTGACCACTCCCACTCTCTACCACGCAGGACAGGGGATATGGTGCCTTGATGGGTGACAGAATTTAGGTGACCTCTTAAGAATCCAGGAAAAGAAAGATGAGCTCAGCAAGTTTATCACCTGCTCCGGACCCCCCTGAAGTCTAAGAGATTCAAGTCAGCATTTAATTGTACCTGTGTTTTCTCTTATGAGCAGTCTCAAATCCCTCAGGAAAGCAGCTTTAAATAACCATAATTCCTAAAGGAGCCATGGTCATGGGATTAAGGAGGGGAAATGGAGCTTCTATCGCTTCTGTAATGATTGAGTACTTTTTAAAACAAAGCTGGATGTCAGGAACACAGATAACGTGTGTTTAGATAGCATTAGTATCTAAAGTTTTATTAAAAAAAGACAAAGAGGTGTGAGCCACATCCTGGCTCTAATAAGTGTCCTGCCATGCAGCCTGGAGTGACCCGAGCCTTCGTTTTTACATCCCACCTGGATGACCATCCAACTGCGGGAGCAGGAATTCGTGTTTTCCCTAATCAGTTCTAAATGTTAACATTGGTTAACCAACTTTACAAGCTAACCAATGAATAAAGAACTCATATCCAGAATATGTAAAGAACTTGCACAACTCAACAACCAAAAGACCAACAGCCCAATTTAAAAACGAGCAAAGGACTTGACATTTCTCCAAAGAAGATGTACAAATGGTCAACGGGCACGTGAAAAGGTGCTCAACGTCACTAGTTGTTAGGGAAATGCAAATCTGAACCACAAATTCACACCCACTAGTACAGCTATAATTTTTAAATATGGAAAATAACAAGTGTTGGTGAGGATGTAGAGAAATTAGACCCTTTGTACATTGCTGGTAGGAATATGAAATGGTGCAGCCGCTGTGGAAAAAGTCTTGTGGTTCCTCAAAAAGTTAAACAAAGAATTACCAGGTGATCCAGCAATTCCACTGCAGAGTATATACCCCAAAGAATTGAAAACACGTATTCAAACAAATAAATGTACATGCATGTTCATAGCAGCACAGTTCACAATAGCCAAAAGGTGGAAACAGCCAAATGTCCACCAACTGATGAATGGATAAAAAAGTGTGGTATATAAACACATACGTGGAATATTAGTCATAAAAAGGAATGAAGCACTGACACAGGCTACAACATGGACGAACCTTGAAAACATTATGTTAAAGGAAAGATGCCAGACACAAAAGGCCACATATTGTATGATCCTATTTGTATGAGATATCCAGAATAAGTAAATCCATAGAGACAGAAAGCAGATGGGGGGTTTCTAGGGGCTGGAGGGAGGGGAGAATGGGGAGCAACTGTTTAATGGGTACGGGGTTTCCTTTTGAGGTGATGAAAGGTTTTGGAACTAGACAGAAGTGGTTGTTTGCACAACACCATGAATACACAAATACCACTGGACTGTTCCTTTTAAAATGGTTAATTTTTTGTTATGTGAATTTCACCTCAATAAAAGTATAGTAACCATTGCTTGGTGAAAATCATGGAAATGTATTTTAAATTTTTATTATGACCCCCAGCCCTGAACTGCCACACCCCAGATTCTGTTGAGCTCCACGTGTCTGCTCAGCAGGGAATTATGCATTTTGCGTATAATTCTTTGGCGACATTTGCCCGCCAGGGACCAAAGCTAAGGAGTATTGGGGTTTTAAAGCTTTCAAATGGTGCTGCTACTACACCCTAAAGCAGAGAAATGAAACAAGTGTTTGCTTCATCTATCTAGAGTTACCTGGGTTTCCTTCAATCTTCTTACCATGTGAAAAACATCTGTTCAGAGAAGAGTAGAACAAAACACATTTTCCTATTTAAGAATTCCTTTGGCTCTTTCTTTGGGTCCCCTAGGACTACTCATTGGTTTTGTTTATTGAATTTGTTAACAGGGTATTTTTTGAGCAGTTTACTTTGTTCCTACCATTCTATCTTTGAGTTGATACCGTGGATTTTGAACAATTCTTTTGACTCTGAAAGTTAGTTTCCGAGCGATCATGAAATTATGACAAAATGAGTCCTAAATAAATTGAAGTTGTGAAAACAGTCACGTGGCCTCCCCCGAGCCCATGCCTGTATGAAGAGAAACAAGGAGCAAGGCCAGGTGAGGCCTGAGACACCTGCCCACACCTGACCTGGGGAGGAGGGTATCAAGGGGTTTGGGGACAAGCTCACCGGGGCAATTTCTCAGAGGAGAAATGGGGCACTTTCACAAGAGAAAACAGGGAAATGAACACTGGCACATAAAAAGAGTAGATATCTGACTCCACCAACTGTAAAGTAGGCAAAAGAGGGCTGTAACACCAAGCAAGATGACATTTCTTAATTGAGACATAATTCACACACCATAACATGTATCATTTTAAAGTGTACAATTTAGTGGTTTTTAGCATGTTGACAAGGCTATGCAACTCTCACCACTATCCAATTCCAGAACTTTCATCACCCCCAGAATAATCCCTATACCCACTAGCAGTCACTCCCCATTTTCCCTCCCCCCACCCAAGTCCCTGGTGCAACTTAATGTTTTAAATCGTGGTAAACGTCATTGCATATTGTGTGAGATTACCATTGTGCTTTTGAAGGACTGACCATAGTTTAAGGGACCTGCCATCAACACCGGATAGACACACTCTCCCTTCCTGATGGAAACAGCCCCGACCCAGATGATTTCTGGGTCAGTGCCAGCCGTATGAACCTGGCAGTGTGTGTGTTATAAAGCCAGTCCCTTAGGAGCCAGCGGTTTAGAACAAAAAGCCAAGCCAATCACAGTTCTGTTCAGGTCAGACGTGGTGGTTGACCAGATCTCTGTACAGAGAGGCCAGAAAGAAATCATGCCTTGAGCAATGTGCCGATCTAAGAAGCCAGGAGCCTGGGGCTGAAAGCCAAACAAGAGGCTCCCGGGGGAGTAGAGAGAGGGTGCTAGGTGACGGGGCTCTGAGGTCAGGTCAACCTGGATTCAAATCCCACCGCTTGCCTGTGTACCACCTTCATTTCTCTGGGCCTTAGTTTCCTCCTCTGTAAAGTGGAAATGATCGTACCACCATCCCAAGGGATCAGTGTTGTAGGAGCAGATGAGCTCATGCACGGGCCTCGCTCTGTCCAGCCTTCAGTTCCTGTTTATCCCCACCTCTGTAGACTGCACTCTTGTGTCCATTTTACAGATGGGAAAACTGAGGCTCAGCCAGGGGAGGAACTCATCAAAGAGCACCCGCCCATATCATGAGGGCTCTTCAAAGACACCCCAGTTCTCTCTTTCTGAGGGCACTTCCCTGCCTTCTTGGAGTTGGGTGTGGCCACGCGATTTGCTTTGACCGCCTTCTTTTTTGCCTCTGGTCTGGCTGCTGGTCACATCTGAGAGAGTGGCTGCTCTGTCTGCCTGGGTCCCTGGGTGACCATGGTGAGCACCATCCCTCCGCCATCCTGCAATGGGCATGTGCTATGGATGAGAAGTACAGTACATCTTTGTCGTTTTAAGCTATTGAGAAGCTGGGACTGTTCGTTACCACAGCATAACCCAACCCACCTTGACTGACACAGTCACATGAGCGAGAGCTAAGATTCATACCCTAGTCCGTCTGACTCCCAGGCCTCAGCCCCAGCTCCCTGCCTTGTTGGAGAGTCTGGGGCTTCCTCAGGCCCACAGCCGGTGCTTCCGAGGCCTGGCATCGGCAAGTGGCTCTGAAAGCCCACTAAGGGCCATGAAGAAAGATTCAGCAGGTGGAATTCTATGATGACCCCTCAGCATAATCCTCTGCATCCGGAGCGGGGCCTGTAGACAGTTATGTTACGGGGCACAACTGACCTTAAGAAAGGAGCCAGTCCTCAGTGTGCCTGACCCAACCAGGTGAGCCCTGGAAAGAGATGAGGCCTTTCCTGGACAACGCATACAAGAGATTTAACGTGCGGGAGAGTCTCTGTTGCTGGCTTTGAAAGTGGAAGGGGCCACGTCACAAGGAATGGGGCTGACAGCCAGCCAGGACACAGGATGTGCGTCCTTCCACCGCAAGGGACAGAGCTTGCTACAACCTCGTGTGCTGGGAACAGACATTAGAGCTTCTGAGGAGGGGACAGGCCAGCCGACACCTTGATTTCAGCCTGGGGGTCCTTGAGCGGGGAACCCGGTCACACTGTGAGCTCCTGTCCCACGGAAAAGAGAGCAAATAGATGGTGCTGTCTCACGCCGCTGTTTGTGGCCATTTGTTATGCGGCACTGAAAGCTGATACAAAAGCGGGTCCTTTCACATATCCACTGGGCTGGGAGGAAGCTCAATGAAGCCCCAGCTTCTCCCACTGTCCTCGGGGTCCCTTCGCCCAGCACATCCCAAGACCCCTCCAACCTCCCCTCCTCTTCTTCCTGCCACTGTCCTAATTCCCCTGTTACCCCCTTCAATACCTGCTGGACAAATGTGTCATGTGACTTGGGGCTCTCCTCGCAAGGGGTGAAAAAAAAAAAAAACTTAAGCTCTCAAATGCAGGCTCCCAGTCAGAGCTGGACATACCAGGCCGACTTGGCACAAGGAATGCCAGCTCCTTGCCAACGTAGTTGAAAGAGGTTTTTTAGTCTCAAACAAAGCTCTGCCCTTGAGGATTAACTGCCAACAGGGAGTTCTTTGTTTTGAGTAGAATTTAAGATGATTGCTGAGATAGGAAAGGGGAGAAAGGTGACACCGCCAAGATTGCAGCGTGTAAATCCTGGATTATACAAAACATCATTTTTTTTTAACTTGTTGGCAAATATGGACGCATATCACGCCGACACTCTGAAACATCCATTTGATTTGGGGCCCTGTCCCTGGTCTCACGTTTCACGGCAGGTGATCCCTTCAAAGATATGCACGGACATATGTGGGTCCTCGCAGAGAGGAAAGGCCTCTTCTCACTTGTCAGCTTTTTATGTTGTTAGAAAAAAAGGAAAGCCATCCTCAAGATACAGCCCCGGTGTTGTTTCCCAAGGTGGAAAACTTTGCAGATGGGAAGGAGGGATGTGTAACTCTGACACGGGGCTAAAAGCCTTTGTTTAGAAACAATCCCTGGCCTGGTGTTCACGGACGTTCAGAACACGCTGCCCTGCGCTTTCTGCTCTCTGAATGGAGCCTGCTGGGGTGAAGGGCCCTGCCTCCGCACGGCACTCTCACACCTCAAGGCTTGGCCCCCATCTTGCTCTGCATAAACTTCAACGTCCTACTCTGGGGCCAATGTCCTCATGACCTGGCTTTCCTGCTGCATCTCTGACCTGTCTCCCGGCTCTCTGTTCCACCCAGCCATCGCTGTGCCTGGAACACTGCCAGCACATTCCTGCCCCAGGGCCTTTGCACAGCTGCTCACTCCACCTGGGCTTTTGTTTTCCCAAATATCCACCTGACTGACTCCGTCTCTTCTAGTTTGTGCTCAAGAATGTCATCTCCCTGGAGAGGCCTCCCTGGCGCCCCCATCTCTCTTCTCTACTCACCGGCTTCAGATCACAGGTTTCATTTTTAATTGTCTCTCCACCCCCTCCAGAGTGTGAGCTCCATGCTTTGATTCACACCGCGCCTGGCTTCATTGTAGGATGTGGGCCAGAAGAGGGACAATTACAATACACTGTGGACACAGCCAGAGTCTCTGTCCTCCAGGGGCTCCTGCTCTGGGACACGTCCTGGACCCTGGGCTTTGGGAGAGGGTGTGAGTGTCACAGGCGAGGATGGGGAGCTGGCCGTTTTCCCCACCTCCAGTTTGCATTTGCCAAGAGCCCCAGACCCTGCTGACACCCCTCTGTTAATGATTTGAGGGCCGCTCCATTTGTCAGCTGTGCGTTTTGAAGCTTGCGGGCATGGGCTCCAAGCTGTGGTCGCCCCTCCGTGATCTCAGGTCAGGGAAGAAAGTCAGGACACAGATAATCCGAAGCAGCTGAAAACCCCAGCGGCAACGCTGGTAACACTGGCTCGTGCAGGCAACTGTGCTGGGTCCCACCACGGGGCGCCGTCCCAGCCTGGACAGCCGCGGCAGAGCATTGGACACCTGCTCTATCCTCATATCTAAACGAACTTTTTGTTTTACTGAATGAATCCATCTTTCATTGTATGTAAAGCTTTTCTCCTTTACTTGCAAAATAAGCCTAACTACTATAGTGGGAAGAAAAGATGTTCTCTATTTTTTTTTTTATGAAATTGCATATCGTTTATTTACTAAGCTAGAACTTACATTTAGTAAATGTGGTTCTGTGAGTTCTGACAAACATCTACAGCCATGTAACCACTCCCACAATTAAGATGCAGAGTTCCACCCCCGCAGAAACTCCCTCTGTTGTGTGTCGTCTTCATTTAATCCTACATCAACCCTGAGAGGCCGCCGGGCTGTGAGGACAGGGCAGGGGTTCTGCCCTCTTGCACACCCTGAATTCCACTGCTCAAAACAATGCCTGGCATATAGTAGCTGCTCGATACACGTTAGCCGAATGACTCAGTGAATGACTTTGGTGTTATTGTTATGATCAGTTCACAAAAGAGGAAAGGAGGATTAGAAAGCGTAAGCACCGTGACAAATAAGAGACAGATCCAGGATGTAACCACAGGTCTATTGTTGTTTACATCTCCAGCCCCAGTCAGTGGCTCTCAGAACCAGAATCCCCTTGGGTGGGACTCCAAGGCCCACCTGGGCCAGACCTCTCGGCACGGCCTCATGCGAATCCAGCCTAATTACTTTGAAACACTGACTTCTGTCTCCTTTTGCTTCTCAGGTTCACGGGCATTCATGTAAAGAATGCTTGGGAGTGGGAAGGAGGCCAATTGACCCTCCTCACCACAGGGAAGAGAAAGGAGTCCTAAACTGGCATTCTGCATCCTCAGGTCCAGCCCTGACTCTGGCACAACTTGCTATGTGACCTCATGCAAGTATCTTGGCCTCTCTGGGCCAATGACAAAAAACTCTGCTCACGCTGGGTTAGGGAAGGAAAAGGGAGATGTTTCCCTGGCTAATCGAGGTGTCGGGGAGAATACTGATTTAGATATAGCTTGACCCAGGGGCTCTGACTATGTCATCCAGACTCAAGCCCCCCACCCTTCCCCTGGATGGGTGGCTTGGGTAAGGGGGGTGCCGGGGGCCCCGCGTCTCTCATCCTCCAGCTTGGCCTTGTTTACCAGCAGAGGCAGGGGCCCAAGAGCCGGAGTGGAAGTGTGCAAGGCCTCTCATGGCCTAGGGCTGGAACCGCATGCAGACTTGTCCAAAGCGAGTCACAGGTCAGCCCAGATTCCAGGAGGTGGGACAGACCTCACCTGTTAGCGGGAGGTACCACACAGTCCCCAGTCGCAGTGCAAGCAGTGAGGCTACAGGGAGTGATGGGGAATGTGGCCGCTTACAAAGTCTACTGCAAGGAGGAGGGATGCGAGAACCCGCGCAGGGATTCCTATTTCTCTCAGCGCCCCTGAGGGCAGGAGAACCTCCAACGTCACTCATGTTCCAGGTCCAGCTGCAGTGGGAGCTTCTCCCTCTGGCGACGTCTCCCTGCCCCTGCCTCTGCTGCATCCCCTCATTTCTTTGCTGGGCAAACCTGCCTTCGTGCAGCTGAGGAAAGACCCACAGGGGCCCTGCCGGGCTCGTGCAATCCCAGCGCCTGAGGTTTCTGGCCGCAGGTGCCAGCACGCTGCCGACTCACGGGTAGCCAGAGTATCCCTCAGCTTGGCTCTTACTCTCTCAGCCACCAAGTTGTAAAAGCTTCCGTGGCAACGGCCAGGAGAGCCCTCTTGCCCTTTCACAGAGCTGGTGTCTGGGTTGGCCTGGCCAGCGAGGATCCTTCTGGATGTGCAGTAAATTCTGACCTTTGGTTCAACCCAGCTTAACGAGCGTGTGAGGCTGACAAAGGCCTGGCCGGGTCCCCAGAGCTGCTTTGGGGTGAGGCCTCTGGTCGCGGGGCCAGCACTTCCCCGTGATCTCAGCGCCCCTCCCACTCCCCACAGAGCAGGGGGCGGGCGCAGCTGTGGGGCGGCAGTTTGGGAAAGAGACTGCAGCTCTTCTGGAAGTGGGAGTGGAAATGCCGAGGGCTGGGGAGCCCGTGTGAGGTCAGCCAGCGTCTGGGGGTCCTGCAGAGGCCTCGGCGGGGCTGGGCGTCTCGGAGCCACTCCCACGGGTGCATACACTGCGGCTGTTCACGGGGCAGCTCTAGGTCACCTGGCTTCCCCACCTGCCACTCACCTGTTCCGTGACGTGAGCAGGATGGCTTAACCTCTCTGAGCGCACAGGGGTCATCGGCAGGAAGGGGTTAAGACCACTCACTGCCCGGGTCACTGTGGGGAGGAAGAAGAGGCACGTAGAAGCACTCAATAAATATTACATCTAATTGTTCTTGGGGCTTCCACCTTGGGAGCTTGGAAGGTGCACACGCCCAGCCCAGCAATGAGGGAGCTGTATTCTCGCTCCACTTGGATGCCGAGAGGCTCCGAAGACAAGCCTGGAAAGGAGGACGTAGCCCCTTTATCAACAAGGAGAGCGGCCAAGTGAAGGCAGGGCCGTGCCCAGGGCCACCCAGCTAGAGGGTGGGGCTCGATCTCACGACACAAACAGCACCCACCGACCGACTGCCCACCCGCCCACCACTCCAGGACATGGGCTGGAACTTCACCCCGTCCTCCCAGCTCATTGTCACCACGCCGTTCCCCTCTCATAGATGAGGAGCTGCGGTCCCACAAGGCACAGCCCCGACCCGGCTTCTAAAAGTCTGTAAGTACGTGACTAGGTGTGGAGCACTTGCTTAGATGAGGCTGCAGATGGGGGCAGGGCTTTGGGGGTCAAGACTGCTCTGCTCCTGCAAACGGGCTCTGTCCTCCCCCCACCACCCCGATCTAGAAAAAGTCTTCAGAAAAGGGCAGCTCCCACTTAGGGGACCCAAGGCGGCTCCTGAAGACAGCTTTCAGCTGACCCCCATTTCATCTTCCATGCCCGCGTAATGATAGTGATAATAATAACAACAGAAACAACAAAAACAGCTATGATTTGCTGAGACTTGACAGTGTGTGCCAGGCATTAAGTATTCTAGCTGCACCAGCCCAGTTTCTCCCCACCTCAGCCATAGCAATGAGGTACTGCCTTTAACTCCCATTTCACAGAAGGGAACACTGAGGCCGAGACAATAGGTCGCTGGCTCCAGGTCCTCAGCCAGGAAGTAGCAGAGCCGGACTCACACCTAAGCCGCCCCCGCCAAGGCCCTCCCACCCCTCCCACTGCGAGGAGGTGCTGATGAGAACGCCTTCCAAGGTGCAGTGCTGCAGTTCACTTGGCTCCTCTCTCGGAGCTGGAGATGTAGCTGTAGAGAGTCACGGGTGGGCTCTAAGGTGGGGTGGTGCCGTGGCTGGGAGCACAGGTTCTGGAGCCAGGCTGCCTGGGTTCCCATCAGCTGCACTCAGGAGCCACTCTGATCCTCTGTTTTCTGAAACAGGCAGCAGAGATGATGGAGACGTTCTGGGGATTTGACGAGATGATAAATGTAAAGTGCTTAGAATTGTGCTTGGCACAGGGTAAATGCTCAACAAATGATTATTACCTGGTCTGGTCTGTACTCCTCGCACAGGGACAGTGTGTGGAAAATCCTGGAGGCAAAACAGAACACAACATCCTCGGGGCAGGACAAGCAGCTGGAGACGGGGTAGCCAGATTGCGGACAGCCTCAGGCTGTGCCATGGACACTATCTCAGGGCAAAGATGAGCCCTCGGGGGGTTTGTGCAGAGCCTTGATGGGGGCACCTGTGTATCTTTAAAAGTCCATCTGGCAAGGCTGGGGGCAGGGAGAGGAGGGGAGGGAGGGGAGACTGCTGGGTCATCCAGGAGAGGAAGGATGGTGGCCGGGACCAGACTAGTACAGGGGACTTGGAGATGGGTGGCCAAGATGTATGTTAGACGGGGAGTCAAGAGCCCTCGTTGATCATACTTTGCTTATTGTTTAATAACCTGCATTTTCACTCTATTAGGGTTGACCTCTATATAAATACAGACCTACTTTTGAACTGCATGACGTCACCAGTATTCAGCTGTTCTGATCTACAAAAACAGGAATGCCATATTGTTTGAGCAAACACATCACTGGTTTCCAAGGACTGGCTAGTATTCCATTTCGTGACTGTGCTTTTTTTTTAATGTCCCGTCTTGCTGAACATCTCTGGTATTTTCAGTTTGGACCTATTCTGAGCCCCACTACACTGAATGGTATTTTTTATACTACCTTTGTGTGCCGGTCCTGTTATTTCCAGAGCTTTCTTTACCATGTGTGCTTCGCTGGGCCTGCTGAAAGCCAAGGAAGAGCAGAGGGGCACACGTTGATTCTAGCACTTACCGAGCTGCTTGCTCCTGGCAAGGAGAGTTTGGCGTTTCTGACCCCTTCACTCCCAGCCAGGAATCCCACCCTGCCTGACCCGGGGGCTTCAGGAAGCTGAATGCTCATCCCAGCCTGGGAAGGGACCGTCCCACATGGGAAGGGGAAAGGCAGGCGCTGGCAGCCCTGAAGGTTAAATTCCAAGTCTCCCGGGTTGATGGCTCCCTCCCAGGCCTCCTCCCTTTGCTGAGTGTAAATTGGGGCTCTCTTCAGGCGGAACCTCCCCGACCTCTGCCCTTACGCTGCCCGCTCCTGCTTTGCTTCCCTGAACCCCCAGCACCTGCAGTCACGGTGTAGATGTGATCTGGCCTGGAGGAGGGGCCTGAGGATGCAGCGAGGCACAGCTGTCAGGATGGAGGATGCTGGTGGAAAGGTGGCCCAGCAGCCCGCGGTCCCTGCCTTCGGTCCAGCTGGGCTCCATCACCGCCTGGGGGCGAGAGGTTCCCACACACATACACGTCTTTCACCCTGAGTTATGGGGAACTGGGAGGGCAATTTGGTTGGGAACTAAACAAAAGGGGGCGGACGCAGGGCAGCCAGCGGAGCAGCGGGTAGTCGCTGAGCACCTGCTCTGTGGGAGGCTCGGCTTGCTGCCTCAGGGGAAGTCTTTATAATTCCAGAGGCTTCTGAGAGGGGACTCCTGTTAAATGGAGGGCTTTCGGTTCTGAGTGCCTTAGGGGCTTTGGGCGAGAGATTATAGGGACTCGGGGAGAGCCCTGCAGAATTTATGGAGAAGAATTTGGAGCTGTGAGTTGGGGGGTGACAGGGCAGGAATGGGGAGGCTGAGAAGGGAGGGGATGGGGGGGAGGAGGAGCTGACAGTCAAACTGCAGTACCTGACATCCTCTGCAGCTGAAGCCCAAAGGTGGGCCAGACCCTGCAATTGCTGGGCAGTACCTGGAGGGGGGCATCCTGGGAATCCCAAATGGGCTTTTATTAGAGACATGTGTGTATATTCAAAATGAATGAAATTGACATTCTCATAGAAACTCATGCACACCTCTTAACCATCCTGGACGAGCCCCACCCTGAGTCAGGCACAAACGTCACACCCCAGAAGGAAGTGCCACGCTCCTTTTCCAAGGAAGGCAGGAATTTACTCTCCATCGGTCCAGGGGCTCCCCGTCCACCCTGGGTGCTCGTGTTGAGGTCAAGCCTGCAATTCTGGAGGCCCCCGCACGCTGCAGTGCTGGAGATGGGGGCAGGTGGGTTGCTGGTCATCGTCTCTGCAGGTCAGTATCTGCTTACTTCACAGGACCCTACCTGCCTCAAAATAAGAAACAAGAGGCTACATCATCCCTAGAGGCCCTCTCAGTGCAAAACTGGAAGCATTCCTAAGAAAACTGCTTTTTCCGAGATTCAGAGATTATTCTGGTGCCTATCACCTGCCAAGGAATACTGCTTTCCAGCAAAGGTGCCTGTAATTTCAGCCTTTAAAGAATGTCTCCTGATAAGCAGGAGACAAAAACAGTGACCATGACAAAGAGCTAAAATATTTGTCCCCAAACCATCCCATACATCTACCCAATAGGAAAACGATTCTCTTGGAACCTGCTTCTGAAATGATTGTCTCGCATATATTAGAGCTGTACTAAAAGCTACCTTAAACCAGCAACAGCTTCCCCTTCCAAAGGGATGCCAGAGGACTTCCCTGGTGGCGCAGTGGTTAAGAATCCACCTGCCAATGCAGGGGACACGGGTTCAAGCCCTGGTCCGGGAAGATCCCACGTGCCGCGGAGCCACTAAGCCCGTGCACTACAACTACGGAGCCTGTGCTCTAGAGCCCGAGAGCCACAACTACTGAGCCCGTGTGCCACAACTACTGAGCCCGTGAGCCACAACTACTGAAGCCCCCGCGCCTAGAGCCCGTGCTCCACAACAAGAGAAGCGACCGCAATGAGAAGCCCGCGCACCACAAGGAAGAGTAGCCGCCGCTCGCCGCCACTAGAGAAAGCCCGTGCACAGCAACAAAGACCCAACACAGCCAAAAATAAATAAATAAATAAAAATTTGAAAACCAAAGGGATGCCAGAATATGGTCAGGATTTGGGGGAGGGTTTTTTTTGTTGTGTTGTTTGTTTGTTTGGGGTTCCATGGTGCAGTGTAGCCAAAGAGAGAAAGAAAGATGGGGTACTTAAAGGCTTAACAGGCAGGGCAGAAGAATCACCTGCAAATTCATAATCCCAGGGGTTTCGTTTGTTTCTTAGAGACGCATAGAGTGGGGTGGACTTTAGGGTTTGGCACACCTGGGTTTCTATACGGTTATTCTCTGCAAATCAGGGATTTGACAAGAAGACTAAATGGAAAATACTTAGGTCAGTGCCTGACACATAGTATTTGCTCAAGAAATGAATTTTTTTTTAAAAATCATCCCTGTGATGAGAGTAAGATTTATTGATCTGGAAATGTTTCTGCCCCAGCTGCACCCTGACCTCCCCAAATTGATTCAAAGTGATGTATTTGCCAGATGTTTTAGAATGAAAAATTGAAGAATGGAGCAAGAGACAGGATCAAAAGGTGGGACAAAAGTGGCTATAATCTACCTAGAAAAGCCATCAATTTATATAATGAAGAGCCACCAACGAGGAAGGTGGGGGAGATGTATGATCCTGGCACGTTTGGAAGCGGGGAGGTGAGAGGCTCCGGAACAGCTGGCTGGGGGGCCGGCAGGCTGGGAGGGGAGAAACGAGAATCTGAGAAATGAGGCGGAGGGCTGTGAACTGGATCCTTATGGATGTACTTTTTGAGATGCCGATGAATGGCAATTCCCTTTTAATAACTTCTGGCCCCTGGACTGTGCTTCTTCGTATGAGACTCTGTTCTGAGACTGGGCCATGGGGGGGCCCAGCTGTTATTAGGGCTACATGGCTGATTCCTTTTAGGGTACAGAGGTCACCGCAGATGATAGGGGTCTGTTTTCTGGGTACTCACGGAAGGGAGAAGGGAAGAGAACAGTCTTAAGAGCCCAGTATCACAGAGTAAGAAGCTTATTAGGGATTCCAGGTAACTCTAGGGTCCTAGTTATACTGGTTCCCACATAGAAACGGGCTTGTTGCGTCCTCACCCTAAGTAGTCACCATTGTGAGTCAGCCACAGACTCCTTTTTTGAAGGCTCCTTGTTTGAACTCCCTGAAATGACCTGGTTTTTTGGCCATCACCAACAGCACTGCATGTCCCTGGAGGGCGTAGCTGTCCTGCCACCGACAGCTTCTGTTGAGATAATTGTCTAGGCCTGTAGTGGATGCCAGGATGTGCCACTGAGAGCCTCCCTTTAGGGCTGTTGGGGGTATCGCTGGCTGATTATTCTTAGCTGAGTCCCAATCCAGGAACTGCTTTCAGCCTCTGACAGCCACAGACCCCCAAGGTCAGGCCCCTTCTTGGGTTGCCTGCATCCAATGACTGGCCGAAGAGAAAGAATGAAATTCCAGACCCCTTGTCCATGTCCTTGACCATTCTATAGGGCATCCCAACTCCAGAGCTCCCCGGGGGGTCAGTGGGGCCTTCGTTGTGACCACACCACCACCGAACTTCTCCCACACAAGTGTCCATCCCCAAAGCTCCCCCAGCGAACTTCCTGCACATGAATGCTGTTTCAGGGTCTGCTCCTTGGGACCCCGACCTGTAACAATCCCTACTCGGGCTACCGAGAGAGGATTGGGCTCTAAGGTTGCCAGATTTAGTAAATAAAAATTCAGGATTCCCAGTTAAATGTGAATTTCAGATCAACAGCGAGTAATGTTTTAGTATAAATATGTCCCATGTGACATTTGGGACGTTATTTGTTGTTGATCTGAAGTTCAAATCTAACTGGGAGTTCTGCATTTTATCTGGCAACCCTAGCAGGATCATGGAGTATAGAATATGGGGTCAAGGTCCGAATGGGTTGGGGGCCACGGCACATTAAGAGCATCACACACTCACATCCTACATGCAGATCAGCTTGGGTTTCTCTTGTAAGAAATGTAACAACTCATATGTGACCCTGTTTTTGCTTAAAAGAATAATAAGAGTAGTAACTACCATATATTGAGGGCTAACTTTGTCCTGGACCATGTACTATGCATTTTAAAGCTATTAACCCATCTCTTAACCTATTTAATTTCCCAAACAACCTTTTGAGGTAAATGTATTTGTTAAGATCAAGTCCAATATAAGTGACAGAAAATCCAAACTATCAGTGGTTTGAAGTAAATTCAAAAATTCAGAAGTAAGCAAGGCAAGGCTGGGATTGGCGGACCCCTCACCCCTTCCCTCTTGTTCTACCTTGTGTGACCTCCATTCCTCAGGTCACCCCCACCATGGTCCAAGATGGCTGCTGGAGATCCAGCCATTACATAAAATTCCAGCCAGCAAAGAGGAAGAAGCCACAAAGAAGGGCACACTCCCTCCATAAGAACACTTTCTAGAAGTTGCACAAACGTATCAGTTTATGCCCCTTTTAGCCTAACTCAGTCACGTGACTTTGGTGTAAGAAAAGATGCAATAGATAGTTTTTATTCCAGCTGGTTACAGGACCAGGTAATAATCAGGGTTTTTCTTGCTAAGGGAGAAGGGGAGAAGCATAGTGAGAAATAATTAGCAGATTTTGCCACAAATAAATACTATTATTATCCTCATTTTTGGATGAAATTGAGGCTCAGGAAGATTAAGTAACTTACCCAAGATTAAGTAACTTACCCAAGGTCACTCAACTTACAGCCTGCCCCTGAGCCTGTGTCTGTAATAACCACTATCATGTAATTCAACTTAATTAGGCTTCATAAATGCCAAATTATGTAAGTAGGATCTGATGATTGTCAAACCCTGTTTTTAAAAAATATAACATTCAGACAAATCACGGACATTCAAATATCAGCACTTCATAAAACACTAATGATTATAGCAAATACAGAAAAACTTAGGCAAAAAAAAAAAATGTTTAAATGACACACACAGAGATATGAAAGAGAAAAGACCAGTTTTCACACAGATCAGCAGTCCTGCCAGGGAAGAGAGGCCCATCCCATGTCCCAGAAGTCAGTTTAACTGGTATCATCCAAAAGAAGAAACAAATGTATAAAGCGTAAAGTGTCTGTGGGGGAGGGGAGGGAATGCTTGAAATCAGCGAGGATACAAGTTTGAGCACGTGGGTGTGAATGAATATGCAGTGGGCTCTGTGGGTTTAAGAAATGCAGCTGAACAACACCCTGCAATGTCTTTGAACTCCTGGAGCCCAGCAAAATGGCCATGGAAATGAGAAAATTCTCCAAGAGAAATATTATTTGTATTCCATGGTTGAAAAGTGAATAGCCCTCCCCCACCCGAAACCAGAGGAAGGGAAATTTGAAACATGAAATTGAGAAGCTGGGCTGGGAGCTGCGCGGCCTGTCTCCCAGGTAAAGTTGCCTGGGGCCTTCTTCAGGCGGGTCTAGAGGCTGAGCCACTCTACCTGTTGGGAGAAACTTTCTGCTATTGCACAGCTTGGTTGACCTCCTTCCTGCTAAGATTAGTTCCTCTCAAAATCATGGTTTCATAGAAAGCAAAAAATAAAATAGAGCTTCAAGGCCATCTAGGCCTCTGAATTCAGCTGGGTCTCACCTTGGGGGCCGATATGGCTGCCTGGAGCGCTGCTCTGAGCAAGTGTGTGAGCTGAACTGAATTCAATGAGATGGAGTGCTTTGCTGTGATTGACTGGTTATGTCTGCTGTAGGCACAGAAGGGTACAGGGGAAGTCCGTGTGCCATGTTTTCTGACTCTGAACTTGGGGAAGCCCTTCATCTTATAGAGGAGGTAAATGAGGCTCTCTGAGGGAAAGTAAATTGCTCTGAGCCTTTTGGTAGCTGAGTGGGAATAGGAGGTCAGTCCCCCTGAATTTTAGTCCTGTCTTCCTTTTACCATTAACATCGAGGTTGGCAACTGGAATTTCTCCAGAGCAATTCCTAATGGGCATCCTCATTCCACTCAAAGAGGAATCTCTGTCCTTCCAAGGAAATCCATTTCACTTTTCCTTGCTTTGCGTTCAGGTCTGAGCATGGCACAATTGGAAGATGGAGATGTTTGATGTTGGTAGTCAGCCTTCCCTCCTGGGCAATAGTGAGAGTAACCCTGTGTGCTGCTGTAACAAACAATCCCTAAACCACGGTGGCTTAACAAAGAGTGGCAGGCTGAATGAGGGCCCCTCAAAGATCACCATGCCCTAATTTCCAGAACCTGTGAGTAAAGATACTTTACATGGCAAAAGGGACCTTATAGATGTGATAAAATTAAAGATCTTGAGATGGGGAGATTACCCTAGATTATCTAGGTGCGTCCGAGGGTCCTTATAAGAGGGAGGCAGCAAGGTCAGAGTCAATAAAGAGGTGTGACGATGAAAGACATGAGAGAGATTTGAAGATGTTACGTTCCTGGCTTTGCAAACGGAGGAAGGAGCCAAGCAATCCAGGCACCTCTAGAAGCTGGCAAGAGAAGGAAAAAGATTCTCCTCTAGAGCCTCTAGGAGGCATGCAGGCCAAAAAGCACCGTGCTATTCAGACTTGTGACCTCCAGAACTGTAGCATAGTGAATTTGTGTTAACTGGGGCCCTTGAGGTTTGGGTAGTTTGTTGCTGCAGCCATCGGAATCTAATACACACAGGGAAAGTTTACTTCTTGTTCTTATCTCGGTCTATGAGGGGAGGCTTTCCTCCAAGCCGTGATCAGGACTTTCCTATCGTGAGGCTCCGTGGCCCCTGGGTCTCCAGCCGGCCATGCACCAGCCAAGAGAGAGGGTGAGGGCAGGCGACCTACAGGAGGTCAAGGCTTCCCATTTTCATAGCCTCTTCACCCTGCAGTTCAAGGCTTCCCATCACCTGGCTTTTGCCCACCATTTGGCCTCATTTCTTGTCATTCTTCTCCTTGCCCACAATCTTACAGCCTTATTGGTCTTCTCAGTCCTCAGATATGCTGAGCGCACCCAGCACCTGAAGGGCATCGAGTGTGTAATCCCCCAGCTTCTCGCAGGAAGGCTCCTTCCCCAACGAACCACCCCCCTAAGATAAAACCTGTCCCCCTCCTGGTTACTCCTGCCGCCACCGCTCTATTTACTTGCTGCATGGCCCTTCCTACCCTGCAGAAGTCCCTTCTTTGCTTGTTTGCTTATTCTGTTTGTTCTCTGTCTCATCCCCGGGGGAGTCACCACCACGATGCAGAGTTTGTCTCTGCTTCATTCTGAGCCCCCAGCTTGCCAGAGGTCAGCACACAGTAGATACTCCATCAATAATAGTCTGTGGATCCAATGAATAAATGGGCCAGCAGGACAGCTTCTACACTGGACTTGGGATGCCCAGGACCACCGGTGAACTTGACATCACAGAAGTTCAAGACTAATGGAAGGAAGGAAGGATCTGCCTGCTGGACGCCATTGGTAACAAGAGCTCGTGTAGGTAATCTTGTGGGGGGCTCATCCGCACATCCTCTGGAGCTGTAAGGGGAGCCGGCCCCTCTGAGCTGTGCAGAGGGGTGGAAAGAGGGAAGGCGGGAAGACAGAGGTAGGACCGGGATTTTGCCCAGGAAGGTTCAAGGCGGAGTACATGCAGGCTGTGTTTTCGCAGCGAGATGTCAGCTCCACCTCCCCCCTCCACCCCCCTCCCCAACCCCGTGTCAAAGGCCTCTTGATTCCATGGCCAAAAACAAGGCTCCTGCTAGCCTGTGACCCCAAAGGCGTTTATACTTCCCTCAAACACTCTCTTTTGATCATCCCCCTAGGGTCACAGGTCTTCCAAGGCCTGAAGATAAACTGTTAGTTTTATGGGGTCAGTTTTACTCCCACCAGAAAACAAAACAAATGCATGACACTGTGCTTTGGGAAATCTGCTTGCATTTCTCATAGATGTGCCTCCCTTCTGCCTGGAGCTGAGGCGCCCCGTGAGGATCTGCCCGCCACTTCCTCCCGGAGCAGAGGCTTCCACTCCCACCCGCACGAGCCGCCTGAGCTGCCTTGCTCGCCGCTGCACTGCTTCTCCTCCAGGATTCACTCGGGGGCCAGAAGAAGCAGGGCGGGACGTGTGTGCACACGCACCCCCACCCGCGCGCGTGCCGGGCAGAGAACACTGCTTTTTGAACTGACGTGGAACTTTCAGAAATCTGTAAGACACGGCTCTCAAAAAAGCTATTACTGGGAATCTCTTCATCACAGAGAGAAAACTGAGTCAGTCAAATGTTGAACGGCGTGGGACTGCAGCCTTCCTGAGGCCACTCTCTGCAGCCCTGAAATAGATGTTAATTATATTCACTGACCTGGAAAGACATGTGTTTTGTGTCCATAGGGAGGTGGTAGAGGGATTAATGACGACCCTCGCAAATGCTGCCGTGGCCCCGCCCATATGCCCTTGGCTTTCATGCTTCCTGGGCAGGTGACCCCTACAGCTTCTGACGCCAGCACCTGCAGGCACCCCCCTGATGTGCCAGGGTGACACCCCGGGGGCGACCCTCAGGCAGCGATTGAGGGGAGCAGCTGGGTGAAGAGTTGGGCTCCCTCGCTGCAGGACCCTAAGGCATGTCTGACGCTGCCTCCTGGGGGCCCCCAGCGGGAAGGACCCCCCACGTGCCCACCGCAGGAACCTACTCTCTTCCGTCTACCCAGCTGCTCTGGCCTGGGATCGACTCCCAAGTCAGTCACTTGCCAGGCCGGGCCCAGCAGCTGGAGAAAGCAGGGTTTGCAGCTGAAAGCTGAGGGGTCCGCTGGCACGGGGGGAGAGCCCAGAGGGGCAGTGGGACACGTGCCTGTCTGCTGTGGGCACATGTCGGAAGGCAGGACCCTGTGCCCAGGAATCTGAATTTCAGCGCTTCATCCCTGCCTCCGGGGGATTCAGAGCTCAGCTGCGGTGGAGCCCCCGCCTACCAAGGCCGCGGGGCTCGGCTGCAGTCGGCCCCAGAGTCTGGGGAGCTGGAGGCTTGCACACGGCCCCACCCGGAGAGTTGGGCTGGCAGGTGTGCGGTGGGCCCAGAAGTGAGCACGTCACACGATCATCCCAAGCGGCTCTGAGTTAAGGGTGCAGAGACCACATCCTGAAAAATGCTGGGCCACAGAGCAGACAGAGCCACTGGACAGAGGCCACTCTCTAAAGAGAACGTGAGCTGCGTCCCTCCTCACAGTGGCCCTGGGTCACACCTGTACTCTCCCCTTGGCCGCCCTGGACGTGGGAAGGAGACATGCCATTTGTATTCTTTTGCTACGGCTCCCCAAACAAATCTACACGAACGGAACGGCTACAGCAACAATCACTTGTTGCTGGCAAGCTGCTCCTCCAGCAGGTCGGGGTCAGGCAGGCGCCGCTCCTCCACTCAGGTCTCAAAAGGCTGAAATCCAGGTGTCAGCTGGGCCGGGCTGCGCTCCGTCCTAGAGGCTCTGGGGAAGCATCTGCGTCCAGCCCATCAGGCTGCGGCCCGGATTCAGCTTCTGGTGGCCGTCAGGCTGAAGTCCCCGTTCCCTCATGGCTGACAGTGGGGGGCAGGTGTCTGCTCCTCAAGGCTGCCCACGTTCCTTCTCTTGCTTTCCCGGTGGCCCCTCCAGCGACGGTGGGTCAAGTTCCTCTCCTGCTTCAAATCTCTGGCTTCCCACCTGCCACGCCTCTGACTCCAGCCAGAGAAAGTTCTCTGCTTTTAAGGGCTCATGGGATTAGAGTGAGCCTACCAGAGAAGCCAGGATAATCCCTCTGTCTTAACGTCCGTAACCTTAAGCAGGTCTGCAGAGTGCCGTTTGCCACGGAGCATACCAACTCACAGGTTCTGGGGACTGGGTGTTGGCATCAACAATGCTGTGTGACAAACAAAAGCTGATGCCATTCCTGGTCTCCTTTCTCATCTCAAATGATTCTCTACTCAGAGACTCTGTAATTGCAGACCTGAGACAAAGGCATCAGGAGGCAGGGGAGTCGGGACTGCATGGAATTGAGAGCAAAGGTTTTCCTCCCTGACAAGAGCAAGGTGTGAGGGAGAAGAGCTTGCCTTGTTTTCCTGCTCGGAGTGCCATCCTGTAAGGATACTTGACTCGGAAGCTTGGCAGCCACCTTGCCACCATGAGACAGCACCAAGCACAGGGACGGCAGGCCCAGGCGGAGGCTACTGCTAATGTTAAGGCATCAAACCGATCCTGGAAACTTCTATCTCCAGACGACTGGTGGGATTACTAAATCTATTATTTAAGCTACGTTGAGATGTGTTCTGTGCTTTGCTGATGAAGACATTTCTAGCAGATATGCACGATGGCTGTGATCATTTGGATTATTGTTCAGCCTCAATCACTCCCCTCTCCTTCACACTATGGGCAGAGCATCCCTCCCCACCCAGCTGACCGTGGACTTCACCACGTGACTTGCTTTAGCCAGTGAACGTTAGCGGATGTGTCACAAGCAACAGCCTTCAAAGCGCGTGCATGCTTTGGCTTGGCTCTTGTGTCCCAGTGACCCACCAGAAGACCATCCCCAGGATCGGCTGCCGCCCCTTCAGTCTGGGCCCCAGAGCAAACACACGTGGAGCTTAGTGAGCCCGGCCTGAGTCCTGTAACCCAGCCCAGCAGACCCTCAGCCTGAAGCAGACCCCAGCAGATCCCAGCCAAGGTCAGCTGAGCCGCATTCAACCAGCTATGAGCCACTGAGTTTAGGGATGGTGTGTTATGTGGTGTTCTTGTGTCAGTAGCTGACTGACACAAAGACGAGTGTGTGACACACAGGTCTGCACCCTCCCCTTCCCCAGGACTCCTGAAGTTAGGTAGAGGTGAGCGATAGAACCTTCCGTTACTTTGAGGGTCCAAGAGCACAGGAAACCTCTGCCACCCATTTGCAGAAGAGGATCCAGGGAACGGGCCAGCTTCTGGCGTTCACCTGAGACACACAAAGGGGCAGCTGCACAGGCAACATCCGTCGGCGTGCTTGGCAGCCTCAGAGAGTCTCCTCAGCTCCGAACCCCGCAGCATCCGAAGAAAGCTTGCTGTGGGCCCTCGGGCCGCCCTGCTAGACGTGGCCCAGGGACCCAGGACCCTTGGAGAGGCTTCACTCTCAAGATGCAGAGGGCACAGGTGCAGCTGGTGAGAACTGAGGAAGGGGGCTGGCTCAGCAGGTGCCCAGGGCACTTGGGACAGCCCGCGCCAGATACCACTCACTCACCTGGGGCTAGACAGGCCCCGTAAGCTATGCTGCAGGGAAAGGAGGACCCCATATCCCTCGAATTAAGTTTCTGCCCCCGGCACAAGGGGCTTGAGAGAGAAATTAAGTTAGACTTACAGTCCTTGCACATCATAGACTGTAGACTCAAATTCACGTTCATTATAGACAGAGAATTTATTTAGTCTCTGGGTGAAGCAGTCAGCTTGCTTCAATTTTATGCATCTCACTTCTCATGGGGCTAAACCACGCTTGACAAACTAGGGCTTGTGGGCCGAATCCAACCCACCACCTGCTTTTTTAAATAAAGTTTCATTGGAACAGCCTTACCCATTTGTTTACATAGTTTCCAGGGCTGCAAAGGCAGGTTGAGTAGATGCAAGAGGGTCTGGCCTGCAAAGCTGAAAATGTTTATTATCTGGCCCTTTGCAGAAAAAGCTTATCAACCCCCACACCAAACTGTCGCTGACTTTCTTACCAGCTCCAAATTCTAAATCCCCACCTACTGAACTCTGCTTCCATTAAAGGAATTCAACAAACGCTTGAGAACAGTGCATTAGCAGGAATAAAATTGGCTTTATAAAAGCATTTATTGACAGCATTAACAGGAATAAAATTGGCTTTATAAAAGGAAACCAAACCCTTGAGTGCGCCAGGGAGCTATTTCCCACATACCACAAAATTCTTCAGACTTCCCCCTCCAATTAGCCAACGGGATGTGTCAGGGACCTGCCTGGATCACATGGCTTTGGTACCCACTCCTGTCCAAGAAAAATGACTTTTGCTCTTAGAGTTCGCATCCCCTGCTGCCCAGCACTTCTTACGATCCTCCCTCAGCCCTGGGGTTTGCAGGAGAGGCAGCAATGAGAAGGGAAATCTGCTCCGGCCAGACTCCACCCAGCACCGCGGATGCCAGCAGAAATCCGATGTTTGTGTCTATTAATCACAGGCGGAATCTGCAACTCGAGCCCGTGTACCAGAAATGAATGGAAAAAGTGCAACCTGACCACAAAAGTATTATTTTATAAATAAGGGCCTTCAATAGTCGTTAATTGGATACACATTTTGCAAGATTTGGGGAACATTAAAACTATCATACTCAAATTGACAGGCTAGGTTCGTGTTACCGCAGTGGCCATTTTCTAGACCTTGTCAGGCCCCAGGTTGCAAATCCTAGCTCCGAGACTTTACTTTTCCCTGAAAGATGTCACTTCTCCACCTCTACCCTTAAAAAAAAGATCAAGATTAATTTAGTGTATGTTTAACAGCTCCATAAATCACTCAACATACTCGAATCTCAGCAAAATTCTGCCAGAAATGATTTTCACTAAAGCAGATGGCCTGATTGGGAAACTAATTTGGCATATGCTTTACTTTCCACCAAATCTCAGTGAGTTCCTACTGTGTGTCAGCCCACACCGAGCATTGGACACAACCAAGGGAAGTTGTGTCTAATACCTGGCTCTGCAGCCAAGAGAAAGAGAAAATTGCAGGAGCTGGAAGTAGGAGGGGCTGTTCAGGTATACGGGAAACCTGTTACGAAGATCGTGAGATGCGGTCGTGCCCCTGTTTGTTCTGAGGCGGTTTAAAATTCACAAATTTCTCACGGAGACAGAAGATCAAATCCAAGGTAAGCTTCGAGTGCCGTCTCCTGCTCTGCTTGTCCTCTGTGGTTGCTGTGGGGACAGTGAAGGGACTCAGTCACGCCTAGAGGGACAGCTAGAAGGTAGGTGACAACTTGGGAGGCCAGAAGCTTCATATGCTTTATTGCTGATTCCTCAACGTGACCCCAAAAGGCAGGTCCAGTTATCAGACCCAGCCCTCAGATGAGCCAACCAAGCTTCTTGAGTTTCTCCATGTTTCCATCAAAATGCTCCTGACAGTAGAAGAAAATAGCATGTAAGGTGGGGACTCGGAGGGGCTTCCCAAATCTACCTGCCGCAAAAGCAAAATTTCTTTGACGTTCTGGTTTTTAATGTTGAGTTGTTTTTTTATATTCTACTCTATAACATTTCTCAGTCTGTTCTCATATAAAAATAATGTTCCTAATTGTCTATCAGTAATTCCACAAATCGCCCCCCCCAAAAAAAAAAACTTCTAATAAAATTCAGTTTGCCAGAGGATGTACCTCATTTCTCTGGGGGCTTTTCCAAATCCTTCACCACTGACTTGTACCTGGAGAGCAAACACGCTCACGCCTAAGAAGTTTGGTCAGAGAGTGAGCAGGGCTTGTAAACTGGTGGCCTTTGGCCCTCTGGTTTTGTTTGGCCTGTGTAGTATTTTTAAGTTTTCACACACACACACACACACACACACACACACACACGCAAATCCAGATTTCCAGGTTCTCTTAAAAAACGGTCTCAAAATAGCCCTTGTGTGTCTCTGAGTAGTGGCAGCCCCTTCAGGCTGGGCGTGGGATCTGCACTTTTCCCCAGTCCCCACCACTCCCTAGTGTCTTATACCTAGACAATGTCACTGACTTATATACTCATTTGGACTCTGGGGGCATTGAGTATGGGTTCTTGTCTTGAAACTATTGGTATTTGGAGTTCAAAGCGCTGAAAAGCCACGGGTCCTCCTTGGGAAGACAGAGGGCCACAAGAGAAAGAAAGAAAAGTCCATTCACGAAAGAGCCCTGCAGGGCCTTGTCAACATGGAGGGGGGGAAAAAAGCCTCAATGATGCTCAAAGAAGCTGTTTTATTTTCCACTCTACCTCTGATGCTGCTCAGGGTGATGGATTAAAGAAGCTCATTTCCTTTGGTTGGAAAAGCAAAAAAAAAAAAAAAAAGAAAAACAGAACGCAAAAGAAAAAGCCAGTGTTCAATAAAATGTGGAGGAATGACGCAATGGTGCTTGGAACCCGCGGAATGGAGCTGTTAATTGCTTCCTTCCCCGGGGCCAGGACGCTGGTTCCCCCTCTCCTGCGGACTGGGATGTGTTTGTCAAAGAAAGTATCGACCTCCCATAACTCTCGGAAATGATACAATACATCACTTGAAAGTAAGCTAGGATCAACACGTTGTTAACCGTTTGATCTCACAAGTCAGAATTAATGACAGGTATTTTGCACAAAGAGAAAAAAATGAATGTTAAAAGCCTATTTACGTTAACGAAAGACATCCCTGCAGCATCAGGGTTGAGTTGGAGGCGATTTCCTGCGGCACAGCTGTTCCACGTTTGTTAGTCTGCGGGTGGGTGGCAGCAACCGGTAATCAGAGCCAGACAGAGGGTGCGGGAGCTGGAATGATGCGGGGGACACGAATCTTCAAATGGAAAATCCCAGGGACTCCCTGGAAAAAGGGGGTCCCAGGTTAGAGCTCAGAGCAAACTCCTTCAGAGCTCTGGGGAGAGTCAGGAATCAGTTTCTTCATCCGAAAAATGGACTCCATTCATTCGTTCTGAAAATACTCAAAGAGGTTGGGCTGGGCACAAGGGATACAGTGGGGAACAGACCAGGTCCCTGCCTTTGTGGATCTTACATTCTGGACAAATCTACTTTAACCAATAAGGAAACAAGTAGATTTAGAAATAATAATAATAATAAAACCTCTAGGGGGCAGGAAGGATAAATTGGGTGATTGGGATTGACATATACACACTACTATATATAAAATAGGTAACTAATAAGGACCTACTGTGTAGCACAGGGAATTCTACTCAGTACTCTGTAATGACCTATATGGGAATAGAATTTAAAAAAGAGTGGCTATATGTACATGTATAACTGATACACTTTGCTGTTCAGACAAAACGAACACAACACTGTAAATCAACTCTACGCCAATAAAAATTAATTATTTAAAACAACCCTCTAGGTCATGCCGATACTATGAGAGAACAAGCAGGGTGAGATGAGCCCTAAAGGGATCAAGATTGATGGGCAGGGAAGGCCGCTCTGAGGAGCTGATACTGGAGCTGAGCCCTGAATGATGTGAGGATGGAATGAGCCAAGCAAACACTCAGGGGCGGAATGTTCCAGCAGAGGCCGAAGCCCGTGCAAAGGCCCTGAGGCCGGACTAGGCTTGGGGGTCTGTTCAAGCTACAGCAAGACGCTGGAAGGTGCTGGAAGCAAGCGAGGGAGCAGGGTGGTGGAAGAAGAGGCTGCAGAAACAAGGACAGCAATGTGGAAGGCTCTGGAGGCCAAGAGCCCGGCTGCGGTTCTGGAGTGTGGAATGTGGAGGCTCCATTAGAGGAGTCTAAATGGAGAGTAGTGAGATTTGATTTTCGTTTCGAAAAGCTCTCCGGCTCTGGTTGGAGACGAGATTGTGGGCCCCAGTGGGGGCAGTGGAATCGGGGAGACCAGGTCCAGGCCATTGGAGGGGCACTCCCCATGTCTGCTTTGTACGACAGCATTCCCTGCTTCTGGGGAGTTGGAGGTTAGGATTTAGGGAAGGCTGGGGAAGTTTAGAAAAAGCCGTAGCTGTGGGGCGGAGGAGGATGCAGAGAGGCTCTGAGCACACACGGAGCTGCCTTGCTGGACAAGGATGCAGAGAGGCTCTGAGCACACACGGAGCTGCCTTGCTGGACAAGCAAGCCCGCTTCTCGTGCTCCTTCCTCCCTCCGAGCACGAGGGAGCTTGCTTGGAGACCCTTTAATTTCTCGGATTCATCAAATTTGCTGTCCTCGTCCAGACAAATGAGAGGTTTTCTGGAGAGGATCAGGGACCGTCAGAGAGGGTTTCAAAGCTGGCTCAGCTCCCCTGTGTGGGGTGAGTCTCTTGTCCACCGGATAGCTTCTGGGGTGTGAAGCCTGGGAAAGGTGGGTCACGGCGGTCCCAGCGCCGGACAGACACCCTATCAGAGCTCCACGTCCTGGTGGGAGCTAGGAATGGCCGCAAAGCAGAACAGGAAGCAACCAGTCTCATTTCAAATGTTCCAAGTCAATTCTGTTAGCAAATATTGGTTTGAATTAAGTCATACCTTCCATTTAAAATAATATTTTTATTATTTTTATTTATTTATTTATTTTTAAAAGTCTTTATTGAGTTTGTTACAATATCGCTTCTGTTTTATGTTTTGGTTTTTTGGCCAGGAGGCATGTGGGATCTTAGCTCCCCGACCAGGGATCGAACCCGCACCCCCCTGCACTGGAAGGCGAAGTCTTAACCACTGGACCACCAGGGAAGTCCCATAAAATAATATTTTTATATTGCAAAGAATTTTCACCTGTACAAGTTTATGTCCAGGTTTCACAAAGGTTGTTCTGAACACCCCTGGTGGTGAGATGGTTTTCGGTAGGACAAAGACTTTTAAAATTTTACGTATTTGCTTTTAACTGTATTGGAAAAAATATAACAAGTACATCAAATCCGTGAATTGCTTAAGTCAAGACTAAAGTGGGTACTTAAATGATAAAAATAAAAGAGAGGGTGCAGTTGATTTATATAAAATGCTGAATAATAATTTGGTTATTTTATGGGTACAGGTAAAAATCGTGACGTGACTGAGTTTGGGGAGCACTTGCTCACGGATGGCTACAAATCCAGAGAAAGCACTTGACGTGTGCTATTGTCTCCAGGTGACAGGTGACGAAACAGAGGGAGGGCAGTAAGACATACACACCTCAAGTCACACACCTGGTGATGAGGAGCCAGGACCCAGATGCTGGATTTTTTAACTCTCGGTTCAACAGTCTGTCACCTCCACTGGGCTAAGAAGTCTCTATCGCTAAAATGTGATTTTTGCAAACTTGCCCCAATATAGCGCTTCTCAAGACTTCTCTAGAAGCAGAGAAAACATGATAAAATGTGATCATCATCACTTTGTTCTTATTTTTCCTTCTCTAGCAGTGGTTCTCAACCAGGGTGACTTGGCCCCCAGGGGACACGTGGCAATGTCTGGAGACATTTTGGGTGTCACGGATGGGGGTGGGGGGGGTGGGCGTGCAGGGGGTGGAGGCCAGGGGTGCTGCTTAGCACTCTGCCAGGCACAGTCAGCCCCACAGCAAAGAACGATTCAGCCCCAAACGTCAATAGTGCCCGGGCCGAGAACCCTGCTCGATCCTAGTGATACCCCATTTCACGTCGCGAAATCAAGTCTCAGACTGAAGGATTGGAAAACTGTCTCTCTCTTGTATTCCTGAAGATTCCCCAGAAATTAACACTTTGTTGGCTGAAACATGGGGACTGTTTTCTCATGAAGAGCCAGCGTATCATAACATCGTTAATAAGAACAAACGTTTATACAGCCTTCATGTCGTGCCAGACATAGGCCTGACGACTTCGCCTGTAATCCTCACCACCACCTGATCAGGTAGGTACAGAAGAGGACTCTGAGGCACAGAGAGGTTAAGCCACTCGCCTGAGGCTTCACAGCCTCTGCCTTGGAGGCAGGATTTGACCCCAGGCATTCTGGTTCCCGAGCCTGTGCTCTTGACTACAATGTTGTTCAAAACAGTATATAGCCCAAGTTGTCAGAGTATATATTTTCCATGGGACACAGTTTAACGATGTTGATTATTAGATGGGGGAAAATGCCACGCACGAGACTTTTATTTTCCCTGAGCTGGTCTTCATGAAGAAAAGGACGCACCACTGGTCCAGGTTGTCCGCCTTTATTGCGGTTACTTCCCCTGCAGTTGCCCTGTTTGGCCTTAATTTCCTTTTAGTCCTCGGGTGCCATGTGAACTGGATTGGAGGGGTTCACGGAGTGGGCTTTTGTTCCGCTTCCCAGGACAGATCGTTGGCTTGTTTGAGCAGGATTTTCAGGCTGGGTGGTGAGAATGGAAGGTTCTAGAACTGTACGAGTCTTACCATTTACTTCCAGCGAGCTAAGTTCAGCTAGTTCTGGATATATGGCAGGCACTGTGCAAATGCTTCAGGGGTGCTATTTCATGCCAGTTCCAGCCCTTTGGGGGTAGATATTGTTTGTTTTTTTTTTTATTGAGGTAAAGTTCATTTAACAAAATTCAGCAGTTTAACCATTTTAAAATGTGTAATTCAGTGGCTTTTCATGATTCACGATTTTGTGCAACCCTCACCACTATCTAATGCCAGACATCTTCATCTCTCCAAAAAGAGACCTCATACCCATTAACAAGTTATTCCTCATTTCCCCTCCCCCAGCCCCTGACAACCACTAATCTACTTTCTGTCTCTATGGATTCGCCGGTTTTGGACAATTCCTATAAATGGGATCATACAATATGTGGCCTTTTGTGTCTAGCTTCTTTCACTTAGCATCTTAGCTTCAAGGTTCACCCATGTTGTAGCAGGTGTCAATACTTCCCTCATTTTTACAACTGAATAATATTCCACTGTACGGATATACCACATTTTGTTTATCCATTCATCAGTTGACGGGTGCTTGGGTTGTTTCTCCTTTTTGGCTCTTGTGAATAATGCTGCTATGAACACTCATATACATGCTTTTGTTTGAACACCTGCTTTCAATTCTCTTGGTTATATTATCTAGGAGTGGAATTTCTGGGTCGTATGGTAACACTATGTTAGATACAGTTTTTTTTTTTTTTTAATAAATTTACCTATTTTATTTATTTATTTTTGGCTGCATTGGGTCTTCGTTGCTGCTCACGGGCTTTCTCTAGTTGCAGCGAGGGGGGGACTACTATTCATTGCGGCGCGCGAGCTTCTCATTGCGGTGGCTTCTCTCGTTGCGGAGCACAGGCTCTAGGCACGCGGGCTTCAGTAGTTGCGGCTTGTGGGCTCAGTAGTGGCGCATGGGCTTAGCTGCTCCGTGGCATGTGGGATTTTCCCGGACCAGGGCTCGAACCCGTGTCCCCTGCATTGACAGGCGGATTCTTAATCACTGCGCCACCAGGGAAGCCCTGTTAGATACAGTTTTAAGCTCACTTGACAAATGAGGAATCTGAGTCAC
The DNA here is from genome assembly GCF_028021215.1 of Eschrichtius robustus. Taxonomy (NCBI): domain Eukaryota; kingdom Metazoa; phylum Chordata; class Mammalia; order Artiodactyla; family Eschrichtiidae; genus Eschrichtius; species Eschrichtius robustus. The sequence continues at coordinate 6,009,481 of NC_090839.1, read as the reverse complement.
GGTGTAAACTTGCCCAAGATCACTCAGTAGTAAGTGTTAGGGCTGGGATTTGAATCCAGGCCACGAGGCCATAACCACTGGTGTCCCCTGCTGGTCATAAAGGAGGCTTGGGAGAAATTGCAGACAGATCATATGACACAAACCCTCATTTATTTATGTTTACTTTTATATTCTCTTTGTTTAATTTTATTTCATTATAAAAGTAATGTGTGTTCTTTGTGACATGCCAAATGATTTTTAAAAGCAAGTATATTTTAAAAAACCCACACGATTAATGGTTCACATGCTTTAAGCAGCTCTTACTTTCCAGGTTATTTTTAACATCAGTGAACACAGTGATGGCATGACACCCCAACAGAGCAGCGCTCAGCTTTAATCAGTTTAACCCTGGGGGCAGGGGCTGAGCCTCGGCGGCCAAGGGCTGTGCCGTCCCAGGGACCCGGAGTGATGCGGACTCTGAGGGCCTCAGCTGAGCCATCCTGGGAAGCTTTCATGCCCTCCGCAGCCCCTGAGGTCTGGCCGACAGTGACAGTGACCCTCAGCCAACAGCATCAGCTACCAGGTTAGCACGACATCATCTGGCCTACGTTTGATTCTCAGGAAAACCGCTGTTTTCCCTCGCATTTTTTAGGTAAGGGAACTGAGGCTTGGACAGGTGGGCTGACTTGGTAAGTAGCAAGGAAGAGGCTGGTCTGGGAGCCAATCCAGCTCTTTGTGACCTTAAAGCCAGAGAGGTTTATTTACTCTCTGCCTTTATATCCATTATTGCATTTGATTCACAGGTTCATAGGTTTATGAGTAGATACTTTCATTATCTCCATCTTGTAGAGAGGGAAGTTGAGGCTCAGAGAAAGGGCATGATTTTTTTTTTTTTAATTTTATTGAAGGGCATGATTTAACTGAGATCATTTGGCTAAAGGTAGAGCCAGGCTTGAACTCAGATGCCAAGTCTGACGCTCTTTCTATAACAAGAAACCATTTTCTTGCAATTCAGGTGTCTATGCACTGTGTTTGGCTTTCCTTCCCAGTGTTAAAAGCGTCTAGGCTTCCACCTTGATTAGCTCGATGGGCTTTGGTATCATAAGACAGGTCTTGGTTTCAAATCCCAGCTCTGGGCAAGTTGCTTAATGAGAAGTCAAACTAAATACATGAAAGGCATATCTGTTCCATGGAGAAATAATTTTAAAAAATCCAACTGGTCCAAAGAGCTGATTTCATGCCAGAAACTGGGCAAAGCATTTTCTATGTATTAATTTAATTCTCACAACAATCCTTTGATCTGGGTGGTGTTTTTATTCCCATTTCAATAGAATTCATAGATGTGGAAACTGAGGCACAGAGAGGTTAAGTGACTTGTCCAAGGTCACCCAGCTCCCATCTGCCAAGGCTGGAATTTGCAATCACACAGCTTGGTCGCGCAGCCTGTGCTCTCAGCCACCACGGCTTAAAATCATGCTGTGGAACTACATCCACTAGCATGGAAAACTCCATGAGCTCAGTTTACAAAGTAGGTTACAAATCAGCACAGATGTCCCTATTTATCTGAAGTTCGTATGTAACGCTACAGTTTTTGAGTGCTGACTATATGCTGGGCGCTACTGGAGTATACTGTTTAACTTAATCTTTCGAGCAGCCCTGCTAGGAGAGCGCTACCATGAACAGATTTAGATGCATAATTGAAGACTCAGAGGGGTTCTGTCACCGGCTATGGTCACAGAGCCCTGAGAGTAGGAACTGGATTCAAACCCAGACACTCAGCCCCAGAATGCATCCACGTGGAGGCCACCACTGACTGACGGCCACAGAGCTCCGAGCTCCTTCACCATGGCCCGTGGCTGATGGCTGTGGTCTGTGGGTGCACGGTGCGGCTCTGTATTGTCCCTAGACTCATGCCCCCCCCACCCTGCTCCCACTTTTGCAAAATGCTTTTCAAAATATTTAGCAACACACAGTAGGAAGATGGTGCTGGCCGCCCCACTGGGCTGATGTTGCCACTTTAGATGCCGGGCTGGGGGCAGCGAGGGAGGATCTGGGGCAACGGGAGGGATGCTCGGAGGGTTCAAAGCAACGCTTTTTGCCCACCTGCAGCTTTTCACGGCAGCCATAGTTCTTCTCCCCTGAAAGCAGGCAGGTGCCAGGGTTTCCTGTATCTCCCCAGGAGCTGCCTCCAAGCTCTGATTCCCAAGCCCCTCCAGATGCAAAGCCCCAGGTGGGAAGACAGAATCTGGAAGATGCTGGGATCATGAACAGCTTCGGAGAAGCAGCAGAGGGGACATGGGGTGGGGGGCGTGGGCCGGCTCAGATGCCCGGCCCTCCATGTGCAGGCCAGATGCAGGACGGGAAACAGGAACCACATCAAAGTGGCAGGAGCCCCAGCCAGAGTGGGAGGGGGCCAAGGAAGTGTACAGCACGGCGATAAAAACCCAGGCCCTACAGAGCCACCACCGTCTGCGGGCACGGAGCCCAGGCCAGCAACAGGACAGCAGTGATGTTGGCAGGTCCAGGACGGCACTGAGAACCCGGGCTCGTTGGTCAGCGGGTTCACCACTGCAGCAAAGGGGCCTGAGGGGCCATGCCCTGCAGAGGTTAGGAGCACGGGCTCTGGACCCAGAGGGCCTGGATGCAAATCACAGGTTGACCAGTCTCTAGGATTGTGGTGGCGATTGCACAACTCTGTGAATATATCAATACTAAAAATATTAAATTGTGTACTTTAAGTGGGTGAGTTGTATGGACGTTATATTTAAAAGCTGCTTCATAAATTCCAAAGGGCTGGACAATGGCTGTTACGATGACGATCACAGCACAGTGTGCACACGCATGTGCACACACACTCACACCCACACGGACACACGGGTCCTGGCTGCCTGTGTGCCAGACCTGCACTACTCCCCTGCTGGATTCTCCCTATTTATCCTTCACCTTTAGGAAAACACATTTGCTGCCAGGTCCTCCAGGGAGAGGTCCCGAATAAATACACCAACCAGGAGGAATCCCTCCTTCCCACTGAGGCTCCCGTGGGTCATGTGATGTGGACTCTCTGGACCCTCCCCAGGGCAGGGGTGGCTTTCCGACCTTATCAGGAGGTGAACAGCTTTCTCGCCTTGGTTCAGGCTGCAGACGACAGAGGGCTGAGGACAGTGGTGCCCAGATGGGGGGCTCCCCAGAGCAGTCAACATTCAAATAACATTGTGGTGACTTAGGTGGGGCCATCTCCTCCTCTCTCTCTCTTTCTCCCTCTTTCTTCCCCAGTTTTTGTGTATGTCCATCTCTGACCCTCTGATTCTCTCCCTATCTCTCCCCGGTTCTCCCTTCATTAGCATGTTGATCGCCTCATAGCTGTAAGATGGCAGCTGTGCATCCAGACATCACATCCACATTCCAGGCAGGAAGGAAAGGCAGAAGGAACATTAAGCAATGCCTCAAAATATTTTCCAGGTGTTTGTGACAGAGGCACAAATCAATAAATATTTGAGCGCTCCTTCTTTTACCAAAGAATCCCAGAACCACCACAACTAAAGAGGATTATATATTTTGCTTGCTCAATTTTCTCCTTTTTTTCCTGCTCTAAATGGAGCCCAGCCTGTTCCTGGGCTTCTGTGAAATAGAAGTGGGAGAATAGATAGAGGCAGAGGGACTGGTGAGGCACAGGAAGGGGAGAGGGAGGGACTAATTCAACTTGGGAAGTCTTGGCAGTTGTGACACAGTTCTGGTCCTTCAGCCCTGCGTGTTTCCACCAAACCTGCACTTATGCCACCCACAACTAGCGTTTTAGTTCATTCATTCATTCATTCTCTCACTCCCCCATTGATTCCCTCCATCATTTCAGCAAGAGCTAAGGGGCTCCTCAGATGGTGATGTGACTGCCTTGGACTTGTCAGCCTCCCTGTGAGACTGTGGGCTCTTTGAGTTTCTTTAAGACTGGGGGGGTCCAGGGGACTTCCCTGGCGGTCCGGTGGTTAAGACTCCGCGCTTCCAATGCAGGGGGCACGGGTTCGACTCCTGGTCAGGGAACTAAGATCCCACGTGCTGCACGGTGTGGCCTAAAAAAAAAACCAAAACTGGGAGTCTAGCGTGCTGCCTGTTCGTTAGACAAATGAAAGAATGCAGGGATGTGCCATGATGCTTTCCAGAGAAGGATCCTGGGTAAGAAAAGCTCAAATAATCAGAAATCTCTGGGCCAGAGGAGATGGAGATAATGAACATTGCTTTCTCCATGACCCCTTGATGTTGGAATCTTGCTGCGATACCCTGGTCTGGTTCTCCTCCACGGTCAGGACCCATGAAGCCTGACTGGACCCCCCCCCATAACACCTGTGCTGTTACAGAGTCTGGAGCCTCACCTTGAGTGATGGAGGCTGGTGGGCATGCTTCCACATTGGCCGGGCTCTGCCCTCCCCCAGGATCTGCTGAGCAAGTCCTTGCTTGTTCCCCATTTGTTAATTCCCACCTTCAGAGTCAGGTCGGTCCCTCGAGAATGGCAAAATAAGCCTGATAATTACAATAACAGCAATAATAACACCAGTCATTATGCACTTATCATGTTCCATACCATCATAACGTGCTAAGCACATGGTATTTATTTTTCTTTTTAATCTTCACACCAGCGCTATGCAGTACATGCTATAATTATACCCATTTTGCAGATAAGGAAACCGAGGCTCAGGGAGGCCAGATAATACAGCCAATAAGTGGGTGGCACTGGGACTTAGCCACAGTGGTATCCACCATCAAGACACACACCTTGGTCCGCACTCTCCACCAGCCACCCTCCTGCCTGCCCTCTAGCGTCTGCCTTGTGCTGGGCTTCCCTCCCTCTTTGTGTAAATTAACTTACTCTAATGTGTGGATGACTGCTAAGCTCAACTCATCATAAAAATATTTGCCTTTTAATTTTAAATGCTAGTTCATCCAAATGCTTAGTTGGTGGAGTATAGCGTAGCACCGACCAAACAAAAAGGCACCTCCCGTATGCCTGTTCCCAGGGGACAGACTGGGGGTGCTGAGGAAGATCCGCCGACTCCCCTTCCATCTACAACCCCTGTTGCTGTAGAGACAGTGAGAACATCACCTCCAGCCCTGCCCTGTGTTGTAAGCCCTTCCAGGCTCTTCCATGGAGACTGCTCCTCTCCAGCCCTAACGACCAGCCTGCTCTCTGCATTTCCAGGTCTTGTTTGGACTGGAACAATTTAAAATGCTCTCTCATAATTACAGAGGTTGCGCAGGCGGGGGCTGCACCTCCGGGCGGCCACCAGACCTGCACGTCTCCACTGCAGCCGGCAATTTCAGTAATGATAGTCATGCCTGCCGTTTATCTTTGGGGTTTCCAGAAATACAGGGACTTTTCCAGACACTTGTGAGTGTCTGTAACATGAGTGATTCGGTCCGTGTCATTCTCTGAGGCTGTGAGGACCACCGCCTGGATGAGCCAGGGCACTTTCAGTGGCTGTTCAGGGAATACCAAACTCAGATGGGTTCAGACAATCGATGGGGTAAAGGAGACTCAGAAGTTACAGCTGGAGAAATTAGTTTTCCCAGGACTCAGGAATTTCCTGAGATGCAGGACTTTCAGTTTTATTTATTGATATTTATTTTTAAATTTTTATTATTGAAGTATGGTTGATTTACAATGTTGATTCACAATCTCTGCTGTACAGCAAGGTGACTCAGTAGGACTTTCAGTTTTAAAACCAAGAAATTCCTGGACAAACCAGGATAAGTTGGTTACCCTATTCCTGGTGAACCCAGGGAATTGAACATGTGTGTTTGTCTTTGCTCCACCCAGAGACCATGCTAAAAAGGTTAACAAATGAAGTTTTTAAAAAAGTTTTTATTTATTTATTTTTGGCTGCATTGGGTCTTCGTTGCTGCACGTAGGCTTTCTCTAGTTGTGGTGAGCGGGGGCTACTCTACATTACGGTGCGCAGGCTTCTCTTGCTGCGGAGCACGGGCTCTAGGCACGCGGGCTTCAGTAGTTGTGGCTCTCGGGCTCTAGAGCGCAGGCTCAGTAGTTGTGGCACGTGGGCTGCTTAGTTGCTCTGCAGCATGTGGGATCTTCCCGGACCAGGGCTTGAACCCATGTCCCCTGCATTGGCAGGTGGATTCTAAACCACTGTGCCACCAGGGAAGCCCACAGGTGAAGTTTTAAATAAAGGCATAAACCTAATAAAGGACAATATGAATAGACGAGAGGACAACAGCAGTTGAAGGACACCCACAAGATATTTGAAAGTGGAAGTCAAATGCATGGGGACGACCCACATAGGCCAGCAGAAAAGCTGAACTCTAAGAAGCATGGCCCAGAAAATTAGGCTCCCTAATTCTAGCCCCTCTCTGGAAGGAGATGGGAGATCAACCCTACAGAGATTAAACCTGAGACTCCAAAACCAGGGATGCCAACACAGAGAAAGACGGGCAACCCTGTGGTGAAAACGGTAAACTTAAGTGCAAGTCAGTGTGGGAAATGGTGAGCCTCACCTTCCTCCCATCACGGGGCCCACCTCCACATCAAAACCAGAAACCGAAACACACAAGCAGAAAACAGCAGAACATAAGGATACAAAGACAATGCAGAGAGAAGAAACATGCCTAAGAAAAAAACAAAACACATGGCTAATATTATCACAGAGATAAAAGACTGAATGGGTGAAGCAAGAGGAAAATGCTATCTAAAGATTTTTTTTCAGAGAAGCAAGAATGTACTCTTGTAAAGCTGTTAAAAAGAGCGTCAATAGAATAATTGAGAAATAAAGGTGAAGAAATACCCCCAAAACTTGGCATAAAAATATGGAAATGGAAAACTAGAAGTAAGAGATAAGAAAATTAGAGGTTCCATCCTGGGACCCAAATTCCAACTATACTTCAATAAAAGGAAATTATCATAGCATGAAAATTTTTCAGAAAATTGGAGATTAAAAAAGACACTTCAAGTTTTCAAAAATAAAGAAGGGGGAAAATGTCATATACAAATGAACAGGAATCAGAATAGCCCTGAACTTCTTAACAGTAACACTGGAAGTATTGCAACTATGAAGTGCGTGGAGCCAAGCCTTATTAGCCTTCAAATACCGGGAGGAAAATTATTCTCAAACTAGAATTTTATATTGGGTTAAACAATCAAAGTGTGAGTTAGAATGATGATGTTTTCAGATATTAGATGTTTCAAAAAGTTGCCTCCCTTGTATCTCATACCAGGCAGCTCCTAGAGAACCTGTTCCAATCACACAGTAGTGTAAACCATGAAGGAGGAAAGCACAGGATCCAGGAACTGGCGGCCCATCGCAGAAGGGAGGTGAGGGCAAGTCCCAGGATGGTGTGAGGGGAAGTCCCAGTGCTGCAGCAGGCCTGGAAGCCATTGACTGGGAACCAGGAGGAATCACTGAAAAATAACGAACAAACAAAAATCACCCAATAGGGGCTTTCCTGGTGGCGCAGTGGTTGAGAATCTACCTGCCAATGCAGGGGACACGGGTTCGAGCCCTGGTCTGGGAAGATCCCACATGCCGCGGAGCAACTGGGCCCGTGAGCCAGAACTACTGAGCCTGCGCGTCTGGAGCCTGTGCTCCGCAAGGGGAGAGGCCGCAACAGTGAGAGGCCCGCGCACCGCGATGAAGAGTGGCCCCCGCTCGCCGCAACTAGAGAAAGCCCTCGCACGAAACAAAGACCCAACACAGCTAAATAAATAAATAAATAAATAAATAAATAAAGTAGCTATTAATTAAAAAAAAAAAAATCACTCAATAGATTACCTGATATGTTTGTGCTGAGAAAAGTTTTAGAATTCTTTTGGAGGTTTGGAGAAAGACACATGATGCATGCAAAGAAAACTAAGCAGATTATTTTCTTAAGGCAATTATAAACTCCAGGAAAAACAAAAGGTTGTGTCAGAAAGGAAATGATGTCATAAGACTACACTGGGTAGAGGTAAACAGTATTTACAAGGCCAGAATTACATAAACACTAAATGTTCATTTTGCCAAACATTTGGATCAACAGATCAAGAGGATGTGGGAAGTCTATATATGGAAGTGGTGTTAGGTTTTCAATTCTCATTTTCCATATGAGAGGTCAATGGTTAATGTCTAAAATAGGAAATCAAGAAAGAACAGGGTGAGCATATTATTGAGAAAGACAGAGGTTTATATGAGAAGAAAGAGCTAAAAGAGTAGAAAGAAAAGGTGGTTTCTTCTAGAAGGCACTAATGTTCAGATTTAAGGTGCCCATCAAGTACCCAGGACAATAAATTTCAAAATGATGAATATTGATCTGAATCCCCCTGGGAGTAGGAGCCAGTGCTGAAGAGGGGGGTAGAGCACAGCTGCTCTTTATTATAAACCTTGTATTAGAGTTTAACTTTTTATTGACCTCTGCACAAATAGAAATTAAACTTAATGAGTAACAAAAGGATAGTTTTCTATGGGTAAAAAGAGGAATAAGAGGAATTGACTGGTATATACATCGGCAAAGCAAGGGGTGGTGGTGGGGTGGTCTGCTTTCAAGCACAGCTGGATTTAGCAGCTCAAGTGACGTCACCAAGGGTTAGAGCAGACAACTCAACCCACTTTGGGGCGATCTCAGTTTTAGCACAGGGATGTCCACACTCCAGGGAAAGCTGTCTGTCCCAGGCACACCAGCACGGTTGGTCACCTTAGCAAGAGCCCAGTTTTTCTGTCTCTCTGCTCTGCCTTCCTCGGGGTCAGCATCTCGCTCAGATTTCCCAAGGTGGCCCCTTGAACATTTGTGTGGTCGTCCCATGCCAGATGCCCACCACTGTTAACTTCATTGTTTTTTTTAAAAAAAAAAACCTCTGACTCCAATTTTATTTTAAATCTTCCTATTTTTTCATGTGTTTAAGTTTTTTGTTAAGCCTCCCACAAAACCTTTTTGGGAAGCAGTGCATCTATAAATCCTAAATAAATAAATACATCACTCTCCTTCCCACAGCTGTTCTGGCAAGGGCAGCGTTCCCGGCAGAGCTGCCAGGCTTCCCGATGGGTCAGGACCGATGGAGCAAGTGAATTCTTTAGCCTGAATGATCGGGTTTGTTCCTCTAGACTGGTCAGCGAGCAGGACATTGCCAAGTCCCCTCTTCCTGCTGTGCCTGGTAAATGACCAAGGAGGTCACTTGTTTTGGTTTTAATTCACCCACATACAGGTTTGGGCAATAAGCTGTCTCCCCGGATTCTGGTTCAAGTTCTCACATGGTGGCCCCCACATTTGTGATGTTCAAGGCTTGGGGCAGACGCCAAAAGGAACAAGAAACAATCTGGTCTGTGGGAGTGGAATCATCTTGGTCTCCCCTTACTTGGGCAGGGCGAGCGCCTTCACGGGTGAAATAGTGCCGGGGATGGGAGCAGGGTTTGGAGCAGGACGAGCCTGAGTTCAAATCTCCGCCCTTAGCTGTGTGACAGTGGCAAGTCACTTAGTGTCTCTGGGCCAAAATCCTTTTCTCTGGTCCCCAAAGTGCAGGGGCCGTCACAGCACCTCCCTTACAGCATGGACTGGAGCAGTGGGTGCAATTGCCCAGACCAGCTCCTGGCTCACAGGGGGTTTGCAGGGCACGAAGCAGCAGCTAGCAGAGACCTTTTCTCTTTCCCATCCCTGGTCTTGCCCCTGCCCTTAAATACTTTTGAGTGACTGTGAATCCCCCTCAAAAAATTAATTCAAACTAGCAAATTCAAAATTCAATTGAATAGCTCACCAGCATCCGTAAAGTGAAAAACAAAAACAAAAACAAAAACAGATATATCAAATGTAGGCGAGGATGGGGACTTCCCTGGTGGTGCAGTGGTTAAGAATCCACCTGCCAATGCAGGGGACATGGGTTTGAGCCCTGGTCCGGGAAGATCCCACATGCCACGGAGCAACTAAGCCCCTGTGCCACAACTACTGAGCCCCCGTGCCACAACTGCTGAAGCCCACGCGCCTAGGGCCCGTGCTCCGCAACAAGAGAAGCCACCGCAATGAGAAGCCCGCGCGCCGCAATGAAGAGTAGCCCCTGCTCGCCGCAACTAGAGAAAGCCCGCGCGTAGCAACGAAGACCCAATGCAGCCAAAAAAAAAAAAAATGTTGGCGAGGACGTATAGCAAATGGGACTCTCACCTGCTGGTGGTGAGGATGTAGCTTCAATCACCTTGGAAAGCAGTCTGGCAGAATCAGCTAGAACAGACATTTCACAGATCCCGTGACCTAGCTCCGCTAGTCCTTTCCTAGGAGGAGACCCAGCAGAGACATGCATGGACATATGCAAGAGTGTTCACAGCAGCATTTTCTTATTAGACAGAAACTACCAAACGCCCATCAACAGTAGAATGAAGAAACAAATTTGCTATGTTCACATAATGGAATATTATACAGCAACGAAAAGGAAACAAACTACAACTAAACACAGCAAGATGGGTAAGTCATGACATTGAGGAAAAGAGGCCAGGTGCAGTGGAACAAGTATTATACTGTTTTGTTTGTATAACCTGCTAAAATAGGCAAAACCAACCTACGGAGTGAGACTTGCATGCAGTGGTTACTCTGGGGGGCCGGGGCGATGACTAGAAGGGCAACTCTGGGGACCATGATGCTATTTTTTGATTTATTCCAGGTGCAGAAACTGTCACTCTGTGTTCACATTTTGCACATCCTGCATGGATATCATACTTCAGTAGAAAACTGAAAGTAACTACAATCACACAATCTTGATCGTGTTTCCCTCATCTAAGGGCTGTGGGGGCCAGGCTGACGGTGGCTCCCCATCATCCTGTCTCAGCTGAAATGTCGCCTTCTCAGAGGAGCCTCCTCTGAAAACCTGTCCCAAAGCGGCCATCGGCACCACCACAGCCCTGTGAATTCTCTACTGACCCTGTCACTGTCTCTCTCAGGGCTGCTTTCTCCGGCTGGTGGATTGTCACTTGCCGGTCTGGTGCCGACGGTTGATTGTGTCGTGCCTGCCTCGCCTCCCAGCCTGTGAGCGCAGGAGAGCAGGATCCTGTCCATCTCCCTCCTGGTCTATGTCGTTTCCGTAACAGCGGTTGGCACAGAGGCAGAGCTGAAGGAGTCTTTGTGAGTGCCAGATGTTGAATGGACTAGTCAGATATCCGTCCACAGAACAGAGGAGTGGAAATGTGCGTCACGTTTACATCCAGTGAGGGGGAGAACATTGGATCGATGGGTCATTTTTTACCTTTTCCCGTGTGCTGTTCTTTATTTCCAAATCTCTGATCAGGAGTGATCAATGTTAGCCAAAGGAGCATTTTGAGGATAAGCCATAGGCGGCCAGAGAAAGGCTTAAGGAATGACGCTGAAGGCAAGCACCCCACAGCCGATGGCGGGGACGGAAGGTCACGGCTGGGCAAAGGCTGGGAAGAAATGCTGCCCAGATGAGTCTGCCCCGCACCCCCGCTGCTCACAGGCCCCGCCTGGCTGAGGACACACGGGCAGGAGCAGTGGCACGTCTCCGTACACATGTGACTCTCGGCGGGTGTCATGAACCAGGCGTGCCAGGCTCTGCCGCCGCCGTCACGCCCGCGCACGCCAGCCTCCAGCCTGCCGGACTATTTATACCCCTGGAATGTCACCAGGCCGCCGGGAAGCAAAGACCCTTGTAATGCATCAAGGCCACGGCCGCCGCCCGGTCTCAGCCCAGGGCATCCGAGAAGCCCCACTTGGTGTTATCAGCAGACCCCTCTGAAGATAAGGCGCCTCCGCTTGGCCCACTAATGGTGTTATTTTAGGGACCACTCAGAAGGACAGGATGAGATGGAGGCCCGGGTCATCTGTCATCCTTCCCTTCATCAGCACTCGAAACAAGAATGGAACAAAGACCAGTGCTTGTTTGGAGGGCTGGAGAGGCCACCGAGCCAGAAAATCATCCTCCCCAAAGATACCCGGGAAGGAATTTGCTCAGAGCGACTCTCCGTCCCCCTCATAGCACCTCTGGGCGACCCACCCACCCCCAGGCCAAGTGGGTTGCCAGATGGAGGCACAAAGCTGTTGCTACCCAACTCTGGGCTGGCCAAAAAGGGTAAGATGATTCCTGCTAAGACGTCCTAAAATAGAGAGATCTGGATCTGGATTTGGTTAGGAAGGGTCAGAGCTCAGATATGCAGTTTCTCTGTTGGCTTTAGCAACTGAAACCATTTTTATTCAGCATTTCTGTAACGTGATTAAGTTCTATGTGCACCATCAAGGGTCAAGGGCAAGGATGTGGGCAAATGGTGGCCACGTCTCCCCGCCCCGCCCCGCCCGCCGGACCTCCACCTTCACCGCCACCGTCCCAGACCCCCACCCCAGCACACACGCACAAACTTTTCTTGGGAATTACTTAGTCTGCTGCTCAGCGGCTTGTTTGTGCCATTAAATAATGACACGAGTTTAGGAGAACATGGATCTCAGGCCAGAGTCACCATTCCTAAACTCCCCCAGCCCCTTCCTTTCCTAGAGCAGGAAAAGCGGAAAAGACCACAGGGTTTGGGATGAAACTCGGAGGGTCACTTCACCGCTCCATTAAAGCACACTCCTGCGTACACCTGAGAAAACGTCTCACAGATGATCCCAAAACGCTGCCCAGATGCCAAAGGGGCCCATCAGGTGGAGCCGGCAGACACCCCCGATCTAACCTTCATCTGAAAGGGCGAGGCCCAGGGGGCCAGGGTTAAAGCCCTCTCCAAGGCCCTTCAGCTACCAGGAGCAGAGCCCAAGTCTCCTGATTCCGGACTTGTTAATAGCAATACAGGCATTTATTCATCAAACTGTGTCAAGGAAGCCCTGCTGTGTGCCAAGACTTGGGTTGGGCATGGGGACACCACAGCGACCAAAACAGACAAAATCCCTTGTCTTCTGGAGACCAAGACAGACAACAGCCACATAAATAAGTAAAAACATGGAGTTTGTCAGGTGGCAATGAGCTTTACGGAGGGAGAGCAAGCAAGGAAGAGGACAGGGAGGGTTGGGGGGTGGAGACACCAGCAGGCAGCAGAGGAAGGCTCGCGGACAAGGCGATTTGGGGAAAAGATCTGAAGGAGCTTAGGGAACAGCCTGCAGCTGTCTGGAGGAATAGCATTCCTGGCTGAGGGGCGCAGCAAGTGCAAAGGCCCTGAGGCAGGAGTGCACACCTGGGATGTGGAGACCAGCAAGGGGGGTGCTGCAGCTGGAGCAGAGTGTGTGAGGGGAGGGGCGGTAGAGTGAGGAGGGAGGCTGATGATGGCCCCCCAAAGATGGCCATGTCCTAATCCCTGGAACCTGCGAATGTTACCTTATGGAAGGTGACGTACGTTGGTCTGTATCAACCATTTACATTCACAACACTTCTGACACCAAATGTTGGCGGGGGGGTTTCTCCCCACACCAACCAGTTCTCCAAATCTCTGGATACCAACTGGGTGTCCAACAATTCAATTCAATTCAATTCTGACACTATCTCCCCGGAGTTAGCACAGACCCTGAGTTTAAGGGCTCAGCCACCAATTGCAAATCCCAGGTTGTCACCTGCACTTTTGACCGACTGGCTATAAGTCAGGGGTTTCCACACCCCCCTCCTCAGGTTTGATAACTTGCTAGAACAGCTTAGAGAACTCAAGAAGGCGCTTTACTTACTATTACCCATTTATTATAAAGGATACAACGCAGCATCGGCCACGTGAAAGAGATGCTCAGGGAAAAGTGCAGTGGGAGAAGGAGCACGCGGCCCCCGGGCCTCCCCAACTGCCACCGTCCCTCACCTCCATGCGGTCACCAACCTGGAAGCTCTCCAAACCCTCCTTCAGGTCAGGGGTGGGGCTGAAGATTTCGACCCTCCAATCACAGAGTCTCTTTGCTCAGTCAAGGGTCACCTCGTTAGCATAAACTCAGGTAGGGTTGAAAGGAGCTAGTTATGAAAAACTAGACAGTCCTAAAACTCCTATTCTTCCCAGCACTCAGGAAATTCCAAGGCGTCTAGCAGATCTGTTCCAGGAATCAGAGACCAAAGACCAAATATTTATTTTTTATTATGTCCCGCCTTGCAAAAGGGACTTTGCAGATGTGATTGAGGATGTTGAGATGGGGAGATTTTCCTGGGTTGTGTGGGTGAGCCCGAAGTAACCACAGGGTCCCTGGAAGACAGAAGGAGGAGGGCTGGACAGAGAGATGTGAAGAGACCTAAAGATGCTACCCTGTGGGCCTTAGAGATGGTGAAGGGGCCAGCCCTCTTTAGACTTCAGACCTCTAGAAGTATAAATTTGTGTTGCTTTAAGGCACTAAGTTTGTGGTACACTCAGCCGTCTGTATCCATGGGTTCAACCAACCACGGATCAAAAATAGTCAGAAAAAAATTCCAGAAAGTTCCAAAAAGCAAAACTTGAACTTGCTGCATGCGGATAGCATTTACATTGTATTAGGTACTTTAAGTAATCTAGAGATGATTTAAAGCGTACGGAGGATGTGTGTAGGTTATATGCAAATACGGAGAGGGGTCCTGGAACCAATCCCCCGTAGAAAATGAGGCACGACTGTAGTTTGTCACCACAGTCACTGGTAAGGGGAAACTTGGTCGGAGGCGAGGGTCAGATCCTGTAGGTTCTTTTTGGTTCTTTTACTCTGAGCGGGGTGGGAGCCCGTGGGGGGCTTTGAGCAGAGAACTCTTGTTTAACAGCATCACTCTGGCTGCCAAGATGTGCTCTGCTTACATCATCTCATTTAATGCTCCCAACAACCCTAAGAGGTTATTATTGTTGTGCCCACTTTATAGAAGAGAAAACTGAGGCTTGAGGAGCTATGCGATGTGCCCAAGGTCACTCAGCTCATAAGAGGCTCCAAGTTCATCCTTTAATAGGGCATACAAGGTCCTTTGTTTAGTGGCCCCACTCACTGTAGGAGTTTCCCCTCAACTGTCCCTAAAATAAATGTCCAGCTCTCTACTCTCCCCCGTCACTGTCTCCTGCAGATGCCCTTCCCAAGGGACAGACAACACCAGAGAGCAGACTCCTGAGCGCCAATCCAGGGGCTGGACATCACTGGGGGGGGTGGTTTCTAGGAGGCCGGATGGGGGTGCTCCAACCCCATTTCCTGCCCTTCCTCAGCTGTGAGTTCTTAAGTAAGTGGACCCCACCCCTCAAAATCTCCCCATAGCTCCCAGGCTTCTGTTGGCTTGATTTCAGTTTCCGTAATTCGGTGGTTCTCAACTGGGAGCGACTGTGCCTCCCAGGGGACATTTGGCAATATCTGGGGACATTAGTGGTTGTCACAACAGGGGACTGCTACTGGTGTCTAGAGGGTGGCAGTGTACAACGCACAGGACAGCCCAACAGCAGACAATGCCCGGCCCCAAACGCCGGTGGCGCCGAGGCTGAGAATCCCCTCGCTTAACCTCTTCCCATCACAGGTCTCCCGCTGGCCTTGGCTTTCTCCCCTGGGGTCTGTCCTCCGCTCCGTGGGCTCAGGGCCTTCTACCTGGGGTTTCTGCACACTTGGACCGCACACCTGGCTAACATCTCTTCAGCTGGTGCTAATCCTTCCCCCAATGCTGGCCATCGTCTGGCCTCTCCCGTGACCATTCATTTGCTCGCCTGCTCTCTTTGCCATTGCATGCGCCATCCAAGAGAGGGGGGCCTCATTCCCCCCACCCCCGTTCACAGCGTATCCTCAGTGCCCAGAACACTGCCCGCAGCCCATGTATGTCCCAAATGTCCTTGTTGAACAGTGAATGTGGCAGAGGACATATCGGACCCCGGGCCTGACACCAAAGTTCTTGTTCTGTCCACCGGGCACAGGACTGGCTTCAGGACCTGGAGCAGCATGGAAACACAGGGCCTTCTGGAGCACAGAGCCCCGGGTGACCGCCCAGGCCACACGCCCTCGTCGGGGGGGGGGGGGGGTGTGGGGGGTGGGGTGGGTAGCTGGCACCATTTTACAGCACTGGCCGCTGATGCTGGGACATGACTTGTGGCCACACTGCAGTGCTCACAGCACTAAGGTAGGGCCAGCCCAGGGCCTGCGTTCCATGGAGTGGGGGGCTTGAGACCCTGCCCCACTCGGCCACCTCCTCCGTCACCAGAGAGCCGTGGCTGGGAGAGGGCGGGTGGGAAGGACCGAGTGCCAGGGAAGGCAGCGCTGTCCTCCCGGGCCAGGTGCACTTTGTCTCTGTCCAAACGGCTGTCGCAAATCCAGAGACTTTGGAGAGTTCTGTGTTTTTCCTCTTCTATTTTTATTTCCTCAAATCTCAGATCAAGAGAGGCTGGGGCCAGAGTCTTGAAGGGGTCTGAGCCAGGAGGACCCGATCCACAGGCAGAGGGGAAGCATGTCTAGGTCACGGTGAGTATCCCTAGAAGGGGTGGACGGGCTCCAACCTGAGTGCGGGGCTGGGGCCCCGAGAAGGACTGGGTCCTGGGAGAGAGGGTAGGAAGTTGCCCAAGGTCCCACAGCTAACAAAATAAGTTAGTTAGGCTTTGAGCTGGCGCTGATCCCAGGCCCCTCTGCCCAGCATGCGCTCCCTCTGTGGCCCGAGGATTCACCTCCATCTCAAATAAGTATGTGTAAGAAGGCAGCAGAGGTCTTCTCCCAGGGGAAGCGAGCGTGCTCTCAGCTGCCTCCGTGTGTGACCTTGACCGGGTGCCACTTCCCATCCCAAACGCCAGGTAGAGGGGTTTGAGTGCTCACCCCACCTCCAGCCTCTGCAGATGGGAGACGGGAAAGGCTCAACTGGGGCAGGGAAGATTAAAATGCCACGTCCTCCTTGAAGCCCTCCCTTATTCCCTTACCCACCCCCCAGCTCTTCCCATCAAGTCCTCTTCTGCTCTTAGCATGTCCTATGACCCCACTGCCAAGTCCCTCTGGGGCCCTCAAAGCCTTTGCCTTGCTGACTTCATTCCTGCCTGACTCACTCTGCTCTGGCCACAAGGGCGGGCTTCCTTGCTCTTCCTCCAACCTGGCAAGCAAGTCCCACCTCAGGGCCTTTGCACGTGCAAATCCTTCAGGCAGAAATGCTCTTGCCCATGGGGACCCCCATCGCTCCCCACTCAGAGTCCTTCCCTGACCATGCTTTCCAAGAGCCTCTCTGCTGACACCACCCACCCTTCCCTGGCTCACTCTTTCTTCCCAGCACGCATCACTAAATGGGTCACCCCCAGCCGGCTTGTCCATCAGGCACAGCAGACACCGTGCTCGGGAGCCACGGTACTTTTAGGAGCCCACAAAAAATATTTTAATATCTTCTGAAATGAGAAGATAACATAATATGATGCAGCCTGGTTAATATTCATCTCTATACCAACACAATCGTGAAGGAAAATCTGTATTATTTTATACGGAGGAAGAAGCCCGCGCAGCCGTGGTGTGGTACCAGATACTATTTGTTTCCTGTGCCCTCGAACATGTGCTTCCCTGAGCGGATGCTTTGCTCCTGTATCTCCAGCGCCCGCAGCCTGGCACACAGAGGACGCACAAGGAACTAGTGAATGAGCGAATGAATGAATGAAGGCTTCTGGCCAAAGAGGAAGCCTGTGCAGCCCTCAGAGACACCTTTGCACCTGTGAAGGGCACTGTGGTTCAGCCATCCTTGTTTATGGTCTGCCCACTCCTCCAGAGCTGACACGGCCCGGCGCTTTGTGCTGCACCTGGCTGCAGCGTTGACTGGGTGAAGGCTCAGAGTTGGGGGGAAGTTGGGCTGGGCTCCCAAGCCCCTTTCTAGTCGTGGGACGAGACAAGGAGCTGCAGTGCTCACACAGCAGCACGGACGGCAGCCAGGGGCATTGTGAGGACCACGGTGCTCTACGAGGTCCCAAAACTCTGCAGCAGGAAAGCGGGGGCAAGGCCTCAGGGGCGGCACGTGTAGCTTCATGATAGTGGACCGAACGGCGGTACCCCAAAAGATACGTCCACATCCTAATCCCTAGTACCCGGGAATGTGACCTTATTTGGAAAAAAGGTCTTTGCAGATGTAATTAAGGATCTCAAGGCGAGGAGATCATCCTGGATTATCTGGGTGAACCCTAAATCCAGTGACAAGTGTCCTTTTAAGAGACATGCAGAGGAAGGACATAGAAAAATGGAGAAGCCATGTGAAGACAGTGGCAGAGATTGGAGAGATGCAGCCACAAGCCAAGGATGCCGGCAGCCACCAAAGGATGGAAGAGACACGGAAGGTTCCTCCCCTGAAGCATCTGTAGGGAGTATGGCCCCAAGGACACCTTGAGTTTGGACTTACAGCCTCCAGAACTGTGAGGATAAATTTCTAGTTTTTTAAATCACTAGTCTGTACTTTGTGATGGCAGCCTCAGGAAATTGATACACTCAGCTTCTCCAAAAGATCTGGACAGAGGGAAGGACTCAAAATGTACACGTGAGAATTTTCCGAGCAGATGGCCCCAGTGACCGCTGCTGACCCTCCCAGGCTCCCAGCGAGGTCCACACACTACCGTCACCAGGCAACGAAGCAGAAATCAGAGGTCAGGCAAGCTATACTGTACAGCAGGCAGGGGTGGGGGGCCCAGCCAGGGGGGAAGCTAGAAGTTCGGCAACACGCTCACAGATGAAGGCCCTCGAGCTGCTTGGAAGCAGGAGGGAGACCAAGAGCCTGAGCCTGTGGTCCAGGAACCTGGCATGGGTTCAGGGATGGACGTAGGGAATTGGGGAAGGTCGTTTGGAGAGTAAGGGCTGGGGGCCGGGAATCCCCACATTTCATGAGCAGACCCAGGAGACTCTAACTCAGGGAAGCATGGGATTGAGCCCAGGCTTTGGGTCCCAATTCCGGTTCCAGCAATTATTAGCCGGTGAGTAAATTCCTTCACTTTTTCAGGCCCTCTCAGCACGGCCAGCGACGATGTCAGGCCAAGTGGTGGGAGCCATGGTCCCTGACAGAGGTGCTCTGTGAGCGGGACAGGGAGAAGAGGCGCCAACGCAAAATGCTCCAACGTAACAATGAGCAAGAGAGGTGGGAACCAGGCGAGGGCAAGGTGAAGGCCAAAGACGAGGCCACCTGCGGTGCTGCAGCCACAGACACACCTGCCTACAGGGGTCCAGCTGGAAAGGGGAAAGTGAGCCAGAAGTGAACAAAAGGCTTCTCCTCTTCCCCCAGAGTGTGTGGCTCTTTCAGTCCAGCCTTTACTTTCCAACTCTTAATAGAGACATGGGGACAAATCAATAAATACCTACAATTTTTAAAACAGCAACTGACATTCGCACCTTCATGAGATAGACAACAGGGAGCAGTGGAGACTGTGGCAACAACTGCTCTTTGGCTCCAGCCGGGAGCTGCCACGCAGGAACGGGGCCCAGGGTGGCCAGATCTGCAGACTGCTCAAGGGAAGGCAGAATCTGAGGGTTTTTTTCACCCCAATCTTCTGAGTTTCAAAAATGTGTTGGCAACGAATTCAACCATGCAGGAGGAATAAGATACGTCTGCAGGCTGCATCTGGCCCTCCGGTTTGCAGCTCTGGTCTTCAGCCTGGAAACAGAACAAAAGCTAGATCACGCATCAGGACAGTGACAGGAGGGTTTGGAAATCACAGGGGCTGCAACTTGTTAG
Organism: Eschrichtius robustus; assembly: GCF_028021215.1. Taxonomy (NCBI): domain Eukaryota; kingdom Metazoa; phylum Chordata; class Mammalia; order Artiodactyla; family Eschrichtiidae; genus Eschrichtius; species Eschrichtius robustus. The sequence continues at coordinate 5,989,992 of NC_090839.1, read as the reverse complement.
GAGCGGCTGCTTCATTTGAGGCAACAGGGCAAGAGCAAGCAGCCGGCCAGGGAATGGGCCCAGATTCTAACCATCAGGTGACCTCAGCGTGCACTTCAAAGCGGAAAGGGGCCCAAGACGTTGTTCCAAGCTGCACGGCTGCATGCTGCTGCATGCACAGCGGGCCCCTGGCCACCTTCACCAGGCCCGCTGTGGGCCATCTCCGGCTCAAGCCGGGAGCCAGCAGCAGCCCCCAAGCCGCTGAAATAATTTGCACTGGACAGTGCTGGCTCCGGGGTCTGCGCCGCTTTAAAGTTTTGGGTGTACACTCCCCCTACCCCCACTACTATTTCTTTTTCTTTCTTGTGCCTCTATTTTATTGGGATGACTAAATCTTTCAACTATGTTAGCAGTAAACACAGCTAATTTACCCCCTGCCTCTTTGAAACAGCTGCTGACAGCTGCACTGTAATTCAATCAAGGATCTTTGTAGTTGAGCCTACCAAATTCACATTTGTTGTTTGGTTCCATCTCTCCTGCCCGGAGCCCCACACAGCTGCATCAAATATTGACGAGCGTCCCTCTCTCCCCAGGGCCTGAATGATAAACAGCGTGTTAATGGTGGAGGCCAAGGCAAAGAGTTCTCAGCACACCAAGAGAACTCCAATATCCAGGCGCTGAGAGAAAAAACAACACAGACATACACAGGCCCAAAACCAGAACCCTTTTTATTTTGTCTATTTATACAGCATTTTCTCTGAGGACTGCTCTGTGTAACGGCTGAAGGTACATTGGTCTGACCATTAATAAATAGTCTTAAATAAGAAAATAAACAGGTTGGAGGGAAGCGAGTAAGCTCATCGTCCTGAACAAGGGATTGGAGAGGGTCTAAAATGAGCTTCAGACGGACATAAATAATTTCTTTGTTTAGTAACAACTATTTACATGCTTCAGTGTACAAATGATGCTAGCCAGATGTCGGCCGGGGTATACGTGGTGACAAAACTTGCACCAGGAGGGAATCACAGCAAAATCCCCAGATCTGTCAACAGACAAAACAAAATGTAACAACAACACCGACTCTTCCCCATTGACCAGGCAGAGTGAAGGCTGCAGCCCAAGCTACTGAAGAAGAAAACATAAAAGAAAATGAAAACAGGGTCCCTGTGTTTCCAGGAACCAACTTAATCCACATGGAGAAGCAGTTTCCCACTAGACCAGATCCCAGGGGCCACAGGCCTCGCCGGGATAATCCTGTTCTTTGTTCACAGAGAGCCTGGTCGTCTCCAAGGCTGTACTGCAGCTGGAGGCGGGGTGCACACCATTTAGGGGACCCACCAGCTAAGGCAAGGGAGGCTCATGGCAAGAGCCACGTCAGAAATGGCACCTTTGAGTCAGGACACTCTCACGACAGCTTCAGGAGCCTTCTGTTTGAGATTCACATCTGCACACCCTGCATCCAGCAGACCTCCCACCGTGTCACCTTTCCCTTACTTCAAGGGGCCGATTCTTGCACAGAGACTTCTAAAAGCGGTCTGCAAATGAAAAGAGGTGACCACGGAGGCCCTCATCAGAGCCCAGACTCCAGGACGCTGCTATCGATGACCAACTTGGGAGACTGACGGTCCCCCTGCCCACCCACCCCTGCTGAAGGCTAGCGTGCTTCTGAAAATAGGGCTATGGTGGCCGGAACTCAGGATCAAGCTGCAAGTTCTGTCCTGAGCTGTCCTCCTCCATCTGCCAACCCTCACTGACTTCCTACCACGGGGAGTGTTGGAAAACCAATTCCAGGCGTCTGCCGGTGCGTCACATGCCTATTTTAATTTCTGCCACCACGCACTCGGCTGAATGATGGAACCTATTTATTCTTCAAGGTCAACTCCAAGCAGAAAATTTCCGTCTCCCCTGCTGGCCAAATCTTGGCTTTTGGGTGAGCTTACGTAAACAGTGGGCTTCGGCAAGCCTCAGAATGAAACCGGAATGGCACGGAGAGGGGGCCTCCCCTCCCTCCACCGGCCACAGCTTCTGTTTATGGAAATCAGAGTAAACCAAGAAATGGGGATAAATTGTTTAGGAAAATATATCTCTACCATCCTAACCATTTTCATTCATTCGTTTTATTGTGACATTTATTACAGGGACTTCCGCGTTAGTCTTCCTCTCGCACAGAGACGGACGTGCCCACCCCTGGCCGCGCCCCCTTCCTCCCGCTGCTGGTGGCCGGGCTGAAGGGTGTCATCATTACCCCTGGGAACGAGTCGGTGCACAGCTGAGACTTCACAGCCAGCGATCGGGGCCCGGCAATTTTTCTTGATATATATTTTCCCTGTTAGGTTTTGCCTGCAGCAGCTTGCAGGATCTTGTCTGTAGGATGCCGACGAAAAACGGATCAAAAGCCATCTGCCTCTCAAATTCCTTAACACTCCTACAGCGCTGCAGTTGGGGAGGGGGACGGGAAGGCCTGGCGAAAGGCAGTTGGTCTGCGGGCTCCTCGCCGAGGTGGTGGGAGAGACCCAGGACCTGGAAAAACGTGGCCCCGAAGCGTCTGACTTCCAGGAGGGGCTAGTGGCAACCACAGGCCCGGACAACCATGTTTCTGTATTTCTTCAGGATGACGTTGGAACTGTCATCGAAGTAGAGCACGGAAATGGCATTGAGCTGAGTCGGAGCACAGCAAGGCTTGGGCACCGTTTCCGGGTTGATGAAGTGCACCTGGAACACACACCAAAACGGTGGCAGTGGTGAGACCCGGTGAGTCACGCCTCCCTGGCCTCAGTACTTCTAAAAGGAACAGGTACTGCTTGGACAAAAATCCCCCCAGGTGACACTTACCGCTCACTCCCAGTTCTAAGCGCTTGATGGGTAACTAACTCAGTTCTGGGGTTATTCTTGATTCACAGATGAGAGAACCAAAGCATAGAGGGTCACACAGCACACGGCTAGGAAGACACTTGGGGCCAGGAATGTGGGGCTGTCCTGTGCACTGCGGGATGTTTAACAGCATCCCTGGGCTGCACCCACTAGAGGTCGGAGGCACGCCACCCCCCCCCCCCCCCAAAACCGTGACAACTAAAAATGTCTCCAGACATTGTCAAATATCCCCTGGGAGGCAAAACTGCCCCAACTGGAGAACCACTGGGCTAGACGAGGGTCGGCCTGCAGGCCGATCCCTGCTCCACCACCTGTTTTTACGAATAAAGTTTTATTGGCACACGGCCACGCCCATTCGTCTACACAGCATCTGTGGCTGCTTCTGCTTCTGCATTACACAGCATCTGTGGTGAAAAGGTGCAGCATAGACTTTCAACTCTCGAAGTTGAAAATATTTACTATCTGGCCCTTTCCAGAAAAAGGTTGACTGACCTCTGGGCCAGACCTGTCCTGTCCAAGAAAAATATCATGCAAACCACATGTGTAATTTAAAATGTTCTAGTAGCCACATTTTAAAAGGTGCAAAAGAAAGAGGTGAAATTAATTTAAACAGTATATTTACTCTAGCCCCAGATTTCAAAAAATTATCATTTCAACATATACTTAGCATAAGAAATCATTAATGAGCTATTTTACATTTTTTTTTATACTAAGTCTTCAAAACCCAGTGTGTATTTTGTAGTTGTAAAACATCTCGATTCAGACTGGCCACGTTTCAAGTACTCAAGAGCCACACTTAAAAGTGGTTACTGTATTGGATGGTGTGAGTCTAGACTATATTAGACTATTCTGCATCTTGAGCACTAACAATGAGAGGAAAAGAATTTGGGCAAACACTTGGGTGGACGTCAATAAGCAAGGAGAAGGTCCAGAAGGTAAGAGTGAAGAAAGAAGTCAGCCAGTTGCCCAGGTTTATTGTTCCTTCTGGCTCGTGGGCTCCTACGCACCTTACAGGTGGTGGGGCTCGGGGACAAACAAATTCAAACGTCGGCAGGGGCCACGCAAGTGCCACGGATGACCAAACCGGGCCAGGAGTCAGACCATAGGGTCCAGTGAGGACTGGGGCAAACCAAAGGGAGACGGACACGAGCTGCCCAAAGCCAGTGCGATCAGATGTACCGAGTGCTCAGGACGGGCCAGCTGTCAGTCCTGTTTTGCTTTTATGAGAAACTTCCAGGTTTCTAACACACCACGTGGGCCAACCGAAAACCCTGTGGATGACCCTCTGCCCCCAAGCCCCAGTCTATGACCCTCCCACGTAGGTCAGCGCGCTTTTTAAACTGGTTTTCATGGATCATCTCAAACCTTACAAATCTAAACCTTCCCCCATCTCCTCCATCCTTGAATAATGTTAAAGCGAATCCCAGATGTTAGCTCACTTCCTCTGCATTTCACTAGGACTCTCTAGAAAGCAAGGATTCACCCCCTTTCCAAACATGACCCTCGTTTCAGAATAATCAAGTTCGTTTCAGAATAATCACTCTGGTCCTCGGAGCAGGACAGAACAGGGGGACACTGGCACGGGGGACAAGTTCAGGCCAAGGAATAGGCTGGGGTGACTATTCATTTCCAGCCTGAAGACCTTCAGTCCTGAATAGGGCTTCGGAGTTTACTGCTGTGAGAGCGGGGGTCCTGGCAAAGCAATGCTTAAAAAAGAGGCCTTCCCTCAAAGGGCAGAGCCTGATCCAAATAAACGGAGTGAGAAGTAACACACGGGGCAGGGACAGGGAAGAGGGAGGCAGGTTACTAAGCAAAAGAAGCGCAAAGCTCTGCAACAAACAGACCCGCGGTACAGAGGAGATGGGCCTGGGTAAGGAGCTCTCTATCACTAGAAGCATTCAAGCCAGAGAGGATGACCAGTTGTCAGGGAAGGCCCAGATAACGTTCACAGCAAGGAGGAAGATAACCGACGTCTCTGAACCTCAGATTCTAAGCTAAAGAACAAAGTCTCTAACTCGTATCACTCTTGTTGTTGGTAAAGTAGTAAAAATAACATCTATTGAGTGTCCTCCGCGCTGGATACCCCGTTAAGAGCTTTAATTGCATCATCACACTGAATCCTCCAATGACCCCGTGAAAGTTCAAAGAGCCCCACGGCTACCCCCCATCTCTCTATCCTATTATCCTGTGTGCCATCTTCCTGTCGTTCCCCTCTCCCTGAAGTTCCCGCATTTGTTTACTTGACTGTTTCCTTGCCTGGAAAATGAGGCTCTGAGTGCAGGGACCACGTCTGTGATGTTCCCTGTATGCTGTTCCCTGCAGCGCCCCCAGCTGCCAGCGCAGGGTCCACATGTAGTAGATGCTCAATAAACACCCTTGAATGGCCGAACCACAAAGTTCAAGGCTAGGAGGCAAAGCCACGAGCTCTGGGAGGGGATGAGCCCTCAAGCCTACCCAACCTGGAGGAAGCCCAGACGTTGCAGGGCCTGTGGATGTGGATGCTGACAACCAGGGACAACGGTCGCCTGACAGAGGCAGGGCCAGGGCGACTGCCGTTAGGCACAGGACCTTTACCCACGATACCTCTAGAAGCCCATGAAACTGTTCTCACTGCTTTTAAAATTAGGAGAAATAAATGCACTCTGGGGTTGAAGACATACACGAAGATTATGATGCATGCTATTAAATATAATTTTTAATCTTGTTTTATGGAGGTAGGGCCCACGAAAGCAAAAGTGCCCTGGGCTCCTGAAAGTCATGATGTGGCCTTGGCCAGAGACCTGCTGTGGCCCCAGCTCGGAGGAGCACGAGGCGGGATCTGGTGGCCCTGCCCCCCCAGCTGCCCACACCCCGGCCGGCGCTCAGGCCACTCACCAGCGTCTGCACGATGGCATGGTTGGTGGCGTTCATGTAGGAGTTCAGAGGGAAGGCACACTCCCCCTCGCAGTAGTAGGCGGCATAGCCTTCGGGCGCTATGATCCAGTCCTGCGGGAGAGAGCGGAGGACGAGGCGGGGCGCGGGTTCAGAACCACGTGGAACGTGGGAGCCGCAGGGTCCTGCCCTCTAGGCCGAAACATTCCTCCTGTGGGCCGGACCCCGAAGCTCCCAGAGGTCAAAGGCATGGCCCACCTCCTCCTGGGCAGCTGGGGCTCCTACAGAGGCAGCCTTTCATGGTCCCAACAGACTGCAGAGTGAGGGAAAGACCACCGGGGGCTGGGCTGAGCCCGGAAGGAACACTTGCTCTTCTTCATCGGAAGGTGGCACAGAGAGGGGTGATTAGGGTGGCATCACCCTTACCCCTACTAGGTGGTAACCCGTGGGCGGTTTGCTTTAAACAAAGCCTCCAGGCCTCACTTCACCCACCCAGGAGAGAGATGACAGTATAGCCGAGCCAGCACAGTGCCCGGTAGACGTGTGCGACTCAGTAAAGGATGCACGTGGTCGGGTTAGCACAGAGATGTTGTGGTAGCAATACATATACCCCTCAGGGACCCAAGTGCATCTGGGGGCTCTGTTCCAGCACTAGAACGTAAGCGCGGCCTGGCACCTCTTAGACCATGGATGTTGTCATAAGAGTGAGGACACAGTCACAGGAGGACTCCAAGCCGGCTGTGTGCACAAGTGCCCTGGGGGTGTATCTGAGGACATGATGCCCTGGGAAGAATCTGGACCCTCCCACTGAACTACAAGCTCGCTGAAGGGAGAACAACAAAACCAGTGGCCCTGATGACCTTATGACGGCACCCGGTCCGGGGATATTTGGGCTCCATGAGGGCAGGCACATTGCTATGCCCAGGGCTGCACCTCTAGTGCCTAGAAAAGGGCCCAGAATGTCATAGATACTCATAAATAGTGGAGATAACTCTTTTTCTAGGATTCAACCCCTGCCCTTTGCCCTGCTCCAGTCAAATGATTCCAGAGGGGCAGCCATGGTCCTAGGACATGATCCCAGCCCTAAAACAGCTGATTGGTTCAGAAACAAGCACCTGACCCGAGCTGGGCCAATCAGCACCTTCTCTGGGAATTGGAATCACAGACGGGGGAAGGAGGAGGAGACAGGGCAGAGGGTGGAAGCCCGTCCCCCAGGCAGCTGGATTCCAGCACACGGACTCGGCCATGTCTGAGAGAAGCAGCCAGTGCAGGATGGAAATGGGGTTCACATGGAGAATGAGGTTCAGAGTCCACATTGTTTGGGTTTCTGGTTCTAGCTTGAGTCTCAACCATGTTTCTGCTCTTGGGTTTCATGGGGCGTCCCTGGAGCCTCCAGCTAGGACGCGACACCGGAGTCTCAGGAGATGAGAAACACGGCTCACTGCACACGTGGGGCCCAGCCCCACCACCGGGGGAGCACGGGGGAGCCCACACTAGAGGCCTCACACATCCGGGGCCGATCCAGCCACCCCCCGCCCCCTTACCTGCCAGCCCAGGTCCCGGAAGCTGACGTACAGCTCGTGCTTCTTACAGGCCTGCCTCTGGTCGCTGCTGCTGTTTTCTGAGGAGCAGCACCGGGCAGAGGAAAAGGAGACACACACAGATTAGAGTTTCCTCAATCTAAGACAGTGGTGTGATCCCAAGCAAACTCTGAAAGCTGGAGGGTGACCTTCCTGACACAGAAGCCATTCAAGCCCCTGTAGCCTCCAAACTCATTTCCATCCCCAGCAAACGGCCTCTGTTAGGGAGGTACCAATGCCCCCGTCTCCCTTACGCAGTCTTGGCTCACAGCTCTCTCTGGACCCTTCTGTGGACGCTGTTTTCTCTTGTTTGGATGCTGACATCTGCGTGGGTTCCATCTCCATCCACCTCCCACACGCTGGCTGCAAGAGCCTGCCCAGAGGGGCTGCTTCCACTCAACCTCGCTTTGTGAGGCCCGCCCGCCTCACCACGCTCAGCCCCGTGGAGCGGGCAGGAGGAGACACGGACAGGGCCTGGGACAAAGCCCCACCATCGAGAAGAAATGAGAGGGCAAAAGTCAAGTCCCACTGACCTTCCAGAAAGACACAATACTGAGGTTTCTCTGAGGAACGAAAATGATGCACTGGGGTTTTCCAGAAGTATGTAAAGTTTGTAGGAACTTTGGGTTAGGAATTGAGCCCTTGTAAACATGTAGAAATCTGTTTCTCTATCTCTCTCTTTGTGTCTATGTCTCTCTCTGTCTCTATCTCTCTCTGACACACACACACACACACACACACACACACACACACACACACACACAGCTGCCACTGCACAACCTTCCTGAACCCAGAAGCTAGAGGGATTCATTTTTTTTCTTAACCACGACCTGTCTCTCCTCCACCTAAAACTTCCCAGGGGCTTCCTATCAGCTTTTTTGGAATATCCCCAATTGTTCACGTATCTTTATATCTAGAGTTCAGAAAAGCAATTTTTTTAAATGTACAAACCAACGAGGAAAGGACACAATTGATTACGACAGAATTGCGTGTGTCTTTCTAGGAGGGATCCTGGCTCCTAGGAGACACTCAGAACCAGTGAGAGGATCTCAGTGAGGGGGGCATAGACTGGGGGGGAGGGAGCACCCACCTTCGGGTATCTCGGGCCCTCATGACCTTGGTGCCTGGTATGTCATTCATTCATTCATTCATACAAATTGTTAATGTCTACAGGTTTGCAGATGCTGTTTTGGGCAGTGGAGCTACAAGTGTGAACAAAACAAAGCCCTGCCACTGAGGGGCTTATCTTCCAGCGAGAGAGGCAGATAGTAACCAAATGAGGAAACACCAACTACGTTCCATCTAGATGAGCACCGCGGAGGAACTAAGGGAGGAGAGGAGGACAGGAAGGGCGGCTGAGGGGTCCGTGCCACGGGCGCTAACCAAGGCCTCCCGAGGAAGTGATGCTCGTGTGACAACCAAAGGAAGTGAGAGGGCGGGCCAGGGAGGAATCCAAGGGAGGCGATTCCAGGATGAGGACGGAGCAGGATGGAGAGGAGGGTTAGGAGGTCGGCAAGAACCAGGACAGGAGTGGCGGTTGGCAGAGGGACGGGCAGCAGGCACTAGAGCCTTCCAGGAATGAGGAGGCAGCGCCGGGGTCAGCAGCCGGCAGCGCGGAGGGGGGAGGTCTGCTTCGCTGGATTGAGCTCCACGGCTCGGGGGTGGGGAGGTTAGGGAGGATGAAGCAGGAATGGGGAGTCCTGGGCCCCTCTTCCCCACTTTGGGACCTAGCCTGAGGGACTTGAGAGAGAGAAAACCAGCTGCAGGGGTAGTAGGGCTGCTGGAGGGCCAGGTGGTCATCGATATACAAAGGTCAAGGTCAAGGGAACCATCAGAGGCGAGCCCAGGAACCTCCTGGCCCATTCACTGTGCCATATGGAAGGCACAGACACTGAGCGGAAATCCAGGAAGGCCTCCATTGCTGTGGCCGTGCCTGTGGCCCCAGGCGGCAACCCCACAAGCCTTCTTCCCCTCCTTCCCTGTAGGGAGGCAGAAGGTAGAGGGGAGAGGGGGGAGCAGCCTCAGCCCAGTGATGTTGTGTGAAGCAACCTGAACAAGACAAAGGTCTGAGCACGTTAGCCTAGGCCAGGGATGTGGCAAAGAAGCTGTGCGTGGAGGGCCAACACTGCTGGCTGTTTGTTGCCCTGAGTAAAGAAGGATCCGAAGCTTTGTGTGGGCTCAGTGAGAAGAATGTGCCAGGATTGATTAGCAATGTCTGCCATGAGCAGAGGCAGGGCGAGTAGGGACCTTACTGCCACTTTTCCCAACCCTGTCTGAAAACAAAGCAATGATATGTGGCTTCATGTTGAAGCCCAAGGCCCAACAGACCAAGGACAAGAGCAGCTCATGAAGCTAGCTGTGGGCATATCAGTATGGGGTGGGCCCTGGCCCTGTCATCAGGGACCTCAGACACCTGGGTCCTTCAGGCCTCCTTGGAACGTGGCTGCTCCAGGAAGAAGTGGTTGGAACTCCTATTTCACTCTGACCTCTTATTAGCAGAAAGACGAGGAAAGGGAAGAAAAGAGATGCTCAAGAAGTAGAACCCCAGTTCCCCCGTCCCTCCTGCCCTGCCCACCCATCCCAGGCCGCAGCAGGCGGGCAGCAGGAGTGGAGGGGCTGCTGCTCACGCACCTCCGCGAGCCCGGCCTGAGCAGCTGCCAAGTTACAACCGGTGCTGGGACTCGGCGCCCACCCCCGTGGGTCATCTGGTGAAAACGCCTAACGACTAGGGAGTGGGGTCCAGTCGTGGGTGAGAAGCAAGTGCAAGGGAGGCGAGGGACCCACTTTCTCACCCCAAACCACACGGTCTGAAGAGCAGTTGAAGGCCTTTGCGGGGTGGGGCTGGCCTGCGGGACGTGTCTCTCCAGCACACAAGGGCTGCCGTGGGAAAGAGGACTCTACTCGTGTGGCCCTGCAGCAGGATTCCCAGCTCATCACAGGGGGCAAAGCACTTCAACCGGGCACGTGTGCACAAACTCACACTCAGAGATTCTGGTTTACTAGGCCTGCAGCGGGGCCCAGGCTTCGGTGTTCTTTTAAAATTAAACTTCCAGGCAGGGTTTAGGTGAACTTCAAACAGGGCCAGGAAGTAGAAATCCAGAGCAAGGAAGTAGACCCCAGGCAAGGTGGAACAGCTGCCACGTGAGATAGTGAGAGCTCCGTCCTGTGGGGTTATGTAAGTGGAGACCTGATGGGGGTCTGGTGAGGATGCAGTGGGGGAAGCTGAGTGTCCAATTTTAAGATTTTGAGACCCGTCCCTCCCCTTTCATTACCTCGGTTAGACCGTTACACCTGACAGATCTCCGAACCACGGGAGTCTCTGCGGGGATGACATTTGCTAGCCCTTCCTGCCTGATTGATATAGAAGAGCCTCTCACAAATCTTCCTATTCCAACCCTCCCTGAGTGCCCCGCCCTGCTCCCCACCATTCTCAGAGCAGCCAGAATGAGCTTCTTATCAACCCCACCCTGCATCATAGCTGGAAACTCTGCAAAGGCTTCCAAATTTGCTTTGGATGAAATTCAAACTCAAGATGTGGCTCCCGAGAGGACACTTGACTATGTTCACTCCCCAGCCCAGCCACATGGCCTGCCCCGCTCCACCCTCCCTCCCAGAGCTGCCACGAAAACTCCCTCCACCTGCAGGTCCCACTGCCTGCAGCGCTGGCCTCCAGCCCACCCGGCCTGGCCCCTGGGGCACCAGCTCGCCTCGGAGCTCTCAGCTGGAAAGTCTTCTCTGAACCACCCCCTAAAGAGTCCCTCGTCACCACATTCCAACTCCCCGGCCTGGTGTCAGTGTGGCTGCGAAGGACGGCAGCCTCCTGCCCATCCTGAACCATCTCTGCACCACGGCTGGGCTTTCACTGTTGAATCCCAGCCCCCCAGAGCCCAGCGCAGAGGAGGCTTCTAATACAAATGAAGAGATTCAGTTGGGTTTTAATTTGCGGGATCACAGATTCCCTTTGAGCAGCCTAAAAAAGAATGGATGCACCTGCCAGAAAAGAATCTAAAGATTCTTTTAGATTCAAAATCTCTCCACACAAACTCTGGAGCCACACGTACCCACTAGGATCCACCCAGCAGGATGCCCTGCTCTTAAAAATATCACCAACCACAGTAACTGTAATTTTCTTTTTCCCTCGGAAAGGAAAATGAACAGAAATTTCCAAATTGTCCAGGTAAGGCAGAAGAAGCTATTGACAATATAAGTGAATTTGAGGGCGGCGGCTCCTTTCCCACCTCACCATCACCCTTCTAAACACCCCCATGTCCCCCTTCCACACTTCCTCCGACCAGCCCCAGGCCTCTCCCAGCTCACGATGAACCCAGAGCCGGGACGGCTCCACAAGAAAATCGTACCAGCCATATTCAACAAGTGTTAAAATTTGCCATGAGTTTCAAATGTTTTTCACTTGAAGAAATAAAATTAAAGATACGGCAAACTCTCCCCTTTTCCTCCTCCCCACTCCCCGGGCAGCAGCCTCCGTCCCTCCGGAGGCTGGTGTGAAGTCTTCCCTCCATTTATTTGTAGCTATTGTTTTGTCCGCTTAGAAATTTACATGATTGGCATCTTGTTATACTCATGTTTTGCTACTTGCATTTCGAAATGAATTTATGGCACAATTTATACCCTGAAGATGGTGAGCTCTGGGGTGGAAGGGATTCTGTGGGTTGTGCTTCCTGCTGCATTGGTTCCAGAACCATCTGTCAAGCACATGCATGGATTTTGAGTCCCACCCCAACTGGGGTCCCACAGGGGGCCCCCTGTGGGCTCCTCGTGGGGGGGGGGTGGTGTCCATGTGTTAACCCTCCAGCCCCCAGGCGTACCTGCGACGTTGGCCACCCGCAGGGCTTCCTGGTTCTTGGGTGTCTTGGAGCGGTTCTGGCTGCGCTGCTTGCCCCCCGTGGAACGGGTGCTGCGGAGGTGGACCTCGGTGGCCTTGAAGAAGGCCACCATGAAGGGCTGCTTGTTCTGGGGCCCCTGCCGCCCGATCAGGCCTGCCAACTTGGGGTTGATGCTCTGCCCTAGACGGGAAGGAGTCAAAGGCACAGAGGAGCGGTTACAGGAGAGGCGGTTAGCGGGAAGGGCTGCACAGACGCCGGTTCATCCGAGGTTCACGATCCATCCGCGTGCCCACCACCCGTCCATCGCAAGTGTGGCCTCAGCTCTGACCCTACGCCAGGTTGCTCTAGGAGCTTGGAACACGGTGGGAACCACAGAGAGGAAACTCCCTGGCCCCTGGGTGCGCCCACTGGTGGGGAAGGTGGCCAGGAAACACGCAGGGCAGGGAGCCCGTGGTGATACGTGTGTGGAGACAAATGGAGCAGGGGAGGGGTAGGATGCTGAGGTTTGCAGAAGGACTCCAGCTGGTGCAAGTTCCACTCACATCTCATTGGCCAAATCAGGTCATGTGATCCACCTAAATTCAAAGGGTGGGGTCAGTCCCGCTTGGTGCCCAGGGGGGTGGGAATAGTCACAAGCAGCTCCAGTGACTGCCACCTTCTGCGCGGAGGGACCTCTTGAGCAGAGAGGTGGGTAACAGCGAGGGAGGGAGCCACATGGATGTCAGGGACGGGGGCACTGCAAAGGCAAAGGCCCGGAGGTGGCGGGGGGCAGTGAGCAAACTGGCCTCCTCTTGGAGCAGAGACTAAGGGCGAGAGGGCCGGGGGAGTTCAGGGGAAAAGTGGTGGGCACAGCAGGGGGCAGAAGCAACGCAGGGTCCTGGGGGCATCAGCAAGCCCTTTACCTTCATTCCGTTTACTCCCGCGAGTTCACGTCCACCCAGAACCTCAGAATGCGACCTTATTTGAAAATAGCATCTTTGTAGATGTAATTAGTTAAGATCATACTGGATTAGGGTGGGTCCTAATCCAATGACTGGTGTCCTTAGAAGAAGGTCACGTGAAGACAGGGAGATGCATACACACAGACACACACACACACGGCAGCCGTGTGAAGACAGAGCCCAAGGAACACCGACGGCCACCAGAAGCTGGAAGAGGCCAGGAAGGACTCTTCCCTGGTGCCTTTGGAAGGAGTGTGGCCCAGGACACCTTGGTTTTGGACTTGCAGCCTCCTGACTGTGACAGAATAAAGCTCTGCTGCTTTAAGTCCCAGGACACACACCTTGTCTGCATGAAGTGGAAACCACGGGGTGTTCGGCTGAGGAGTGGGCAGCTGGTGTTGTTTGTAAAAGACCAACCCAGGCCACTGCTGGAGACTGAACTGCAGGGGGCGAGGCTGGAAGTGCGCGTCCAGGCAGAGGCGACGGAATAGCGCAGGAAGATGTGACAGGGACAGGACGGGGGGCAGTGAGGGCAGAGGCGGCCGCAAACCCTCAGATCCTCGATGGTTCATTTTTAAATCCATCTTTAGAATTTATTTTATTTTCAATGTCTTGTTTTGGAATAATTACAGATTCACAGGAAATTGTGATAAAAATGTACAGGGAGGCCCCATGTACCCTTCAGGAGGTGGGGAAACCAAGGCGGGGGTAGTAGGGGTGGGGAGAAGACCTGGGAAGTGGAGGGCAGAGGACAAAACGGTGTGACTGAGCGGCTCCTGTCTGAAATCCCCACCGGACACACGAGGAAAACGGGCAGGGGACAGCAGAACATCCCAGCCCGGGCCTGGCTCCTGATCCAGGAGGAGAGACAGCCTTGGAGACAAGACGCGCTCTGGCCCAGGGCCCGCCTTCCCGGGTTCACGTCCCACCTCTGCCACTCACCACACAAATGCTCCTCCCAGCAGAGCTCTGCACACCGGAAGTGCTCACTAACCACCAGCTAAGGGCAGCGGTCCAGGCCGGAGCAGAGACTGGACGCGTGCACCCCGGGGAGAGTGTGTAGCTAGACAAGCAACGTGAGGACTGAGCCCAGATGCCCTGTCTCCACCTGAGAGATCCGGGGAATGCAGCAGAGGCTGTGCACGAGTGCCTGGCGGGGAAGGATCTGGAAGAAGCTTGAACAGGAGGAAGGGGGATGCCAGGAGGATATGGGGCTCTGGATTCTGGGGGAGAAGGCGGATGAAGCAGTCATAGTGTCCTGTGCTCTGCGGGCGGGTCGAGTGTGACGGGGGCCTAGAACAGGCTACCAGCTCCGGCAACCATGAGACCATTGGCCAGTATATACTTAACATCACATCTGGTGGTGATAAGTATTCCAAAGGAAGGTAAAGCAAGAGGACAAAGAAAGCCCATCTCACTCATGACAAAACAGCTCAGAGAGGCTGAATCACTTGCCCAAGGACACCCAGCTTGGAAGCAAGGCAGCTGAATCTGAACCCAGGTGAGGCGGCTTAACCACAACAAATATGGTGCCTGCAAGCTGGGTGAGAAGAGTCAGAGGTCAGCGAAAGCAGTGCTTCTGAAGGCCCTCGGCCCATCCACATCTGGAATCAGCTTCACCTGGAGCCCTCCAGACGGGCCAGATGTCCCGAAACCCAGCCTCCCAAGGACCAGATCAGCAGCAGGGGGTTCACTCTGGTTGTTTACCAACAAAAGTTTAAAAGAGCGAGCTCCTCCACCCACCACTACTTCACCTTAGTCCCTTTTAACACCGGCTTTCCTGCATTCTTTAGCGGGGTTTCCTCGAGTTCACCCATCTATAATTTGAATGATTCTATAAAAGAAACCATTAAAGACGAGCCCTTCGGAATTGTGTCCCCCCTGGAAGGCTTTTAGGGCAAAATAAAAATGCCTCCCTGAAAACCTGACGCTGTTCCAGATCCAGTGAATCCAACAAGCACTGCTGGCAGTCGCCGTGCGCCCGAGGGAGGGTGTCTGGCTCGCTCTGGCCACTGTCCGGACAGCCACGTCCAGGGACTCACAGCCTCAGCTGAGACATGGGCAGACAGAGAGGAAAGAAGAGGGTCTCCAGGGGGTTGAAACCCACATCTGCCGCTGACCAGCCTGTGTGGGCTGAGAGAGGGGAAGTCACGTGCTGGGGCCTCCATTTCCTCATCTGTGAAATAGGGATGATGCCATTTGTCTCACCCATGCCCTCTTTTTCTTCCTACCCCACCCAATTGTTATTGAGGCAGCTGTGCCTTAGAGTGACTCCAGCCTGGCCATAGAGGGCAGGACCTGCGGTCTTATACGTGGCAACCAACCCTCCAGCTACAGCGACTGGTTCAGGAACGGGCACATGACCCAATTTAGTCAATGAATGGAGCACAGGTATCCTGGAAGTTTCCAAGTCCAGAGCAGCCCTCTCTTTCCCTGGACAGCATTGAGGGAGGAGGGATGGAGAGAGTCCCAGAAACAGCTACCATCTCGCAACCACGAGTAGACCACATTTCCAAATGGGGCTGACCTGGTGGAAGGAAGAGCAGAGAGACAAACAGACACGTGATCTCTGGTGGTATCACCGAGCCACTGGATCACACCATTCCTGAAGCTGAATTCTTGCCCCAGCCAGCCAAACGAATAAACCCCTTTGATTGTTCAGTCCAAGTTGCCATTTTAGGGTTGTCCTTGCCCCTTTTTTAGAGGCTGGAGAACTAGGGAACAGGGCAGCAAGCCATCTTGGGCCTGGTAGAGAGCAGGCACTCACAGGGCAGGTGTGGACCATTCCCCTTCTATCACCAAGTATGAGAAAAGATGAAAGCTTTCGAGGTAAAACTGACTGTCACCACAACAGACATTCACCTTCAACAAAAAACAGGGATATGGAAAACTACAGTGAAATATCACTTCGCTCCCACTAAAATGGCTAAAATAAAGGCAGACAAAAGACAAGTATTGGTGAGGATGTGGAGAGAGTGGAACCCTCTTACACTGCTGATGGGGTTATAAAAATGCCGCAGATATTTTGGAAAACAGTTTGGCAATTCCTCAAAGAGTTAAACGGAGAGCTCTCATTTGACCCAGCAATTCCATCCTTAAGTACCTACCCAAGAGAACTAAAAACATAGGTTCACAAGTGTTCACAGCAGCATTATTCATAATAGCCAGAACGTGGAAACAACCCAAGTGTCCATTAACTAATGAGTAGATAAACAAAACATGGTGCATCTATACAATGGAATATTATTCTCCATAAAAAGAAATGAAGGGCTTCCCTGGTGGCGCAGTGGTTGAGAGTCCACCTGCCAATGCAGGGGACGCGGGTTCGAGCCCTGGTCTGGGAAGATCCCACATGCCGCGGAGCAACTAAGCCCGTGTGCCACAACTGCTGAGCCTGTGCATCTGGAGCCTGTGCTCCACAACAAGAGAGGCCGCGATAGTGAGAGGCCCGCGCACCGCGATGAAGAGTGGCCCCGCTTGCCACAACTAGAGAAAGCCCACGCACAGAAACGAAGACCCAACACAGCCAAAAATAAATAAATAAATAAATAAATAAATAAATAAATAAATAAATTTATAAACACCAAACTCTTAAAAAAAAAAAAAAAAGAAAAGAAATGAAGTACGGATCCATGTTACAACATGTATGAACTTTGAAAACATTATGCTACGTGAAAGAAACCAGTCACAAAACATCCCATGTTGTATGATTTCCACAATAGGTAAATCCATAGAAACAGAAAGTAGATTAGTGATTGCCAGGGCCCAGGAGAAGGAAGGGAATGGGGTGAGTGCTAATGGATAGGAAGTGTCTTCTGGGGATGACGGAAATATTCTGGAATTGGACAGTGGGATGGCTGCACAACAAGGCGAATGTACTAAAAAGCACTAGACGGTAAACTTTAAGATGGTGAATTCCATGTATGTGAATTATATCTTAACTTTTGAAGCACATAAATTACAAAAAAAAACAGGAGTAGGAATGACCCATCAACCAAACCCCGGGGGACAGTTTTCGTTAATAAACAGTATAAGGATGTCCGTCATAGTGCCCGGCACTCGTGGGCTCCTGATGACCGTTTACTAAATGAACAAACGTCTCCTGTGCCAACAGTGGACCGAGAGCTCACAGCCCAGCCAACCCTCTACACGGCCCCATGGGGCAGACATCGTGATGTCACTTTTCAAAGAGGAACAAGGCTCCCGCGATAAAGGCCTTGCAGCGGGTCAGTGGTGGAGCCAGTATTCGAACCCTGTTCTGCTGGAAGCCAAAGTCTGAGTTCTCAGCTTCACACCAGTGTGTCCTGGGCTGCCCCATGTGCTAAAAAGGGGTCAAGGTTCCCCAACACAGGGTGGGAGCTGCATGTGAGCTCGGAGGCTCCCCTGGCCCAGGACCACATCTCAAAGAGCCACCTGGAGGTGGAGAGGAGACGGCTTTCTCCCAGGCTGGTCTTCACCTCCCTGGTATTCCTTGAAACGTCAACTATGCGACCACGGTCATTTGGAAGAATGTGGAATGAAGGACCCTGAACTGAGTGCATCCCCCTGGCTTCCTCTTGGGGTGGGAGGGTTATAAAAACTCTACCTGGTGTCTGCAACCAGAGCAAAGTGCAGAGAAGAAAGTGGGTCCTCCTGTTCACAGCCCATTTGGGGTTCTAGAAGATGGACTGATCTCCCAGCCGTCCCCGGGCACCAGGACTGGCTACAGAATCTGCGGGTCCCAGTGCAAAGTGCAAATGCAGGACCTCTTGACCTAATGTTATTAAAAATCGCAAGACGGAGACAGCAGAGCATCAAACCAAGCATGGGATCCTAGTACAGGGTCCTGTGCGGGTCACACACCCGTGAAGCCATTCCCATCATGCACGTATAGACACACGGAAACACGTGTGTGCAATTCCTCATAACTGGGATGTGTGTCCCTGCTGATTCACATAAACCTGGGTTGGGGGCAATGTACTGTGGACATCTTTCCTCGTCAATGAAACACATGCTGATCTCGTCTCTTGCGGCTGCAGAGGGGCCTCGCATCTGGAAATCCCTTTGCCTCATCCTCTTCCATCCCAGGCTTGAACAAACAACTTGTTTATTCATTTAGCAGCTCAGTCAACAACGATTCATGAAGCCCCCTCTGAGTGCCAGGTACCGTGCCAGGTGCGGGTACAGCAGCGAACAGGGTGACAGCCCCCAGGAGCTGACCAGAGAGGGAGATGCGCTCAGGGACAAAGGGGGGACCGGTCAGGGGCCGGGTCATGCGGGGCCTCGGGTCACGTTCTAGGTCTGGCAGGGGGACGTGGCCAGAGTTCTGTGATGAGAGGCCCCCTGGGGCTGGTGTGTGGCGAACAGATAGGGTGGGGAGAGAGGAAGCCGCGTGGAGGTCCAGAAACCAGCCCCCTCCCACCACGCCCTCCTCTGGACCCCCGTAACGCTCAGGGCGGCCTCTCGGGGCCCTGCACACACGTTGTCTTCCTCCAGAAGCTCAGTAACTCAGGGCAGGGATGGTCCCCTTCACCCACCGTCCCTGCACAGGTGAGAGCTCTAAGATGGGGCCCAAAGCACGTTCACCAAGCAGGCGATCGCAAACACAGCCGGCCTCTCCACCTGGCACCGGGCGTTTGGGCCGATGGTCCTCTGGGGTGCTGTCGTGGGCACTGCAGGAGGTGCTGCAGCACCCCTGGCTGCTCCCAAAAATGCATCCCCAAAATGTTTCCCGACCTTGCCAAGTGTCCCTGGGAGGCAAAACGTCCCAGGTCGAGAGCCAGGTGCTACATACACCCTTCCTAAAGTAAGCCAGGCAGCACAGACATGCAAAGATAAGTTACTACAGTCAAGTTTTTCGCTGCGAAACCCACAGACAATGTGGTGCTTTATTAAGACAGGATAATTAAGTGAGGGGGCACGGGCATGAACTACCAACCAGCCACCTAAACAATTCACTCATCTATTTACAAATATTCCTGGCTCACATGCCCCGAGCCCAGCAAAGCTCTGCGCCCTGGGGGTTACCACGGGGACAAGACAGGTCCAGGCTCTCGTGGGACCGACAGAAGGAAGGGCTGCCAAGTGAGGGGCAGAACATGATACAGTGTGATTCCACATGGGAGAAAAGAAATTTGAAGCATATACCAACATATGTGGATATATATATACATAAAGTGTATTTCTGTTTTAATGCTGCCACAAAGGGCAGAGAAAGGTTACACTGGGGGAGAGGACGCCTGGGTTAGCTGAGAGAGGAATTCCTTTTCGTTTTATGCTGTTACAATATAAAGGCTTCACTTAGCACTTGCAAGTATTTGTTTTGATTATTTGTATTTAAACCTCCAGAGCAAGCCACACTGAATAGGGAGCCAGGCCAAACGTATTAGGCAGAGGGACTGAGGTGGGTGAATTCATTAAGCTAGGCAGGAAGAAAAGATACACGTAATATTTTAACATAGGTCTGTATCTTCGGGAAAGTTGAAAAAGATTTATATTCTAGACAAGGATTAATAGGTTAAAAAAAACCTGAAGATTTGCCCAAGGATGGGGTTATCCGATTTTGCAAATAAAAATACAGGATGCCCAGTTAAGTTTGAATTTCAGATAAATGAATAATGTTTGCAATACGTGGGACAAACTTATATTAAGCAATTATTTGTTGTTTATCTGAAATTCCAATTTAAGCGTGCATCTGTATTTTATCTGCCAAGAGGTGCTCCTTAAGTCAGGAAAGAAAGCCTTTCTTGGCCTATGATGGTAACTGACCCTGCTATACTGTAGCAACCATGATGGGGTCTCCGGCCCACCCAACAAGCAGGTAACAACTCTGCCGATTTCTTCATCCTTAGGATTCATGGCTTGCCTCTAGCAGAGTGAGTGTTTTGTTTCTGTTCCTGTTTTTTGGCTTTTCTTAAATTTTAGTTTTCAGATTAACATCTAGTAAAATTGACTTTTATTTGGTATCCAGATCTGTCAGTTTTAACGCGTGTATAGGTTCACGTTAGCACCACTTCTCTCAGGATACAGAGCAGCTCCTGCATCCCAAAGAACTCCCTTGTGCTGCTTTACCGCAAAGCTTTACCTTGGTGCATCCAATCAGGGGTGAGCCCGCCCCCCGCAGGGGACATTGGCAACGTCTGGAGACAGTTTTGGTTTTCGCAGCTTGGGGCAGGGGTGCTACTGGCATCAAGCGGGTGGAGGCCAGAGCTGCCGCTGAACATCCTACAGCACACAGGACGCACCCCGTCCCAACGCACACACAGAGCACGCCAGCGGTGCCGAGGGGGAGAAGCCCTGCTTTCGCAGTCACCCCGTCCCCGACTCCCAGACTCCCAGCGACTGACCTGTTCTAATCCCTGCAGCTTTGCATTTCCTAGACATTTCACATACGTGGACGCACAGTCTTTTTCGTCGGCTTATTTCTACCCGCGTGTCTTTGAGATCCACTCGCGGTGCTGCATGTTTCACGGTCCACGGTGTGGATGCACGAGGTTTGGTGACCCAGTCACCTGCTGAAGGACACCCGGGCTGCTTCCAGCGTGCGTAAGCAGGAACATCATGACAGACGTTCCCGTACAGGTTTCTGTGTGGACCTACTCTTTCATTTCTGTGACGTGAAGCGGAGGTGAAATCCTTGTTGTGGCCTATTCCCCACGGTCTTCGCACACTCGAGGTGTCCGTCGGTGCTGGAATCAACCCGCCTGCCATCTGGAGAGGCCGGGGTGGGGTGGGGCTGCTGAGCGGCTCTGCTCCCCCTGCAGAGCTGAGCCGAGAAGGTCCGATCCCAGGAGTGTGCCCGCCACCACGCCCAGCCCCCTCCTGCCTGGCCCTCCTCCGCCGAAGGGGGCTGCAGAGGAGACCCTTCCCAGCCTCGTGTGCCGCTCCTTCTAGGATGGGTGCTGCAGGCTCCTCCTAGAGAGGCAGAGAACAGCCTTCCTCCGGCCCCTGCTCCCCTCCTCCAGGCTTGGGCACGTGGAGACAGCCATCTGCCAGTGGCACTAAGGTGAGTCTCAGGACACGCAGCCGACACACGCAAGACGGGGGCCGGGGGAGAAGCCCTGCGTGCTGTTCATACTCTAACCAGGGGTTGGTAACAACAGCCCGCGGGCCAAATCCAGCCCACCGCCTGCTTTTTTTTTTAAGGAATTCCTTTATTTTTATTATCATTTTTTATTTATTTATTTTATTTTATTTTTGGCTGTGTTGGGTCTTCGTTTCTGTGCGAGGGCTTTCTCTAGTTGCGGCGAGCGGGGGCCACTCTTCATCGTGGTGCGCGGGCCTCTCACTATCGCGGCCTCTCTTGTTGCGGAGCACAGGCTCCAGACGCGCAGGCTCAGTAGTTGTGGCTCACGGGCCTAGTTGCTCCGCGGCATGTGGGATCTTCCCAGACCAGGGCTCGAACCCGTGTCCCCTGCACCGGCAGGCAGATTCTCAACCACTGCGCCACCAGGGAAGCCCCCACCGTCTGCTTTTGCAAATAAAGTTTTATTGGACATTTCTCTTTCTCTCCAGATAAAGAGAAATATGCGGAATCAAAAAAAAAAAAAGAGAAGAAGATACAAATGAACTTATTTACAAAACAGAAACAGACTCACAGACTTAGAGAAGGAACTTACAGTTACGGGGTGGGGCGGGGGAAGGATAGTTAGGGAGTTTGGGATTGACATGTACACAGTGCTATATTTAAAATAGATAACCAACAAGGACCTACTGCGTAACACGGGGAACTCTGCTCAATATTATGTAATAACCTAAACGGGAAAAGAATTTGAAAAAGAAGAGACACATGTATGTGTATAACTGAATCACTCTGCTGTACACCTGAAACCAACACAACATTGTTAATCAACTCTACTCCAATATAAAAAAAAAAGTTAAGAGAGAAGCTTTACTGCAACAGAGCTTTGAACCCCCGTGCACATATTTACTGTCCGCTTTAACGCACGTGTGTACTGCCGCTGTCACGGTTGAGTTGAGGAACCTGGACGGAGGGTGTCTGACCCGCGAAGCTACAACGTTTACTATCTGGCACTTTAGAGAAAGAGTTTGCTGACCTCTGCTCTAACCAACCCCAGATCCACTTAATTCTAGACTTGTAAAGAAAACCATAAAATGTCCCAATGAGATAAGATGCCTTTACTGTCTATTATTTGCCAGTGAAAGTATTCCTTGCAGAGAGGGTTCTGCCCGTTGTTGGTTCACAGCAAAGATCATTGAGTGTGTGCTCTGTACCAGGCAGTGTGCAGAGCCCACCCCCTGCACTGCTCTCGGGCAGGACTACTGACCCAGACGGGGAAAGCTGGCTCGGGGCTACGAACTTGACCACCAAACCTTTGCCAAGTGAAGGTGGATGGAAATGCAGAAAGGAGAGGTTGCCCAGGCACGGATGTGGGCAGCCTACGGGGGCCTCCAGGGGAAGGAAGGATCCACCGAGGCTCTGAGGGGAGGTCCCTCCCAGAGGCGAACCAGGTGGGCAGGGGTGTGGATGCAGGACTCTGGGAAGTTGAGTTGAGGACAGGGACGAGCCAGCGCATCAGGCCACCACTGGCAGGCCTGGGTGGCCTGGGCAGAAAGAGTATGCCCAGTCCAGAAGAGCCCCGGAGCAGGCAGGGAGCACAAATGGGGCCTCTTAGGGAAGGAGGGGATGTAACTCGCCCACAGAGAGGGTGGCATCTTGGTTTTCTTGTGGTTTCTCTGTTTTCCAGGGCTAGAGCCATCGGGTGCCCCTCGGAGGCCCACAGCATAAGAATGTTCCTCCTTAACTGTGCAAAACGCATTAATTCCAGCCACTTCTCCTGATGGACCAAGGCCTGAGCGACAAGTGAGAACGAAGTTAATACTTGTGACATCTGCCTGGCCCAGTTACCCAAGGCCTCCCCAGCCGCCACTGCCCACCGGCCCTGGAAGGTCCCATCCCAGCCTCTGGGTCACCGAGGCCTCTTCTTCGCTCTCTCGCTTCGGCTTCTGGACAAACAGGATGTGAAGCAATCGCAAGGGCGAAGGCACCTGGAAGCCAGCTGCGCCGTGGGCGGGATCGCTCACCAACCTCGGCTTTGCGGGGCTTCGTCTCCGCAGCCTCCGTGGGCGAAGGCTCACTCCCGGGTCCCGTCTTCAGCTGCCGCGGCCGGCATCACACTTGCACGGCATACGCCCTCAATCCTTTAAGTGCCTCACAGTCCCATTTGATCCCATCTGGGATGGTCAAGAGCAGGGATACGTGCTCTCGCGGGCCCCGGAGAGAAGCTCGAGGCCCTCTTTGCATGCAGACGTCCAGGATGTGCCTGCGTCTGCCCTCCTGGAGGCAGAAGAAGGGGCCCTCCTGGTCTTGGAGCTCCGGGGATGTCGAGCAGCAGCTGGAGGCCCCCAGCGAGGGAGCGTGGGGGGCGGGGAATGAGGCCCCCAGGTCGTCTTCTTGGATCAGAGAGCCAGGGCCGATCGACACCACGGGCCTCCTGAGCCGTCAAGTGATCTCTTCTGTGGACAAGGGAGAGGAGGAAGACCCTGTCAACGAGGACAAGACGTTGGAGGCCTCGCCTTGTGAACAAAGGACGAGGTGCTTCTGTATCTGCAAAGACGATGGAGTCTCCAGCCCAAAGCAGTCTTCACCTCCCCGCCGCTTTGGGATGGACAGCGGCACCAGGAACACCGTGTGCAGGAAGCCCTCCGGAGCCGTCCTCGGAACCTCAGAACTTGTCTTCAGGGCCTCATCCCTGACCTTCAGCATATGGTCCCTTCACCGTCTGCCTCTTCCTATGAGAATGTGAGCAAAAGCCTTGTCCTATCCAAGCCGTAGCCCCGGTGCCTGCCACAGTCCCGGGTCCATCATAGCTCCACACAAATGTTTGTTGAGTGAATAAATGTGCTTTCAACACGGGCAAAAGGCTCTTGACTGTAGGAAGCCGGTTCTGACCACCAGGTGCCGGGGCTGGGAGGGTTCAGCATTGCTCTACAGGCTGGGATCCGTCAGGCACCGTGGCCAGGCCCACAGCACTTTTAGGGGCCTGGGAAAACGTTGTAACATCTCTTAAAATCAGAAGAAAAAACATGAACTTTTTAGGGTTGGAGAAAATGTTTTCATTTTTAATCCAGCCAGGATTATATTCATTGTTATGCCAAGATGGTCATAAACCAAGTTGTAACATTTCTGAACGCAGGGAGGACCCCCTGGCCACTTCTGTGACGCTGCCTCCTCCACTTAGTCCTGTGGGAAGCCCACTGTCTTCCAGGTCCTTTTTCAAACTCTCTTCCCAGGAAAGAGGATGTGGAGAGAAGAGCCAGGCAGAAACCAGGATGCTATAGGGTCCCAGGTTCTCTGTCTGGGTGGCCCAGCCGTGCACCCAGCAGGGGCCTGTTAATTACACACTGCCCCTCAAGGTGTGGCCACTGGTGACCACATTCCTCGAAAGGCTTTCCAGCAACGAGCAAGTCTGGAGTCAGTCAATCTGCAGCAAAGCCCAGGTCTACCCTGGGAGCAGAGTAACTTTAGTCAAGTTGCTTGGCCTTCTCGGCCTCTGTCTCCTCACCTGTAAGATGCTGGCCATAACAAACGTGCTACCTGGGCAGGGTCATTGTGAGAATTAAACACATCGATAACAGCAATAATAATATCTAACACTCACGCGCGTGGACAGGGTGCCGGCCCAGGGCTCAGCATTTTTACATGAATTCACTCTTTTCTTCCTCCCAGCCATAATTATGCCCGAGGAACAGATGAAGGGACAAGGCATCAGGAGGTTGGACCAGCCGTCCAAGATCACACGAGGCCGCCCCGCGGAGCGTCAGGCTATCGGGCACTGGAGTCGGTGCAGGAGCCGCCAGAATGTCCCCACTCCGGTCCTGTACCAGAACTGGGCACGGGGCCTGGCCGGCAGCGAGGGCACAGCTCTCACCGGCACCGCCTAGACAGCCCCCTTGCCAGCTGGCGAGCCCTCCACACTGGTGTCAGGTCCCCTCTGCTCAGGGAGCCTCTTCTCCCCTCTTCCCACTGCCCTGGGGGTTCAGGGGGGCGCAGCCTGTGTGGCTTGGGAGGTGGAGGGGCTGCCTCTCCTCTTGTCCTCTGTACAAGGAAAGACAGCAGACGCCAGCCCTCCTTCCCGCAGCGTCCTGTCCTCAGAGATGAGACGAGGCTCCCTGCTGGGCTCCTGATGAGCCCCAGGTGCCCAGGGGGTTTACGGGCTTCTCCCCACACAGGCTCGCTGGCTGGCGGAGGCCTCAGCTGTGCCGCTCCGCTCTACTCCGAGGGGTGACTAACAGGAGGGCCGCAGCTGGAGGAAGGGGGAACAGACGCACGCTTCCCGGGTGGTCTCAGGCCGCATTTGGAGACCCGGTGAGCCGGGGCTCACCTCACGTCGCACCAAACATCAGGAAAGAGGGTCTGTGACGTCTGTGCCTCACTAAGCAAGCTGGCCCGAATTACTATCATCAACGTGCCCATTGTATGGGTGAGGAAACTGAGGCCCCGGAGGTGACCTGGCTGCATATTCTGGCAGGTGCCCAGTGGCTGCAGGATGCTGTACCCCGACTCAGTGCCCCATCTCCTCCCCTCCCAGACGGGGCACTGGGAGCTGGGCACGGGTGCCACGCCCTGAAACCCCGTCTTCTCCAGGTGCTGTCGGAGTTTATGTTAATGCTAGTAGGTGGTCCCAGGGCAGGGGCCAGGCTGTCCCTACAGGCAACACAGGGCTGGCACACAGTATGTGTGCATCGGCCTGCCCATCAAATGCACCCCAGAATCCACGGACTCCCCAGCAGCCCCTGCTGGTCTTTCACCTGTGTAGGCATCCAACATGAAAAGGTTCTGACCCAGGTTTAGACCTGAATGGAGTTGGCCAGCCCAGGCACCATCTTATAAACAGGGTACCCCAAAACACGGGGCAGAGTGTTATCACTGGGCCAGACCCCAAGTTACAAGGAGCCTGTGAGAAAAGGCAGACTCCTGGGCCCATCCTTGGGGAATCGCCATCAGTGGGTCTGGGGGTGGAGCCCGGTAATCCGTATGCTCAATGTGCCACCCAGGGGGATTGTGATGGACGACACGTGGGAGAAACACCATGGAGGGAAATGATGTCCCAGCCAGGAGCCTGTGGTCTCAGAAATGCTGGGCTCACTTGCTTCTTATCTCATCCCCCAAAAGATGCAAAACCTCGTACGCCCAGTTGGCCATTGAATACTTTCCTCCTCCCCGACGGTCTGGGTGGGCGGTCCTTCCCTGACCCAGGCAACCAGACTAAACTTGCCGCGTCGGCGTGCACAGCACCTGGACAAGCCGGGTCCCAGGGCGGCAGCATCCATGCCCGGCCCCCAGGGCCCCATTTAGGAGGGGAGGAGATGTGGCATCAAGTCAGGGGCATGGCGTCTGATCCTTACCCTGGCTCTAGGCAGCATCTTGCGGCCACTAGGCTACGCTCCCCCTGGATGGAGAGGGGTCCCCAGGCCTCAGCACCTCTCAGGGGCCCCAGTTTCGTCACCTGTCCCTCGGGGATGTTAATGATAGCATCTGCCCCGCTGGTAATGGTGAGGATCACAGGAGACAATGGCAGAAAGCACTTACTTTGTGCTTAGCAGCTACCACATGTTAAGCAATTAAGCTCTTCACTTGCATGAGCTCATCTAATCCTTTGCAACCACCCTGGGAGGTGGAAACTATTATTAACCCCATTTTCCAGATGAGGGACATTAAGTGACTCACTCTGGGTCATGTGGCTAGAAACAGCAGAGCTGGGACTTGAACCTGGGGAGTCTGGCCAGCTCCTGAGCCCGAGCCCATGTCACCATCAGGCTGTGCCACGTCAATAAACACTGAGCCTCAGCCACAGGTTGGGGGGAGCAGACGCTGGAGGCAAAAGGGGGACAAAGTCCCTGACTGTGGGGGAGAAAGGGGATGGCAGGCCTGGGCTGAGTGTCACTTAAGAGAAAAACCAAACCTGTGCCACCCTGAGCCAGAAAGGCAGGCAGGATAAAGGAGCACATGACCCACTGGATCAAGTTGGCAGGTCAAGCCAATACCCACAAGTTCAGGGAAACAGTCACTCTGAAGAGGTCAATCAAGTCTCCCTTAGCCTCATTTGTGCCTCATCTCCACTATGTTCCACTTTTTTTTAAAAAAGGGGCTTTTAAGGACAAACAAGAGTTGAATGATTCTATCGCCAAATAAGTTTGGAATTCTTCTACGCTGTATACCCTATCAGGAGATTCACAATGGACATCAGCAAAATAAAGGCTCTGATAAGTCCTGCAGTGAAACCTGTTTAGTTTATCCAACCTAGCATTTCTTGCACTTAACTGATCATGACTCTTCACGGAACACAGTTTGAGAAATTCTGGTATAGAGCAGGGGTTGCAAACTCCTTCTGTAAATAGTATTTCTGAAAATAATATTTTCAGCTTTGTGGGCCATAGCGTCTCTGTTACAACTACTCAACTCTGCTGCTGCAGCACAAAAGCAGGCCCAGGTGATATACATAAACCAGTAAGTGTGACTGTGTACTAATAAAACTTTATTTATGGACATCAAAACGTGAATTTCCTATAATTCTATGTGTCACAAAATATTCTTCTTTTTAAAATTTTTCTTAGCCATTTAAAATTTTGAAAACTACTCTTAGCGCACAGGCACCCAAAAACAGGCTGGAGGCTGAATTTGGTCCACCGTGCATAGTTTGCCAACCCACTATAGAGCAATGGGAAACTCCAGCATCTTCTAGGACCCCACTATAAAGTGTCAGGGGCATGAAAAGGGGAAGGTTTGGAGGGGTGGGGAGCCTGGGGGAGACCATCAGTAGAAAGAAGACCAGACTGGAAAGAAGACAAGTGTGGTCCTAAACTCTGTGGCCCCCTCCCACATAGCATGTGACCTTAGGCGGATAATTCTGGGGAAAACATTATAAAATTTATCTTTATTTTCCAAATCCACTTGGCCAAACCCAGCATTAACCACAGTAAAAAGAAGAACTAAAAGCTGGAACAATATTTGCAGCTCAAATCGCAAAGGGCAAAATGTCCCTAAAATATAAAGCAGAAAAAGACCGACACCCTATGCGAGCAATGGGCAGAGGAGACAGAGGTTCGCAGGGAGGAAACTGCAAACGGCGTATTCGAGAAAGGGCTCAGCCTTGCACAGAGGAGAGAAAAGCAAAGCAAAACTACAAGATCCCACGCATCATCTATCGGATTAGCAAAGACAGGTACATTTGAGAGGTTGTCCCGACAAAGAAGGGGACACGGGTGCCCTCGTGCATTGCCGGTGGCGGGTGCAAATGGAAAGACCTCTCCGGAGGGTAAATTGGCAATACCGATCAAAACTACAAACAGGGACTTCCCTGGGGGTCCAGTGCGTAAGACTCCGCGCTCGCAATGCAGGGGGCCCGGGTTCGATCCCTGCTCGGGGAACTAGATCCCACATGCGTGCCACAACGAAGAGCCTGCATGCCGCAACTAAAAGATCCTGTGTGCCGCCTAAACAAATAAATAAAATATTGCAAAAAAACCCCCAAAACTACAGACATGCCACTTTCAGGAATTGTTCCTAGACCTACACCTACTCAAGTGTCCAAGGACACGTGCGCTGAGGTTCTCCACTGCAGCCCTGTTTATGGGAGCGGAAGATGGGAAAACCCTAGACGTCCATCCCGGGTGGATTGGATGTGTTACTCTTGGTGGTAGTAACACAACGAAAACAACGACAACAACAACTCCTTTCATTTAGGGCGTGTGTATTACGAGCCGGGCCCTGTTCTCAGCCCTCACTACTCAAAGCACTGTCCAGGGACCGGCAGCCTCTGCATCACTTGGGGGCTGTTTGGACCACAGCCTCCCATCCGTCCCAGACCTGCTGAAACAGAATCTGCATTTTCGCAAGAGTCCCAGGGAATTCCTTTGTACCTTCGGGCGTTATTTTTAAAACTCTTCCTGTATTAACTCACTCATTCTCAGAACAACCCGATAACCCAGGCTCTCTTATTACCCAAGGGTTGGAGATGAGGAGCCAAGGCTCTGGGACGTTAGCGAAGTTGTCCAAAAAGTCACACAGTGAGTGAGCGGCAGAGCTGCGTCCACTCCACACGTACACAAAGACACAACAGCCTCTAAAGACTAAGGAAGCTCTTTAACAGCGGAGAAAAGACCAACCTCCGAGATACGTTGTCTGGTGAAAAAAGCAAAGCGAACAACACTGTATATACTATGATAGTATTTGTGGGAGGAAAAAAAAAAGGAAAGCGGAATCTATATGTAATTGCTTAGATACCCAGAAGGCATCTCTGAACAGAAAGACACCCAATAACGTGGAGATAGCTGCCGCTGGGAGGTGGAACTCAGCAGCTGGGGGAAGGAGGTCAGAGGGAAACTACTCACTGTTGCACAGGGCTGTAACTTTTGAATTTTGAGCCAGGAACATGTATTACCTATTCTAAAATAATTCTTTTGTAAACTGGTATAAGGAAGAAGTTACCCACCCTAAAGGCATCCCCACTTAATAAGAAATACGCTTTGGGGAAGGAGAGATCGGCACAGCCGGGCCCACCCAGGCCCCGCACGTGCTTTCCTGTCTGCCCTTCTCAGAAAAGATGGGTGTGGGGCGCGGGGGAGGTGGTGGGGGAGGGCGGGCGGACAGCGCATTCTCCAAGTATCTGGGACTCAGCACCACATTCAGTCTCTTGGAAGAAGGTTAATGCCTCGAATCAGTGCGGTGGTCCTTAACCGGGGCAACTGTGCCCCGCATGGGACACTTGGCAACGTCTGGAGACATTTTTTGGGTGTCACAAGTGGAAGATGCTATCTATCTATCTAGTGGGTAGAGGCCGGGGGTACTGTTAAACATCCAACAATGCCCAGGACACCCCAGGATGTCCTGTGTCCTGAGTTTGAGGAGCCTGCATCAGCACGTTCTATGTTCGGGCATCACCGGAGGCTCAGCTAAAGTGCAGGTTCTGATGCAGCAGGCCTGGGACGGGCCAGAGAGTCTGCATTTCGAAGAGGGGGAGGCCACCCATGCTGCTGTGAGCAACTAGGCCTCACCCAACCCAGCTCTGGCCAACTGTGTAATCATCTTATGCAAAAGGGGTAGGGACTGCTTTCGTTTTGGATCAAAAAGCTGGACAGTAAGTACTGATGGGGGAGGGGGCAGGGGAAGCCTGGTCCTGATGGAGACGAGCACGTGGACCGCCGAGATCCTCCTCGAGGCCACGGCTGCGGGCCGCACCGGCACGAGCTGGCGTGGCGGTGGGGACTTACCATCCAGAGTCTCCACTGAGAGCTGCAGGCCCAGGTTGTGCCGTGGGTTGACCACCCAGTGGTTGCTGGTGGCCGTGATGTCGAACACCAGCCAGCCCTCCTCCGAGGCCCAGAGGGTGCGGCTGTCGAGCAGGAACAGGTCCGACTCCCTGCAAGAGAGGAGAGAGACGCAGGCTCCGGGTCAGCAGGTCATGGCTCGGTCCCCCCATCAGCCAGCCAGCCACTGACGGACAGGAGGACCTTGTGAGGCGGGGGAGCTGGCAGGAGGTCTGTCAGTCCCCCCAAAGTGGGTTCATCAGACCAAGAGCCAGCCATGGAGATCCCCAGGTAGCAGCCGTGGTGGGGAGACGGAGTGCAGAAGAGGTGTAAAGAGATACGTGCAGGAGACAGGGAGCTGCTACGGGACAGATGCGCCCTTCAGATTCGTTAGGGGGGATGCCAGTGAGACAGAGCACAGGAAGGCAGCAATTTCACAGCCTCCGTGAGGCCGGAAGTCTCAGGGAACAGCAGTCCCCTTTCGTTGGCTTATTCACCACTTGCCAGGCGCTGTCCCCAGTGTGGTACACACATTCTCATTCAGTTCTCACAACCCTAAGCTGTGGGAGTACTATCATCTCCCATGAATCCATGGTAAAACCATGACATGCCCAAGGTCATGTAGCCAGGAAGTTGCTAGACTGGGGGTTTGAGCCCAGGCAGCTGAGCACCAGTGCAGACGCTCCTCATTTCCACACTGTGCAACTTCCTCATGAGCCCACCAAGTGTTAGGAGGTGGACCCCCATGCAGACTGACATCATTAATAGAGGGAGTCCTTTAATTCTCTCTTCCTCAGATTTGTAGTAGCCAAATGGGTAAAACCACAATTGACCTTGTAGTGGATGGAGGATGGATGGATGGATGGATGGAAGATGGATGGATGGATGGATGGATGGATGGATGGATGGATGGATAGATGGAAGATGGATGGATAGATGGATGGATGGATGGATGGAAGATGGATGGATGGATGGATGGATGGATGGATGGATAGATGGATGGATAGATGGAAGATGGATGGATGGATGGATGGATGGAAGATGGATGGATGGATAGATGGAAGATGGATGGATAGATGGATGGATGTATGGATGAATGGATGAACAGATGGATGGATGGATGGATTTTTACATTCCTAGGTAGTAGAATTCTAGTATGTAAAATATCTTAATGTCTCTTTTGCACTTTTAATTATAAGGATTCAAAGTTTAAATATTTTGAGCCCTTCGATAGTCAATTAGGATATTTGAGCTCCTACACTGTACCAGGCTGTGGGTCCAATGATGAACAGCACCCAACCAGCTCCTGCCCCAGGGTACTGACAGTCTCTATCATACCTGGAGGGATCTAATTTTCCTGGGAATTCAGGTGAATTTTCTCTGCTCACACCTTATCAGATGTACCAACTACTGATTGAGCACTTACCACCTGCCAAGCCCTGGGTTGAACTGCCTGCCCAGATCATGTCACTGAGTTCCTACAATAACTCTCTGAGGTGGGTAATATTAACTGTACCACTGTGCAGGTCTCAGAACAGAGGCTCAGAAAGGCAAAGCTGTTTGCACAGGGTTACACTGCTAGCACACAGCTGAGGCAGGCCTGGAACCGAACCGGGCCCCCTGTGAGGCTTGCAACCATACAAGAAGAGAAGGTCTTCCGGAAGCTGCCTTTGCTCAAGTGTCGTTGTCATCATTTAAGAGCCTTTGGCGAATTAAACCCATTGTATATAACTCACTAAGCCATCGGCCGAAGCGAGCAGCAGATACCCCCTCCTTGAGATGAGGCACAATCTCCCTAATGACCCCATCCCCTGCTCTCCCTCCTAAAACTAGTGCTGACCACCCCCTTCATCTTTCCTGTGTGGTCTGGAGACCTCCAAGTTTGTGAGATCTCTGTTGCATCATAACACATTAGACATTTACCAAGCATATTAAAATGTACAAGACTCAGAGAAGGCATGCATGCAGAAAACAAATTGGTAATGTTACCCAGCGTCTCAAATTTACTTTCACTCGGAACCCAGCGGAAATGTACTGGGAGATTAACGGGTCACTCAGAGAAGTCTACACAGGGTGGAGAGCCAGGCTCAGAAGCAGACAGGAGCCAAGACAGCTGAGAGGGTGCAGGGCTGTCTCATCAAGGCACAGTTTTTGGGAGTGACGGAATGAATTTGAGCTGTATTTCCCTCTTTGACTCTCTCCATCCAAAAGTCTGAGGGCAGAGGATCTAGTTGGCCTCGTCAAGTCCCTGCCCCACCCTTGGCCACGGGAGGGCTGGGCACCCCACTCCACGGTGATGGACAACATCACCAGGACCACAAGATGGAAACAGGAGTTATCCCCACCTCACGCCCCGCAAAATCCCACTTTTTAAGTGATACTCAGTAATCGCCAGATCCCAATTCAGAAAATGCTGAATTACATTATGCCACGCACGTGAACGAGATACGACTTCTGATCTTACGGCCAGCAGAATGGAGCCACACTACAGGACAGTGCATTGTCTCTTGACCAGCCAAACCGAAGTCCCTGGTGACTGTAGGACACTTGCTGCCTCTGTAATACAGAGAGAGCGGGGGGGGCAAGGACGTCTTTTTAGAGCCACAGAATATTTTGAGGACACTTTGACTTTCATGGCCAAACTGAATTAAAATAACGAGACAATCTTTCATGATCCGTTTACTTCTACTTCTTCCCAGTGCCTTTTCAGAGGTAGTTTCAGAACTGACTTGGGGGGACGTCCACACAGATTTTAAACTTCCAAACAAGAATTTCCACTGTCTTCATCTCCAATCTGCCTTGATGGCTTTCCTGGCTATGGAGATTACCAAGACTGTCAACGAACCAGTTCGCTGCTCTCGATAATTAACAGATGAGAGAAGAAACACCAGTCCGAGTCAAAACAATTCCCTCACTCGCTCAGGCTCCCAGGGCCCCGGTAGGAAGCCTCTATACCACAGCACAGAAGTCACAGACCTGGGTGGCGACTTCGCTGGAAAATTATTTGCCGGAAAATGTGACCAGATATCTGGATAGGCCCTGATGGACAGTAAAACAATGAATAGCAACTTAGGGAATGGAATTGGGCCTTTGAACAGTGAACGCCTTGCCAAACGGTACTAAACGTTCTCTTATTACAGCCGGGACACCGAGGGCCAGATGTTACAGGCGAGCGTTGACTCATCGTGAATCAACATGCGTGCGTGTGCGGACTCCCTCTCCTGAGCCCTAGTTCGCAGTTCGTTCCGGGCTTGCTGGGAAGAGCCGAACCTTCGTGGAAGGCATCGGGACAGGAAAGCCCTGTCGAGGCGGGGGGAGTGAGATGCTAACACAGACTCTGCTTTGAGACAGAAAGCCCAGCCCCAGGTTGGCCGCGTGAACGGGACAAGGGAGCAATTACCCAGCAGCCGCGTCCAGACTGACGGCCGGGGAAGTGGGAATGTCTTGCTGCCACCTCCAGCACCTTATTCGAACACAATGGTTCTTACAACTGGGAGGAACCAACAAGCCCTTTGTGATGTTTTTATTTACCATGAACATACTGGCCTCCCTGAAGAGCCCAGGTGACAGCAGAGGCAGAACGGCTCAGGGTGGGAGCCCCGGGGAACCTAAATGCACTCCTTCCCCTTTCCCACTGCTAAGAATCTAGGTGCTTTCCATGCACCAGCTCCCTGATCTCCAACAGTCAGGTTACTGTTCCCATTTTATAGATGAGGGAAGTGAGGTTCAGCGAGGGGAAGCCAACTGCCCACATGGATAAACCTCCTAAGTGACAGGGGCTTCCCTGGTGGCGCAGTGGTTAAGAACTCGCCTGCCAATGCAGGGGACACGGGTTCGAGCCCTGGTCTGGGAAGATCACATGCCGCGGAGCAACTAAGCCCGTGCGCCACAACTACTGATGCCTGCGCGCCTAGAGCCTGTGCTCCACAACAAGAGAAGCCACCGCAATGAGAAGCCCGTGCACCGCAACAAAGACCCAATGCAGCCAAAAATAAATAATAAATAAATTAAAAAAAAAAAAAACCTTCTAAGTGACAGAACCAGGATACAGCGTCGGAAGTGTGACCTGAGGACTTGGTACTTAAGCCCCATCACCTCCTTAACTCACCCTCTGGCCAAGGGACAAGAGACCCAGGAGGTTGTTCAGTGCTGCACGATGCGTGTTACTGTCACAACATTGTGTGGAGCAGAGAAAATACTAGAGGGGCGATGACGTCCAGGTGGCAGGGAACAGAGAAGGCAAGCAGGGCAAGCTAGCTCATTCCGGAGCCTCACTTTCCTCCTCTGTAAAATGGAGAGAATGCCCTCTTCTTCAGCAGCTGGGGAAGCCGAGTGAAGACTAGCATAGTGACAAACTCCCACGGCTCCTAGACCATCGCTATAGTTACTACAAGTCATGTAAGTGCTGGTGTACTGTAGGAAATTGGACGGTAGGAAATTGGATGATAGGAAATTCTGTTGGACAGTAGGAAATTCTGGGATGGGAACTTTATCTATGTTGGTCCCAGTCATTACATGACTGCCCAAGATCCATGGAACAACAGACCACATATCCATTCAAACAACGTTCGCCTTGGACTCCAGCACTCATCAGACAACTGTCTCCAGATGTTCGCAGTCGGAGATTTTCTGCAAATATGGCCATCAACAATTCCTCCTCTCCCTCCCCACATGCAGCTCTCTCATAAATCGGGGAGGAGGTCTGCTCCCACCTCTGATGTCTGCACTGACCACCTGACTTGTTGTGGACTCAGTGGCAGGGAGGCCCTGCCATGTCCAGGAGGAAGACGGAAGAGGCTTAGCAGATCTGCTTCTGCTGCCCACTGCACTGTCAACTCTGACTCTTCTGTGGGAGAGATGACATGGAAGGGGAAGGGGCAGAGGCTGCGGAGGAGGGGGGGTCTATGAGGGGAGAGAGAGAAAAGCCAAGCCAGCCCTCAGCAGACATGCCATCTAGGGTGTTCCAGCCCCAGCCAAGCTCTCAGCTTCATCAGGGACTACAGCAGACGCTACCAAGAGTAGAAAAACTGCCCAGCTGAGCCCTGCCCAAATTCCTGAGCAATTAAATGATTGTTGTTTTAGCCACTGCGTTGTAGGTGGTTTGTTCACCAAAGAGATAGAACCCAAACAACAGTCACACTGTTTAGAACAGAAAAACCAAAAACAAACCATCTACTGAGAGGGACGGGTAAAAACAGAGGGTGTATCCAAGCGCTACACAGCTGTGTCAAAGGACCATATAAATCCATACTTCTTGACAAGAGGGAAACACGGTATTAAGTAAAAAGGTGTCATAAAACAGGATGTGTAGTATGCAAATTTCTGGGAAAATACAATATGCTAAGATTGGTTAAAAAAAAAAAAAAGGAAGTAGAAAATTTGAGTCACCCAATATGCACTAACAAATTGAAATAGAAGTAAAAGGCCTTTCCCCACACCCAGATGGTTTTATACTGTATTTTTACCATATTATCAAGAGATAATTCCTTCTGGACTTCCCTGGTGGCGCAGTGGTTAAGAATCCGCCTGCCAATGCAGGGGACACGGGTTCGAGCCCTGGTCTGGGAAGATCCCACATGCCGCGGAGCAACTAAGCCCGTGTGCCACAACTACTGAGCCTGCGCTCTAAAGCCCGCGAGCCACAACTACTGAGCCTGCGCTCTAAAGTCCGCGAGCCACAACTACTGAGCCTGCGTGCCACAACTACTGAAGCCCGCGCACCTAGAGCCCGTGCTCCGCAACAAGAGAAGCCACCGCAGTGAGAAGCCCGCGCACCGCACCAAAGAGTAGCCCTTGCTCGCCGCAACTAGAGAAAGCCTGTGCGCAGCAATGAAGACCCAACGCAGCCAAAAATAAAATATATACATAAATAAATAAATTTTTTAAAAAAAGAGATAATTCCTTCTTATACAAATTGGTCAAGAAAATGGAAGAGGGCAAAGTAAGAACCTGTATTGTAAAGCTAACATGTTATTGATTCCAAAGATGGATAAGGCCAATTTGAACAGACATTTCTTTAAAGATATACAAATGGCCAGTGAACATATGAACAGAGGGTCAACATGATTAGCCATTAGGGAAATGCAAATCAGAACTACAGTAAGTTAGTACTTCACAGCCAGCAGGATAGCTAAAACCAGAAACACAGACAATAGTAAGTGTTGGCCAGGATGTGGAGGAATTGGAACCTTCAGACACTGCTGGTGGGAATGTGAAATAGTGCAGTGAATTTGGAAAATAGAACGGCAGTTTTTTAAGAGGTAAAACATAGAGTTACCATATGACCCAATAATTTTACTACCCAAGAGAAATGAAAATCCTATACATGAATGTTCATAGCAGCATTACTCATAAGAGCCAAAAAAAATGGAAACAACTCATATATCCATCACATGATGAACAGATTAAACAAAACATGCTAAGCCCATACCATGGAATACTATTTGGCAGTAAAAAGGAACGAAGCACTGACACATGCTACGACATGGGTGAACTTTGAAATCATTATGTTAAGTAAAAGAAGTCAGAC
The DNA here is from genome assembly GCF_028021215.1 of Eschrichtius robustus. Classification (NCBI taxonomy): domain Eukaryota; kingdom Metazoa; phylum Chordata; class Mammalia; order Artiodactyla; family Eschrichtiidae; genus Eschrichtius; species Eschrichtius robustus. The sequence continues at coordinate 5,953,130 of NC_090839.1, read as the reverse complement.
ACAGAGGACCACATATTGTATGATTCTATTTATATGAAATGTCCAGAAGAGGCAAATCCACAGAGACTGAAAAGATTAGTAGTTGCCAATAGCTGAGGATGGGGAAAAATGAGCGGAGGCCGGCTGCTAATGCGTATGGAGTTTCCTTTGGGGTGGTGAATATCATCTAAGATTAAATAGGGTAACCTTAAATAGCACAGCTCTGAATATACTAAAAACCAATGAATAACATACTTTACAAGATTGAAATGGATGGTATGTGAAATATATATCCCAATAAAGCTATATTTTAACGAGTGAATAAGCCCAAAATATAGAGCACAGTGGCATGATGCTAAGAATTTTTTTAAGGTTAACACACCTATGCGTGGAAAGCCTAGATGCACATACTCGGGAGCTGCAGCGACAATTCCCCCTGGGGCTGTTTCTCGCCTCTACACACACACACATCGATGTTGTCGCAAGTCAGCAAGCACAGTCTATTTCTGAAAGAAGTGAGATAGTACGAGGTCCACGTTGTTTCCATGTTCTACTGCGTCTGTGGAACAAACACAGGCAAGGTGGCTGGCCTGGCTTCACCCCCTCTTCTGGGTGGGGACAGTTCTGCCCGTTCCTCCAGGCTCACAGAGGCAGCCGGGCTGGGGAACAAACCTGGTCTTCCTCCTACTCATGCTGCTTCCGATGAAAGGAACAGCAGGAGACCCAGAAGGCAGACTTCACCCCTCCTGAAACCCAGCCTCCCCCAAAGCCCTGCTCTCCGCGAGGCGTGAACCGCCAGTGACCCCAACTCCGTGGCAGAAGGGGTGTTAATATTTAACCACCGGCCTGGGGACACAGTGCTGCTGGGGCTTGCGGGCTCCTCCTCCCAGGGACACCATGAGAGTGGCCGAAATCTAACCCATGGGGGAAGCAGGAGGAAGCCCACACCATCACCTGACCTAGTTTCCAGCATCTCAGCCCACCTTCCCCTGGAAAGTCCGAGCACAACGGAAAAGTGGGTATTTTTAAATCTCCAACGTGGGAAGGTGGAAAGTCCTTTTGTTTTTTTTTTGCCCTCTGGCTCCTTAGAGACTATTTAGAGACTGTGATCTCAAGGGCCTTCGCCCACGAGCTTCTCCCGGAGTAGTAAGAGCCCCACGCAGAATGCAAGACGCCACCCGCTCCGACCAGGGCCTCAGAGACATTGTTAATGCTTTGCATACACTCGGCTCCCAGGGAAACAGCCCCGGGACTGAGAATGGAAGCCTGGGGATTCCTCTGGCCCCTGGGGTTTTCCAGGCAGGAGCAGGACCCATGGGAACCGGATTCCCACGGGGCCACCCAGTGCCCATTGCCTGGTCACCTGGGACCGTCCCTGTCCAGTCTCAGGACCCAGTTTCACTCTCCTTCCCCCCGACCCTAGAGCGCTGTAGGAAGGACACCGCCTTCCACCTGCCAGTGGGGCCCAGCAGTGCAGGGTCTTCACAGCCAAAAAGGACCTTGGAAATCTACTCCGGATGCTTTAATTTCCAGCCCGGAAGACCAGAGTCTGGTGCACAGACCGCTGGTGGCTGCGTGGGAATCAGAACCCAGCCCTGGGCCTCAGTCTAGGCCAGTGTGATGGAGGCCGAGACCCAGCTTGACTCCCTCTGGGATCCCTCAGACACAGCCCATCACCGACAGGGAGCAGACGCAGGCTGGGGTTTGGAAGGGCCACATTCGGAGTCACCCAAGGTCTCTCCAGGAGGCCTCACTGGTGGCAGGGGGCATCAGCACCCCAGCTCCGCATCCTGGGCACCTACTGTGCGCCAAGCCCTTGAGTGACATTCTTTCACCTAATCATTCCTCTTCCAACCAGGTAGACATAATCACAGCCCCTACTTTATAGATGAGGCAACTGAGCTGCAGGGGAGTTAAGACAGCATCCTCAGCTAGTGACCGGCCGGCCCCCTGACCGGAAGTGACATGAAGCACATGGGCCCATTCTTCACATCGGTGCCCCCAGCCAAGAATCCCTCCCTGAGGTTAGAGGAGGTGGAGAGGATCCAAGAGAGAATGTGGCTGGCCCAGTGCCAAGGCTCCCCCCAACACCATCAGAAAAAGGGAAAAGAACTTGACATTACGTGGTGTGCGGAATGATACCCCCTCAAAGACATCCACATCTAACCCCCAGAACCTGTGGATTACACGGCAAAAGGGATTAAATCAAGGATTTCTGAGATGGGAGATTACCCTGATTATCCAGGTGGGCCCCGTGTAATTACAAGGGTCCTTATAAGTGAAAGAAGATGACGGAAGGGTCAGAGAAGGCGACGTCGGACAGAGCAGAGGACCGAGTGATGTGACTGCTGGCGGGGGCCACCAGCCGAGGGGTTCAGGTGCCTCTAGAAGCTGGAAAAGTCAAGGAAACAGATTCTCCCTAGAGCCTGCAGAAGGAAGGTAGCCCTGGAGACATCTCCCTCTTAGCCTAGCGAGACCCATTTCAGACTTCTGACCTCCAGAACTAAAAGATAACAAATTTGTGTTACGCCACTAAGTTCGCGGTAATTTGTTACAGCAGCCAGAAGAACTTAAGAATTTCCCTCCTGAAACACACTCTGAACACCTCCTACGTCTCAGGAGTTCTGCTGGGAACCAGAGGCACAAAGGCAGCCACAGACGGAGCTCTGGGTCCATGGGCCATGGATGCATCCCATCGTGAGGGCAAGTCAACCCTGACTAAGTGGAATGGAGGAGAGGAAGTGCCCTCTGGGTGAGCAAGACAAAGGAAAGCACTGGATTTGGGGGGGTGAGGCTGTCCAGGGAGGACATTCCTTGGGAAGTGTCTCCTGAGGGAGGCCAGAGGGGTGAGCAAGGCCGGTGCAGCCAAGAGGGCAGGAAGGGCATTCCAGCAGAGGGAACAGAATACACAAAGCCTCATGAGAGAGGCTACCGTGGAGGGGGTGCAGGTACTTGGTGAGCACAGAGGCGTGCGGTGGCACGGAGCTGCAGGGCGGCCTGGCCACGGGAAGGTTCAGATGCTGGGAGAACTGGGAGGCTGGCAAGAGTTTTAACCAGGGAGTGGAAATAACTGGCTTTGGGCAAACTCTCCCTCACCCCTGCTCTGACCCTCACCCTGTGGCTCTTTGGGAAACTGCATGGCTGGACATTTTATTTCAAAACGCTGCACGTTGTAAACCGCTTCTGGGTCTCGAGAACGTTCCTCAGAAGGCAGCGAGTGATGGAGAAGCCAGAGCTTTCCCAGGCTAACATGATGTCACGGAGCGGGGCAGTCATGGCGCTGCTGAGGCTGAGTCAGGCTGGGAAGCCAGCAGCCCGCTGTGCACCTGGAGACAGCCCAGCCTGCAAACACCAGCCCTGCAGGGAAGCCGGGAAGGAGATCAAAGGAGCCGGCAGAGGAAATGGGGCGTGGCTGTCATTTGCCTCCCGGGTCAGGCAGGACCCAGCCCAGGTCCTGGCACCCCACCTGGGGCTTCAGGGAATGCCCCACCTTCTTCCAAATCACCCAGACAGTCCCTGGTGTCCCCGGGACGGGAAGATGAAGTCAGAGAGGTCCAAGGCTTTTTTTAAACACTTTTTTTTTTTTTTTAAGGCTGCACCTATCCAGGAAGACTAAAATTAAGTCATTTGGGGAGAAAGGTGGAAAAATACACAAAGAAGCACAATATTCTCCTCCCGCAGCCAGAGCACGAGTCACCAGCCCACAGCTTCCCTGCCCCAGGACCATCTGCCTGTCTGTCTGTCTCTCCCTCCTCTCTTCCCTTTCCCATCCTCCACCTGGGCATTCACAGAAGGGTCAAGAACACCCCTGTCCAGGGTCCAAGAGGCCTGTGTCACTGGAGTCAGGGAGCAAATCAGCAGCTGTTAAGGCCTGGGTCTCAATCTGTCCGTCTGCAAGAGGAAGGATTTGGAGTTTATCAAGGTCTCAAAAACTGCTTCCCGGGCTTCCCTGGTGGCGCAGTGGTTAAGAATCCGCCTGCCAATGCAGGGGACACGGGTTCGAGCCCTGGTCCAGGGAGATGCCACATGCCGCGGAGCAACAAAGCCCATGTGTCACAACTACTGAGCCTGCAGTCTAGAACCCACGAGCCACAACTACTGAGCCCGCATGCCACAACTACTGAGCCCGCACAGCACAACTACAGAAGCCCGCGCGCCTAGAGCCCGTGCTCCACAACAAGAGAAGCCACCGCAATGAGAAGCCCGCGCACCGCAACGAAGAGTAGCCCCCGCTCTCCGCAACTAGAGAAAGCCCGCGTGCAGCAACAAAGACCCAACACAGGCAAAAATAAATAAATAAATAAATTAATTAATTAATTTAAAAAAAAAACTGCCTCCCATGAATAAGACGTCCAAGGGGGGAAAATGACAGGGCTGAAAATCACAAAGGCTCTGTATTCAAGTAAGATCAGGAAGCACCACGTCATCACTGCTTCTTAAGAGATTTCATAATGCACATGTGCTCTTTAAAGGTTCTGAGAAATCCTGCTGCAAAGAAATGTCTCCTCCATCCATGGAGTGTGCTTGCAGAGGCTCTCATACTTGTGTGTGAGAGCAGATCACGGGGGCAGGAGGGGAGAGGGATGAAGTCTGGACCTAAAAATGGGATGCAGCTACCAGCAGGAGGAAACAACCAGGAGGTCTAAGTGGAGCCCAGGATCCTCTTTGTGATGAAGTCGCCGGGGTGGTCCTTGGGTTACACTTTGGGGGGTCAGGGATGTATGCATTACGACACATGGCTTTGGGTCCTAGGAAAGCTGAAATCAAATCCCTGTGGAGTGACCCAGGGCAAGCCAACCTCTGTCCTTCAGGTTCTCTTGTTTGTCATGTGGGGATAACAATGAGGATTGTTCTAAGGATGCATCAGCTGGGATGGTACAGTCGAGGTGCCGGCACAGAGCTGAAGACTCAAGGCTGAAGGCTCCGGGGAGCAGCAGATTCCCTCACAACCACATCGTTCTGACTCTCATTCGAGATGCAATGATCATAGAACAGGTCTGGCGTGGAGACGGCCCACCGAGCCCTACGATACCTGAGAGGCAGGCAGGTGTTCTTGTCCCCTTGCACAGGCGGGAGACTGAGGCTCAGGGAAGCTTACAAATGCTCCCGGGGTGGAGGGAGAGCGGCCACCTGGAGGAACCTCAGAGCCTTCCTTCCACCCTCCTCCTCCCCCACTCCCTCTGTCCCCAGCAGCCGGCTAGGCTGTCAGAACCCCGATTCTGAACAGCTAACTGCCCTGCCCTAAACCCTTTATTAGGTCTTAGGATAAGAAAGCCAAAATTCACTAATGCGTTCCATGATAAGCTAGATGATGTAACTGCCGGTCCAAACTGGGAAACTCTGGGGAGAGGAAGGAGGCACTATTAATTCCAGGTGGGCACATGGGGGCATTTACTCACCCTCCCTATAGGCTCTGGGTGGTCTGGCCCCCCTCCCTCCCCGACACCTCCTCTCACTCCACTGTCCTTCCACCTGCCCCCCAGGGCCAGCCACTCCAGCCTCCTTTTAGGCTGCCATCTATACCAGACTCTGGCCCACTCCAGGCCTTGGTACATGCTGTTCCCACTGCCTGGAAGACTGTTCCCTATCCTTTCGCCTCTGTCGTACCTGGGCATCCTGCAGCTCCTCAGGGAAGCTTCCACTGACACCCTGATGGGGACATCCTCATTATACATCCTCGCAGCCTCTCCTTTCCAGCACTCAGGCTAGAATTTAAATGTGTTCATATGGTTCTTTGGGTTTTCCTCTTTCCCCAACACATTTTAAGCTCCTTATCGGCCAGAACCAGTCCTACTTTGCTCACCTCCGTCGGAGCCCCAGCACCTAGCAAACAACATAGCACATAGTAGGTCTCAAATAGAACACCGCTGAATGAATGTGCTGTTATCTTTGGAGTTTCTATCAGCCAAGGAGGTTTTCTGATGTCACTCTCTGTAGTTTGTGTTATTAAAAAGGAAGAGTGAATGTTTTTTCTAAGGACTCAGGTGCTTCCAGAGATGGATTTGCCTCCAGTGCCCTGGGCCTCAGCCCACCATCCACCCTGTACCCACCGGGAGCCCCCTCCCAGGTCATGGGCACTAGGCTGCCTGGTCACACACACTGGTCCGTCCCCAGGCACCTCCACGCTCCCCACCTTCCACAGGTCCTGGCTAGGTAATCACAGGGTAGCCAAACCTCCCCCAGCCAACCCCCAGCCGGAGGCTGCCCGGCTGCCTGGGCTTCACCTCCTCCATTTCTGTGCCCTCAGCACTCTGTCAAGGTCAGCTCCTTGGTCTGCACCTGTCAGGAGAAACCAAGAGGACGCAGACAGGCAGGGGGCTGCGGCTGGGAAGAAAGTCAATCTCAAATTTACTTTGGGACCCAACTGTTGTTCCTCCTTACTTAAGATCCCAAGGTTTGGGCCCCGGAATTTCCAGAACCCTGGAGACCTGGCATTCTGTTCACCCTGGGTGGGATCCAGACAGAAACCAAACGATGAGACGTGAGCCGCGCTGGGGATTTCAGTGCTCGGAGGTGAAACATAAAGGCCCCCGGGGTCGCCCCAGAACAACCAGGCCTTGTGGGGAGCGCCACGGAACTCTGAGATGGGAAATCCCACGTGGCTGGGCAGCTGCCTGCATCTGGCATCGTGGAGGTGGGCGGGCGAGACGCCGAGGATGGGAGACTCTTCTTTCGAGACTTTCCCCGGTTGCCCCATTTCCTCCAGCCTCCAGCTCCAGACCAAAATAGCACAAGGTAAATGCAGCCTCTTTCACGCACACTCAAGGAATAAACACACCAACACAAACCCAGTTTTTGTGCTGTGTCATCTTTCCTACTTTTTTTTTTAAACAACCACAGGCTGTTTTAAGATTCCAAACCCAGACGAAGAAAAGTTAAGTGAACCAGGCAGACAAGGGAGAAAGGAAATGAACTCAGCAGTGCAGTCTGCAGACAGAAGCAAGTGTCGTGAGCACCATAGTCAAGGTTTTCGAAAACAAAGGCCAGATCCAACTCGATGCAGAGGAGGGAGGGGGTGTCTGAGACTGTGGCTCCTTAAACCGAAGAGTGGCGGCAGGAAGAGGCGAGGCTGAGGACACACCTGCTGTGCCAGGTGCCATAGGTGCCTTACGCTGCTGAACCCCTGACAGCCTACCAGGTGCATACTCTCTCGTCCTCTGTCATATTCTGAGGCCCCCCCAGGAGCAGATCCTGAGTCAAGGACTTGAATGCAAGTGGTTCGTCTGAGAAGTGACCCCAGGAACCACCTGGAGCGGGGCGGGAAGTGAGGCAGGGATGGAAAGAGGCCAAAACACGGAGCTGTGGGCATCTGGGGCTCACACCCGCTGGGCCCCTGGGGCGCTGCGTGAACACAGGTCAGCGTGGTGCTTCCTGGGTGCGAGGAGGCTGGGGTATATACCCACCTGCGATGGAAGGTGAGGGGCTTTGACTCTGCAGTGGGCTGCACACACTCCTGGGGCAGAGAAAGCCCTGGGCAGGAGAGGCCGGTGCTGAGCGGAAGCATCTGGCGTGCAGCGCCAGTCAGCCATTGCAGTGAGGAAGGACGGAGGCCCTGTCCCAGGTCACAGCTGGCGAGGCCAACACGGCAGGAGTTGCCCACCCTTGGAGGCCAGACATGGGCTGCAGGAGAAATTGCAGGGACCCCCCCCCCCACCTCCCACGATGGCCGGTAGGGGTGGGACCTGGGAGAGAAGACCCAGCGCTGAAGGGGAAGCCGGTGGGCGGTCCCTATTCCAGCCCAGGAATCAAGACTATGGGCCTCACAGATTCTTCTCCTAGGAATTCAGGGTCACGGGGAGGCACCTCGATCCGCTGCACATGTAATGCCTGACAAAGCAGGGCTCTAATGGAAAGCGCTGTCCAAGGAGAATTCCCATTTCCTTTCCTTGGACAATGACCGATTCCTTTGGAGGCTGCTCGTTCTAACTCTTAGGCCCACTCGAAAACCTGGCTCACAAACCACCCCACTCCTCCACTTCCCCAGCCTACAGGCCCAACCCTGGAGCCAAAGGTTGAGCCCAAATCCCTAACCTCACGACATCAAGGGGAAATAAGAAGTCTGCTTTTGGACCCAAGTGTCATCTTTAAAGAGTCCCTAACTAGGTTCTGAGGAAGAGCCAAAAAAATTTAAAATCCTCCCCCCTAAAAGGCCCTGATAATCTAGTTTCCGTTCAAGAAGCGAAACCACAGGCTTTGTGCCAGGCACCGGAAGGGGGTGGTGTGCAATGGTCGAAAACCCCAGAGGCCACAGGGTGCTCCAAGCTGAGGACCTAGCAATCCTGATCACCTGCGTCCAGGTTCAGAGGATGCGGGATTCGAGTTGGAGTTTGAAAGAGGTAAGGTTGAGACAGACGAAGCAACAGTGGGAGAGGATTATGTATAAACACTCTGTCAAAAGCTGGTTGAGGGGCTTCCCTGGTGGCGCAGTGGTTAAGAATCCGCCTGCCAATGCAGGGTACCCAGGTTCGAGCCCTGGTCGAGGAAGATCCCACATGCTGCGGAGCAACTAAGTCCGTGCGCCACAACTACTGAAGCCCAAGAGCCACAACTACTGAAGCCCTCACACCACAGCTACTGATGCCTGAGACCCACAACTACTGAAGCCCACGCGCCTAGAGCCCGTGCTCTGCAACAAGAGAAGCCACCGCAATGAGAAGCCCGTGTACCGCAACAAAGAGTAGCCCCCGCTCGCCACAACTAGAGAAAACTTGCACGCAGCAACGAAGACCCAACGCAGCTGAAAATAAATAAATAAATTTATTAAAAAAAAAAAAAAAGCGGGTTGACTGTCAAGGTCATCAGAAACAAGCAGAGCCTAAGAAACCCACAGGCAAGATGTGCCCAAGGAGAAGTGATGACTAAATGTCGTGTGATGTCCTGGATGGGGTCCTGGAGCAGAAGAAAGACACTGGGTACAAACCAAGAAAATCTGGGTCAATTATTGCCTTCAGTTCATAATAATAATGTATCAACATGGGTTCCTTAACTATAGCAAATGCACCAAACTAATGTAAGAGGTTAACAGGGGAGCCCGGGTACAGCGCGTACGGGAGCTCTGTGTGCCATCTAGTCAATGTTTCTGTGAATCTAAACCCATTCTAAAAAGTAAGATCTAGTAATAAAAAGTAAATTATATTTTTCTAAAATCTGGTTTCCAGGGGGGTGGAGGGATTAAACTAGAGTGACAGGACTGAAGAGACAGGGAAAGGAGACCAGCTGGGGGAAAGCAGAGGCCAGAAAACAAGGTATCTCTGGAGAAAAGGGGGGTGTGCGAGAGCCAAGCTGGCTGGACCGTAGGTCGGGTGTGTGTGTGTGTGTGTCCCCATCTGTGTGTGTTGTGTGCCTGTGTGTCTCTGTGTGTGTATACATCTGTATGTGTATCTGTGTATGTTGTGTGCCTGTGTGTCTCTGTGTGTGTATACGTCTGTATGTGTATCTGTGTGTGTTGTGTGCCTGTGTATCTCTCTGTGTGTGTATATGTCTGTATGTGTATCTCTGTGTGTTGCGTGCCTGTGTGTCTCTGTGTGTGTTGTGTGCCTGTGTGTCTCTGTGTGTGTATACGTCTGTATGTGTATCTGTGTGTGTCGTGTGCCTGTGTTTCTGCGTGTGCATACGTCTGTATGTGTATCTCTGTGTGTTGTGTGCCTGTGTGTCTCTGCGTGTGCATACGTCTGTATGTGTATCTGTGTGTGTTGTGTGCCTGTGTTTCTGTGTGTGTATAGTCTGTATGTGTATCTGTGTGTGTTGTGTGCCTGTGTGTCTCTCTGTGTGTGTATATGTCTGTATGTGTATCTCTGTGTGTTGCGTGCCTGTGTGTCTCTGTGTGTGTTGTGTGCCTGTGTGTCTCTGTGTGTGTATACGTCTGTATGTGTATCTGTGTGTGTCGTGTGCCTGTGTGTCTCTGTGTATGTATACGTCTGTGTATCTGTGTGTGTTGTGTGCCTGTGTGCCTCTGTGTGTGTATACGTCTGTATGTGTATCTCTGTGTGTTGTGTGCCTGTGTCTCTGCGTGTGCATACGTCTGTATGTGTATCTGTGTGTGTTGTGTGCCTGTGTTTCTGTGTGTGTATAGTCTGTATGTGTATCTGTGTGTGTTGTGTGCCTGTGTGTCTCTGTGTGTGCTGTGTGCCTGTGTGTCTCTGCGTGTGCATACGTCTGTATGTGTATCTGTGTGTGTTGTGTGCCTGTGTGTCTCTGTGTGTGCTGTGTGCCTGTGTGTCTCTGTGTGTGCATACGTCTGTATGTGTATCTGTGTGTCTCTGTGTGTGTGTGTATACAGGCGGCAGCTGGAGGTGAGGCTGGAGCTGGACTGTGGAAGGTGTGCACCCCTGGACTAAAGCACTGGACTTTCAAGGTACAGATGAGAAGCATTCATATGTGTATAGACAGCAACAGATATCTACACCCAGGTCGCTTGCAGGGCCAGCCTCATGGGCATGTGACCTGGGCAATCACCCAGGGTCCCACACATACAAGGACTCCGTGCTTGGTTTAATGCTCGGCAGTAACTGCGTTGAAATCCTTAATGCATTTTTTTTTTGGCCACGCTGCACGGCATATGGGATCTTACTCTGACCAGGGATCGAACCCGGGGCCCCCTGCAGTGGGAGCGCAGAGTCTTAACCACTGGACCACCAGGGAAGTCCCCCTTAATGCATTTTTCACAAGTAGTCCCACGTTTCCGTTTTGCACTGGGTCTCACAAAGTATGTGACCAGTCCTGGGAGCTTCTTTTTAACAATTAATAATAATAATTACATACTGTATGATTCTAACTGTATGACATTCTGCAAAAAGCCAATTTATGGAGACGGTAAGAAGATCAGTGGTTGCCAGGAGTTGAGGGGAGGGGAAGGATGAACAGGCAGAGCACAGAGGATTTTTAGGGCAGTGAAAATACTCCACATAAAGATACCGTGATGATGGATACATGTCATACACATCTGTCCAAAGCCATAAACTGTACACCAGGAGTCAATCCTGATGTAAACGAGGGACCCTGGGTGATAATGATGTGTCGATGGAGGTTCCTCAGTTGTAACAAATGTACCATCTTGTGTGGGATGTGGATAATGGGGAGGCTGTGCACGTGTGGGGAAGGGGGGCTATAGGGGAAGTCTCTGTACCTTCCCTTCAATTTTGCTGTGAACCTGAAACTGCTCTAAAAAGAATCTTTTTAAAAAAGAAAAATACTAACAAAGACTTCCGGTCCTTACACCAGACTGGCTGGGGTTAAATACACGAATCTGAGTTTTTCTCTTTAAACGTGGTCCCGGGGGTCCCGACAACAGCTCAGCTTGGGCCCTCCCATCCCAGACCATGGGGCCGATGGACGCGTGTGAGCAGGTACGTGGCTGGAGCTCAGTGGGGCTTTAGGGGGAGGATAGCAGTGAGCCAGATGAATGGGAGGCAGGAAGGAGACAGGGTGGGGAGGGGCTCCCCACTCAAGCCTGGGTCAGGGCCAGCAGCACCCCCTCCGGCTCATCCACAAGCGCAGCATCTCAGATGCTTCTGCCTGGGCTCCCCGGCTCCCGGGGGCTTTCCCTCCCAGGCGCCAGCACCCCTTCACCTGTGAACATCCAGGGTGGAAGTGCCCCTCCTCCTCCCCAGGGGTCCCGCAGGGGACATGTGACAACGTCTGGAGACATTTTGGGTTGTCGCACCCTGGCAGTGCCATCTCACGAGCGGAGGCCCGGGAGGACGCTAAACATCCTATAGCGCACAGGGCAGCCCCAAATGTCCATGATGCCAGGTTGAGAAACCTGCCTCAAACAGCGCTGGCGGATGAGGAGGTAGAAGCACTTCAGCTCCTTGACCCGTGAGTGGGGGGAGGGGTACGACTCACCTCCAGAAGTCCCTACAGGACGAGGGAGCCAAAGTCACCTTCCGTGGGACTCTGCCCGGCACCACCCCCTTGCCTGGCTGCCTGTCTTTCCAGGCCCACTTCCCCATGCACCTGCTTTTTCTGGAAACATTTTCTAATCGTGCAGTTTCACACAGTCTTCATCTCAGGGTCTGACTTCAGGGAAGCCTGATCTGAGACCGGTGGCCGGCAGGCTTCACTCGATGGCAGCTTCACTCAACTAGCAGCAGCTGCCTCAGCTAGCGGAGCTGTACTGAGGATTCAGGCCAAGGCCCGGGTAGGCAGGAAGGAGCTCTGTGATCCATTAGCGATGCCTGCCCTGGGTCCCTGAGGGGGTGTGGTGGCATGTTCGCTGGACTGCAGGCCAGGTGTCAGCTTTCCTTCCTCCATTTTCGGAGTGACAAAAGGCAAAGCCTTGGACATTGTGGAGAAAAGAAGAAAATGGTGCTGCTGGGGGCTGGCAACAGGAAGACAAAGGAAGGGCCAGTGTCTGGAAGAGCCTTGAGCATTTACCCAGATGCTGACCTCCAGCCTGAACTTGAAATAACCAAGGGCTTCCTTAACCATGGTTGACTCCTTTAAAACGTCCCTTTCCCGGTGAGCCTGCATTTCCCATCCTTACTGAGTTCACATCTGAGCAGGCACTTTTCTTCCCAGCTACAGATGACCGACTGCTCATGACCAAACTGAAAAATATTAATTCTCTCTGTCTCCTGCCAAAAAGGCTAAAGCAATTACAGGCCCTGATATGAAACACAGATGTTAATACATTTGGAAAAATAGACTCCTATGGACGAGCAGAGGTCCAAGTATGAAGTGCTTTTGGAATTAAAGCTCCGGGATCAAGTTATACAGCCAGCCCCCAATACTGAAGCTCATTCTTCCAAAATTCATTCCAGTGTAGGGAATCCAGGGCCATGGCACACACGCTGACATGTCCCCTACTTGCAGACGAGAACCAATCCACCCTTGGGTACCCACTGGCACACAAGCTCAAAATAGTATAATTATAATCATCACAGGGAAACTTCCCTGGGATTGAAAAGTATTATAATTATGGGCAATTTTCACTTTTTGGAAATTGGGCTCAGATGCTGAGGAAAGGCTGCGAACGAGGCGTTCTCGGGTTTCAGCTCTGGAAGAGAGAACGCATTGGAAGGCTTGCTGGGACTGACGGGCCCAAGGTGGGAGGTGTGGGAAGTGTGAGAGGAGGGCCGGCGCTCCCCCGGCCAGCAGGGACCTGTTTCACACGGCCTCGTACCAGCCCCCATGCTTGGTGCTGAAACTCCTCTGTGCAAGACGCAGCCACAGTTTGTCAAGTCAGGAAGCCCACAGCTAGAAGGGCAGATCCTTCATGTACATGTGTTTTGCTGAGCACCTACTATACGCCAGGTTCCAGGTACTAAGGATACGACAGTGAGCAAAACACACCAGACGCCTGCCCTCATGGAGAGCTCGTCTCTGGCCCTGCTGCTGGGCCACCATCACGGTCACCACAGCTCCCGCTCAGATCTTTGCTGAAGCCCGATGAGGCTTCTGGGGGGCCACGACCCACCCAAGTTCACGCAGCTTCCAAGTGGTGGATTGGGAGGCAAATCCAATTGCCTCCAAAGCCCCTGGTCTTTACCAGCTGTCCACACAGCATCACTGGGGCAAGCGGGGCAGGTCTTCCATCTTCTCAGCCTCAGTTTCCTTGTGCAGAAAATACGTTTCCCTCCTATTACCCGATTCCTAGGATTGCCGTGAAGGGAAAAGGAAATGTGTATCCACCAGCCAAGGAGGAAAACCAGAAGTGACTGGGGACAGATGCAAACTTCCTTTCCTTAACCCTAACCTGCTATGGTGCCTCAGTTTCCTTGTCTGTAAAATGGGGTGGGTGATGGTACCTCCCTCAGGGGGTCGTGATGGGAAGGACAGAGTGCTGCATACCGAGTGCTCTGAACAGTCAGCTTTGTCATCGTCACCGTCAGCAAAGGCAGCCAACTCTCCTCTCAGTTCAGAGAACTGTGATCCAAATGGGAGCGTGTCTATTACCGCGTGAATTCGAAGGCATCTGCCGAATGGACAAGACGTAAAGGAGCGGCCCTTTCTACAAGGCGGGTCTGCAAGGGGACTGACTCACGGGACATTTGGTCTCCTTGACCTTCACGGTCATTAAGCATTAAATCCATATGGAATGATGGGAACAGGGCAGACACAGAAGAAGCTCCTCATAAAGGCCCCTCATGGTCATCATCTGTAATCTCCTCTCCCGAAGAGGCACCTAGGCTGCCATCCGCGCACCTAGGCTGCCATCCGCTCACCTCGGGGAATCCCACACTGGCACTCGCCAGCATCATCCACATCTCACGCACTCCCGGGAGGGGACGCAGGGCAGGAGTCTCCACCCGCACTCAACGGATGACGTGACTCCTGCAAGGTCCCGCAGATCCTCAAAGGAGCAGGAAAGAACAGGGATCAAGTCCACTCTGGGGACTTAAAAAAAACTCAGTGTCAAGGCGATACAGGGACCCGTTACATCAGAATTCTGGGGGTGGGACCCCAGCACCCGAAATTTTACTTAGTGCCTGGTTTTGAACTGCAGGCAGGGTGGGACCTTGGGAGGGTCATTTGACCTCTCTGTGCCCCAACGACCACATCCACGGAACGGGAGAATATAGACGTCTCAAGGTCGTCGTGAGGACTTAGCGTGCATGCAACTTGCAAGCACTTGACGCACAGAGTTTGTCACCACTGACTCCCTGACCACCGCTCGTATCTTCCCTGTGAAGCCAGTTTGGGGATGAATTACGGAAGGAAACAAAAGGCACCAAGATTTTAAAAGCACCAAGGCCCACGATGGCCTTAGTCCGCAGGACAGGAAACCAACGGATATGTGGACATTTGGTCCCGGGCTGCCGAGCAGGGCAGTCCAACTGCGATTTGACTGGCACGACGCGGGCGGGACACAGCAGCTTGCCATCTGGTCAGCCGGGGGGGCCACTGGATGCAGGCTTTTTCCAGAGTGAGCCCGTTGGACACCTGAGTGGATCCCAAGGGGCCCTGGGTCCTGCTGAAGCCGCCCTGTGCTGGGATTTGGAGGGGGCCTGGGGGAAGGCAGCCAGAAGTGCCTGGGTGCCCTGGACCAAGCCGCTCTCCCTGGACCTTCCAGGACATTCCGGCCGTGCCTGGGCAGCCAGTGCTGCCTCCCTGCCCTCTGCGGAGCTGAACCAGAAACTCCCGAGAAAGCAGCTCAAAACCAGAGCTCACGCCCTGGGGCGGAGGTGTAGTGATGCGAGGTGAAAGCCAGGAGACGTGGAACCAGGCACGTAGGCCTTCCGTGGCAGCAGGAAGGCTCCAGGAGATTCCGGAAGCCTTCAGAACCAGAGCCCGCAGGACCTCCACCCTCAGCCTGCCCCTTCCCTGTGCCACTGAGACTCTTAATCAGGGCCTGGACCACACTTGGGGCTCAGTCCGATGGGAGAGAAACAGTGTTCTTGGAGAGACCAAGGCAAGAGGAACCTGGGGGCCTGGGCTAGAAGAAGTCTCTCCCCTTCTGTCTCCTGGGCGCATAAGACGGCCCGCAGAGGAGGGAGGAGAGAGGGCTCAGCCACCTGTTCTCAGCCCTGGCTACACAGAGAACCACCTGGGAGTTCAGAAAATACTGAGGACCAGCCACACCCGAGACCCTGATGTAGCCAGAGTCAGAAAAGCCCCCCCCAGGTGATTCTAATGCACAGCCAAGGCTGAGGACCACAGCTAGGGACTCACAGTCGCCCTGTTTGAGCCTGTTTTCTCCAGGGAAGGAAATCCGTACAAGCAAGAAGCACCAGGGTGCTGCCGTGGCCAGGAACACGAGCCCTGGAGTCAAAGAGACCTGAGGCTGAGTCCCGCCTCTGCCCCATTTGAGCTGTGGGATCTCAGGTAAGTTACTTCCCCTCTGAGCCGGTCTCCACACCTGTAAAATGGGCATATCAAGCCTTCGCAGGATCATTTCCAAGGTCCTCAAGGAAGGTGAAGTGTCCTGGGGTGCAACCACGTCCCTCTGTCCAGACATGCTCACGGTGACTGAAGTCAGATAAAAAGCAGTCTCGTGGGCTTCCCTGGCGGCACGGTGGTTAGGAATCCGCCTGCCAATGCAGGGGACACAGGTTCGAGCCCTGGTCCGGGAAGATCCCACATGCCGCGGAGCAACTAAGCCCGTGCGCCACAACTACTGAGCCTGCGCTCTGGAGCCCACGAGCCACAACTACTGAGTCCGCGTGCTGCAACTACTGAAGCCCGCGCGCCTAGAGCCCGTGCTCCACAACAAGAGAAGCCACCGCAATGAGAAGCTCGCGCACCGCAACAAGGAGGGGCCCCCGCTCGCCGCAGCTAGAGAAAGCCCGCGCGCAGCAACGAAGACCCAACGCAGCCAAAAATAAATAAATTAAATAAATAAATTAAAAAAAAAAAAAAAAAGCAGTCTCGTTACCAAGTCCTTCACCTTTATCTGATGCGACAAAGACCTAGGAAGGGTCCGATGACCCGCCGCCCTGAGGCCGCCCTGGGGCCACCCTGGGGCGTGGGGACCACAATGTCCCCACAGTGGGAGGCCCTGTCCACCCGGCGCCTTCCCACTCGCTTCTGTGCATCGCATCCCCTGGGAGCTTGTCAGAAACACAGAAGCTCAGGCTGCACCCCGGCCACCTGACTTGGAACCTGCGTTTTCTCCTGATGCCGGAGGAGCCATGTCACTGAGCTGAGCTTTTAAAGGGCGAGGATGGCCCTGGGCTCGGGTCAGGGAAGCTCTGGATGAAGCTTGCTTCTCGAGGGAAGGCAGGAGCTGCAGCAGGCGTGCGAGTTCCTGGAGGGTGGGGACACCGGCTGAGGAGAGCCGTGGCATCTCCTCTGTGCGGGGAGCTGGGAGCCCTGAGGCGGGGCTGCTGGCGGGGCTGCAGGTTACAAGGTCCCCACGTGGGCAGCACAGGCACAGCGCTGGCCTCCACCCTCCTCAATGCCCGCGGCTGCCTTGGGGTGAAGGGAACTGGCGAGCAGCCCCTTGGCCCCCCACCCCCTCCGGCCCGTCACGGGGACAGTTCCCTCTTCCTCAGAGTGACTCAGGCTACGGCTGAGCCAATCTTGGCCCCAGAGACCACTGTGAGGTCACCCTCCTGGCAGCCAAGGTCCCTGAGACAGACCAAGGGACAGTTTTTATCCAGCTGTCAACTTCATCTCGACCTTGGCAGTGACTGACTCCCTGCAAGCGGGTTCTGCTGGCCCGCGGGCCCCAGGGTGTCTCACTGACCAGCTGGACCCCCTACCGGTGGGGCAGCGCTGCGGGGGGAAAGCGTGGACCTGCGAGGAGAGGGCCGGGGCGGGGTGAGGCTGGAAAATGCCCAGCCTGAGCTCCACGAATGAAGCCCGTTAGCTTGCAGGATGCCCACCTCAAACTGCCTCATCTGGAGCTGGAACCAGAGTTAGAGCCAAGGGGGACAGAAGTGGGAGCAGCTCCTGGAAGCCGAGCCTCGACTGGCCAGCCCCTGACCCAAGGTTCCGAAAAGGAGGGCAAGACTCCAATCCCTTCGCCGCCCCCCACCCTCCCCAGCAAGGCCACTGGAGCCAAGGCCACCATCCCAGACCTGCCTCTCGGCCCCCGCTCACCCCACAGCCGGCCAAGGGCGGCCTCTCCAGCTGCAAGTGGAGCCCAAAGGCTGTGGAAGGCCTCCAGCTCGGCTCATTATCGGAATTTAATCTGGATTCCAAGAGATCAAGAGGAATCTGTGGCAAGTGGCTGCCACAGGGGGAGTGATGCTGAGGCCGACCCGAAGCCAGCTAAGCCCCGGCACGCCCAGGGCTTTCCTGGGGCTCAGGCAGAGGCTCGCCAGATGTCCCAGCTCCGAGCTCTGCGCAGCTGGGCGGTCGGTGTCGGGGAGGCCGCGGCTCCCTTAGCAGAGGGAGCAGGGGGCCACACAGCAGGGCGGCGGGCGCGGGATCAGGACTCGTCTCGGGGTCAGACGAGCCAAAGGCCTTCTGCTTGAAGAGGATGCGTGGCTCAGGCTGTGGAAATGCAAACAAGCACTCCCCCTCCAAGCCAGCTTAGGCCTCCATCCCCATCAGAAACTGCGAGATTAAGGGATTTAGCATAGAGGGCAAAGGCAGTACCACCACCCAGACCTGGAGCCCTTCCTTTTCCTAAGCAGGTCTCTGCATTCCCAGTGATGGTGGTGGTGATGGTGAGGACGGTGGTGATGGTGAGGATGGTGGTGATGGTGAGGGTGGTGGTGGTGATGGTGAGGGTGGTGGTGGTGATGGTGAGGATGGTGGTGGTGATGGTGAGGGTGGTGGTGGTGATGGTGAGGATGGTGGTGGTGATGGTGAGGACGGTGGTGATGGTGAGGATGGTGGTGATGGTGAGGGTGGTGGTGGTGATGGTGAGGATGGTGGTGGTGATGGTGAGGAGGGTGGTGATGGTGAGGATGGTGGTGATGGTGAGGACGGTGGTGATGGTGAGGATGGTGGTGATGGTGAGGGTGGTGGTGGTGGTGGTGAGGACGGTGGTGATGGTGAGGGTGGTGATGGTGATGGTGGCAGTGATGGTGATGATTCCAATATCTGGTAAACCTTTACTGAGCACTTACTATGTTCTAAGTAAGTATGTTAATTCCCTTTATCCTCACCACAGCCCTGGGAGGTAGATTCAGTTATTATCCCCATTGTATAGAGGAGGAAACTGAGGCTCTGAGGGGTTACTACTTCCCAAGGTCACACTGGTACATAGTGTCGGGATGCGAATCTACACTCTTAAAAGCTGGGTTATCCCATCTGGGGAATAACATAATAGGATCATTTTGCTTCTGGATTCAAAAACAGAACCTACCCAGAAAAAAAATCAGTAATTTTTTGTAAAAAATGTTAACCTTTTAACTCTTGGAGAATGAGGGCCTTGCTTCCTTCTTTCAAGTATAGATAGGGGACTTCCCTGGTGGCGCAGTGGTTAAGAATCCGCCTGCCAAGGCAGGGGACACGGGTTCGGGCCCCGGTCCGGGAAGATCCCACATGCTGTGGTAGCAACGAAGCCCATGCACCACAACTACCGAGCCTGCGCTCTAGAGCCCACGAGACACAACTACTGAAGCCTGTGCGCCTAGAGCCTGTGCTCCGCAAGAGAAGCCGCCGCAATGAGAAGCCCACGCACCGCAACAAAGAGTAGCCCCCGCTCGCCGCAACTAGAGAAAGCACGCGCGCAGCAACGAAGACCCAGCGCAGCCAAAAATAAATAAATAAATAAATTAATTAATTAATTAATTAAAAAAAAAAAGTATAGATAGGAAGTTTAGAAATCTAAAGCAAACAGCCCCTTCCTGCCCGCCTGCTGCCTCTCGGTCCACTCTCTGCTCTGCCTTATGCTTTGCACCTGCCATGTCCTCCTGCGTCTCCTCCTCTGTTTGAAATGTGACCTCCTTGAGGGCTCGGACTGGGGTCTGGTCATGTCCACCATCGCCCAGCACGGCAGGTACTCAAACATCTGCTGAGGGGGGACTCGGTCTCCCAGCAAAGCCCAAAGCCCCCTGAGGCAGGAATTCCCAACGCTGGCCTGAGCGTCCCCAGAGATGGCCTGTGGCCAAGCTGCTCTTCGGGGCACCCTGCCACGCCAGCCACAGAGCCACTGACAGCTGTCCTGTCCCTCTTCCAACCACAGTGACTCAGGCCTTCTCCCCTCCCAGGGCCTCTGGATCCACCCCATGGAGCTAAGGCAGGGCCGAGGAGGCAGCCACTTCAAACCGCTACGGGACCAGTGCCCACGAAGTCAGCAGGTTGACATAGGCAGGAGGATGAGGAGCTGCCGGCAGGCGCCAGGGAAGCCGAAGGCTTGTGTTTCTTCTAAGTGAGGACCCAGTGGCTCACACCCACCCCAACATCATCACCTCCCTTCTGTCCTTCTAACAAACATGCCTGTCTCCACCTTAGGACGGTGGCCCTTGCGGTTCCCCTGAGATACTCTCCCCGCGCCCCATTTCAGATCTCTCTAGCCCTTCAAATACCCCCAGCTCAACAGGCCGTCAAGGACCACCAGTCACCTTATCTGGCCAGTGGGCCTATTTATTTGCTTATTTGTTGACTGCCCGTCTTCACTCCCCGTTATGGATGGAATTGTATCTCCTACAAAGATGCGCTCAAGTCTACCACCGGTGTCTCTGAATGTGACCTTATTTGGAATTAGGGTCTTTATGAATACAATTAGTTAAGTAATGAAAAGTCATGCTGGAGCAGGGCGGCCCCTAAGCCAAGATGACTGGTCTCCTTATCAGAAGAGGAGAGAGGCAGACAGAGAGGATGCCAGAGCCGTGTGACAACGGAGGTGGAGATCCGAGCGCCGCAGCTGAGCGCCAGGAACGCAATCGACGGCCAGCGCCAGAAGCTGGAAGAGGCAGGAAGGATCCTCCCCTGCAAATTTCAGAAGGGACACAGCCCTGCTGACACCCTGATTTCAGACTTCCGGCCCCCAGCACTGTGAGAGAGCACATTTCTGTTGTTTCAAGCCACCCAGTGTGTGGTGCTTCGTGAGGGCAGGAAACCAGTACACCCCTCACACAGAGTTGAGACGAGGTCCCTGCCCCCGCGACCCGGGCTGGTTTATGCCAGCGGTTTAGCAGCAGTGGTTGAATAAGCAGATGGCTGGGCTCCCACGGGTCTCTCCAAATGCAGTGGCCTCTGCGCAGCCCACCCGCACCGCCAGGGAGGCACGTGCACGCCAGGCCCGTCTCGCCCGTTGCCGGGTCTCCGCCGCTCTTCCCAGCGCGCGGAGTGGAGCGGGCGCGCACGGCAGGCGTGGGGCCGAGGGGTGGGGTGCCCCTCGCGTCAAGGGCGGGGCCTGAGGATGCTCTAGTCACGAAGCAAGCGCCCACGCACGTGAGGGCGGGGCCCACATCAGCCGCATCCCAGCTGACCCCAGAGACCACCGGCCAGGCAGGGCGAATGCCTTCCTGCGTGGAGAACTTGGGGGAAGAGCTGCACAGGTGACACCAGGCCACCCTCCCTGTCCTGCTCAGCCAAAGCCCATCGGGGCAGCTACATTCCTGAGGTTAAACCTCTGGATGGAGGTTTCTGAGGCAGGTTTGGGGAGCCTGCCAGGAGGCCCTGGGGTGTGAGCAGGGCTTGGCTTTTGCACAAGTGGACCGATGGAGTGCTACTGACAAATAGCCTCTGGGTACCTGCCTCGCCCCCAGTTAGTCAGCCTTCACGAGAAAAAAGTCAAACATGTGCTCTTGTTCAAGAGTCCCGGGGGATCTGTCAGAGTACAGAGCAAACATATGTTACCCTGGGGGACTGAACTCAATGCTTCTTATTGAAATTGGGTGTGGGGGCCAGGGTCCAGCCCACCAGGGTGAAGTGGGGCACCTGAGTTCCTTTAGTAAGATTTGGAGGTGATTGCCAAGGCTGCCTGCTGCCCGCCCCCCCCCCCCCGAGCCACACCCACATTCTAGAAAGGTACCATCCCCTCAGGGAGGGTCTGCCATCGTCTCTAGCAGGGGAGCAGTACAGGGCAGTGCCTTCAAGCGGGGGCTCTAAAATGCAAATTGAATCCACACTGAGATGCCATGTGTCACCCATCAGACAGACTAAGATCAAAACAGTTCGATAAGAGCCCATGCTGGGGAACACATGGGGCCACAGGCCGCCTCTGTGTGGCTGGCAGAAGTATAAATTGACATAAGCTCCAAAGGGAGCAGTTCAGCAAAATCTATCAGAGTCACCAATGTATGTGCCCCCGGACCCCACAATTCTATTTCTAGAACTATATCCGACTGATAGACAAGCACATGTGTTATCCGCCCCACCCACACCGTCTATGATTCGGAAAAATTGAGAATCCACATTGTGCACGCAGGAAACTGGCTAAATACCTTCGAGCACAACCCACACGATTGGAGACGTGTGGTGATGAAAGGAACAAGGATGCCCCCTGGGAAGGGACATGGAAAGATGGTCAAGGTTTACCGTCAAGATTGTCAAGGTTTAGTGATAGAAGTAGGTGCAGGAGAGACCCTATGACGAGATACCATTTGGAAAAGATTTAAATGCACACATATATTTGCTGATTTGAGACAACGCAAGAAACTGGGGGCAGAGGCAGCTGACGAAGGCAAAACACTGGAAACGCTCAAGAAAAGCTTGGTTTTCTTAGTATTTAAGATGACCTTCCAAATGACAGTGCTGGCCAACCCAGGTGCTGAGAGTCGCTATGTCCCCAAATGTGCTACGAGGTCCCCTTTGCCGCTGAAGACGCTAGGACAGCCCAGCAGAAGGGGGCGTCCACACCACCTTTCTTCCGTTATGAGGAGTGGCAGGTGGTGCGGGTGGGAGTAAAAGTCCAACAGCCCGCGATGTCCAAAAACCCAGCCACCAGGCGGCACCACCTCGGGACTGCAGGATGTCCCTGTTAGAAGTTCCAGCCCATTCTCTTAGCCTTCTCACCTCTCAGAGGACTTTGAAACGAAACGGAAGGGTCTCAAGAAATTAAAGTCCTTCAACACAAGCTTTTGGTTCCTGACCTCAAGATTCCTGGAAGGCTGAGAGTTCTCTACCTGTTTATTTTTGATTTGGGGATTTTTATCCCCTAGCATTTTATTACAAATGGCCACTTTCATTGGTGGCCTGACATCACATGCTGGGTTTCAGTGATGAATGGGAGAGAGGCAGACCGTCAAAAACGCTTCTTCCTCTTCCTCGTCCCCCTAAACACAGGCTGACCCAGGCTACCCATCATTACCCACGGGGGCCACCCCATCCCAGGCTCACCTGGCTGTCCCCTATTCCTAACTCGATCTGCTGACGGTGATAGTTTTAAGAGGTGGAGACATACACCATCTCTAAAAAAAGATTCTCCATCCAGGGCCTGGCACGTGGCCGGTGCTCCACGGGGGGAGCAGTCATGACCAGTCCGGTCGCATCCTCTAGCCACCAGCTCCTCTGTAGCTGAAGAAGCTCAGGACCTCTCCCAGGCACCAGTACAGCACCCACCTGCCCAAGTGCTCCTGCAGCACCTGGTAAACGCTGATCCGGAATGTCTCGTTAGCGAAGTGTTCCCGGATGTGGTCCTTGTAGATCCGGAATTCGGCTGCAGTCACCGCTTCCCCTTCTGGGATCTTGGAAAGATCAAACCGGAACTCCCGGTGGTGGTAGCGTGGGTGGAAGAACTCTTTGTCGTGTTCCACTGGAAAGGGGAGAAAACACACATCGGCACCAAAAGCTCATTAGTGACCGGGTTTCACTCTCCCAGCTCAGCGTCCAAGCATCTTGCCTAAGCTCGTTAGAGACCTGCCCAGAGCCGGTGACCCCTGGTGATGACTGCCCGTTCCAGGCTGATCTGCAGCAGACTACAGGTCACAGGCTCAGACCCTTGGTCACCCAGGTGGGTCCAGGTGGTCACCTTGGACAGCAAGAACAAGGAACTCTGCATCAACTTGCTGGGGAGAGTGGGGTACCGACCAAGTCATCCCAGAGGCCCTGGACAGGCTTGGGTTCCGGGGACTCAGGCCTGGGCTCAAATCCGGACTCAGCCACTACCTAGCTGGGTGGGCTTGGACAAGTGCCAGGTAAGCTATCCGGACCTCAATTTCCTTATCTGAAAAATGGGAATAATAATCCTCCTTCACGGGTTGTTGTGAGAGTTAAGTGATCTAATTCACATAAATAGTTTAACCACTGGAAGGGCTGGATAGCTGTGAGCTACAGTGTAAACATCAACCTTACTATGCCTGTCATGGGTTACCTTAGGCCAGTGGTACTCAGCCCTGGCTGCCTGTGAGAATCACCATGGGAACGTGGAGAAAACATTGATGCCCTAGCACGGTGGGGGCTGGTAAATGTTTAATAACTGGCTCTCTAGGACCCGATCTGTAGTGTTGGCCAATTTTCATCTTGGAAGATTTCAAGCTACCAAAGTGAAGTCACGGAGGACAGAGATGGCAGACTGGCACAAAGTGGGCTCCAGCACCCTGCCCCTCTCGGAACCAAATGAATCATTATCTTTGGGGAAGGGGCCCAGAAACCTGCACTTTTTAAAGCACCCCAGATGTCTCTAATAGCAGCCAGGGTTTACAAGCACAGCCTTAGACAAAAAGCAGAAAAAGAGGTGAATGGCAGCGTCTTGGCAGGGAGAGTGGGGGGGTTCGGGAAAGGACTTCAGGACAAAATAAAGGGACCAAGCTCTTCTCCCTTATACTGGCAGTGATACTAGACTAAGCCATTATGTCCACTTCGTAGACGGCGAACACCAAGATGGATAAAAGTCCAAGAACAATGCTTCTGGGAGTGGGCCCCTGGTTCGCAAGGATCATGCATCCTTTGGACTAACACGGAGCAGCAGTGAAGGTGAGCCTCATCGATGTTGCAAAGATGCAGGGCGGCCAAGCCCAGGTGGGCCTGCAGCATCTGCAGATACCCTTCATTTCCTGGGAGCCACAGCCCAATCTCCACTTCCTGCCTCGGGGGTGGGGAACCAGAGAGACAGGGAGGGAGAGTGGAACCAGCTTGGCCGGAAGGGAGGAGAAACATGACCAGCGAGCTTCAGCTTTCCGAGCTTGAAAGCCCTCAGGCTGGGTGGGTTAGGGCCGCCACAGGTACAAGCAGGACGTGAATGCGTGAGTGCCTTTGAGGAAGGAGGTTCACAGCACCGGCAGCCCAAAGGCCCTTTAAAAACCAAAAATCTGTTTTAAACCTTAATAATATGACTGGCCCAGGGCACTTCCACTTTGATTTATGGAGAAGATGAGGATGCAGGGTCTACTGTGGCAGCCTCTACGAAGTGCCACCCACTGGGGATCAAGTGAGCCTCGGGAGGGGACCCCAGGGTAAGGGGGCCTCTGTCACTAGGGAGATGCCCCGGGCCGGTCTTGGTCACCCTTCCGGCTCATTCAGCCCTCACGTCACCCTAGGAGGAGAGCACAATGCCGCGCTGGTAGGGGTAGGGGTGCACCTGAGACCCAAGAGGCGTGGTGTGGCCTCCCAGGGTCGGGGAGCTGGGACTCAAACCGGGGTACCACCCAACCCGAGGCCTTAACCACACATCTCAGTGGCAGTGCTGACGGCTCAGCAAGGGGAGTTCCTTGGCTTGTCTGTCAGAACGTTTTCACTGCATTACAACGTACGTGTTGTACGTGCACAACCACAGGGGTGCAGTTCAGTGAACTGTCACAGTGAACCCACCGTGGAACCTTCTCCCAGATCAGGAAACAGAACATCAGCAGCGCCCCCTTCCTCTCCCCCAACTTCTCAAACCAGAGGTCAGTTTTGCTTGTTTCTGAACATTATAAACAGGGGATGATACAGTATCTATTCTTCTGTGTCAGGCTTCTTTCACTCAACAGCGTTTGTGCGATTCATCCATGTTGCTGTGGACGTCCATTCCTCTTCGTTGCTGTATGATATTCCACACTTCGGTTACAGCCCTGTTCACGGATCCTCCCTACAGGACACGGGCGTTTGCGTAGTTTCCAGTGCGGGGCTCTGAGAGCAGTGCCGCTGGGCACACGCGGGCACCCGTGTTTCCGGGGGGCGGGCACACCCAGAAGTGGAGTTGGGCGTGTTCGCTGTCGCGCCCGAGCACTTCTATGTGCGGGGGGCGGGGGTGACGGAAGAAGGCAAGTCTGTCCTGCCAAAGACGTGGGCACAGTCTGGGGGTGACTCCTGTTCTCCTCAGGCAGTTTTCTGCAGGGGACTCTGGGTGGGGGGCTGAGGGGAGGCGACGACTCCTGGAGAGAATCCCTGCGCCCCAGCGAGCAGCCGGAGGGTGCACCCCCCTGCCCCCCCAAGCTCGCTCGCAGTGAACTCAGCCGCGTCGCCCCCAGCCCCAGCCCCCCACCCAAGCCAAGGTCACCAGAGACCTCCCACAACCAAATGGAAAGGACACCCTATGGTCACCATTTTGCTGGACCTCCAGGTAGCAGCAGTCAACATGTGGCTCTTCCAGCCTCGGCAAACCTTGCCTTCCTGCAGTTCCCTTCACTGTGAACATTTAGCTGTCTCCCGCCCACCCCACCCCATCCTTCTGGCCACTCCTTGAAACATCCCCTTCGATATTTCCATTTACAGGAGTTGACATGCAGCTAGGGAACATCAGGAGTGGCCCCCCATGCTGACAGACTACACAGACACAGTCTCCATTTCCAACCGTCTTCCCTTCTCCCCCAGCGGAGCCAAACCCCCAAAGGCCAGAAAGAACCCCTGAGGTGTGCGATGCTTCAATATTCAGCGAGCAAGCCTGCTTCGTGCCATTGTGCACAGGAGCCTCGGGCACAGTGCCTGGGACTCAGCGATACCCCGACAGACCCCGGTCCCCCTGCTCCCAGCGCGGGGACAGACCACGCCTCACCACAGCTCCTCCTGGCAAACACAGCCATCAACCCAAGCAGAGAATGGGGCAGTGGACCCCCCAATTTACAAATGAAGATGGCTGAAGAACCCAGAAGTGCCAAAAAGGCACGTGCTCCGTGACGGTTCTCGCATTGAGCACTCTTGGCCGTCACGTGATGGATCCAGGAGAGGCAGGATTGAGCCCCATTTGACAGATGAGGAAACTGAAGCTCAGGGAGGAAAGGTAACTTGCCCAAGGTCACAAGTTAGGTGAGTGCCTGAGCTCCGAAACCCCACTCCTGACCCTTACACTACCTGGAGCCGGGTGGCCTGAGTTCAGATCTCAGCTGTGTGCTGCTTGTGGTCTTGGCCCAGTTACTTAACCTCTGTGCGTGTCCCCTTCCTCCAGGGATGTAACACTGGTCCTTTCTCATAGGGAAGATCACAGGAGGCGGCACTTACAACAGTGCCTGGCAAATGGGAAGTAATTTGTATTGGTCATTTTTACAGGGCCTCTCAAACAATGAGCTGTAAGAGTGACAATCAGTACAGAAAAAATAATATGTGCATGTGGGTATTTACATAGTTCAGCTATGATAACTTTATTTGAAAAAAATTACAATAGATCAAACAGAAAAGAAATGTTTGGATAAGCATGACATTAACACAGGTACAATCACTAAAGTCACAGGCAATGAAGAAAGAAAACACTGATATATAATCACAAATACAGTTTGCTGCAGCAGGTGTAACTTTTTTTAACGTGTAAGATAAAACATATCTTAACTGCTAAGACAGTTAAGATATCAGGGTTATAAGGTTTCTTTTTTAAAAAAAGATAAATGGATAAAGTGTCCCACTAAATTTCTTGCAAACATTTACAGGCTCTTTGGCATGGCTTCCTAAGTGAATTTCTTTCATTAATCATTTTAAGACAATGAGAGGCATGAACCATGTCATTATTCTGTTCTTCCCGAAACCTACATAATCTTGTGATTTATCAAAGAAAAAACAGTCATTTTTTAAAAGAAGAGCAGCGACTAATTCAAAGTTCAAAGCAAATCCCAAATCTCCTCTTCCCAAGGTTTCCATTTTATATGGAAACCGCTCCACCGTGTGGAATCTACAACATTCCAGTCTCAGGGATCAAGATGGCTTAACAGTCACCACTAAAGCAGATGGAAACATGCATGTATTTTAGGGAGAAAACTGTCTTCACACTTTGTTGTTAAATTACTGTAGTTGATTACCCAAGACCCGAGTTTTAAAATAAATGCCTAGAGTTGATCTCTCCCTGAGCCCATTAAGAAAAGCAACCTAAGGAAACCCAGAACCTAGGAAACCAGCTTTTTCTCCCACTGCCCTTTATATTCTAGAACACCGCTGACTGAGAGAACGCACAGGAATGAACAAAGGACTTCCATCTTCAAAAGATTAAAGAAGTCCCAACCCCTGAGACCAAAAGCTAAGTCCAAAGAAAATAGATTCCAGAAAAACCATCCTGACAGCAACCAGCTTCACGACTGTCCCCAAAGCCGATTCTGGTGTCCTTCTTTTACAAAAGCCTGAAATAATAACCCCAAAGCTGGCCCTGGGAGGGCAAATTTTGGGCTGGAGGGTGCCAGTAAAGCGTAGAGGCAGGTGGAACAGGAGGCCACTGACCTGGGTATCCCCTCTCATGACCCTCTGACATGTCAGGCAAGACCTCTGCCCCACATACAGGTCAAGCCTGATCCCCAAGCATCACCCAAGAGCGTTTGCCTCCTCTAAGCACCTAGGGTTTCTCTTCCCATTTACAGTCACACGATATGTACAAGTGTGCCCCTCACTAAGTTAGGGTCCTCTGCACAAGTGGATTACGATAACCAAAGGCAGCTTGCCATGCAGACTTGCAGAGGGCAGCAGGCATTTAAAGGGTATCTAAGTGGGGCTTCCCTGGTGGCGCAGTGGTTAAGAATCCGCCTGCCAGTGCAGGGGGCACGGGTTCGAGCCCTGGTCCGGGAAGACCCCACATGCCGCGGAGCAACTAAGCCTGTGAGCCACAACGACTGAGCCCACGTGCTGCAACTACTGAAGCCCGCGCGCCTAGAGCCTGTGCTCCGCAGCAATGAGAAGCCCGCACACCGCAACAAAGAGTAGCCCCTGCTCTCCACAACTAGAGAAAGCCCGCGAGCGGCAACGAAGACCCAACGCGGCCAAAAATAAATAAAATTTAAAAATAAATAAATAAAGGGTACCTAAGTGGAGGTTTCCAGAGCCATGCTTTACAGAACTGTATTTAACACCCTAAAAATTAGGGGTATGCCCCCCCCCCGATATACACATACTGATGGGCATACGTAATAATACACAAAGATAAATGAATACAATGAATTCTTATACACGTGAGAAAAGAGACATAGAAGATGCAATATTTCTCCTGCTCCCTAAGGGTTCATTTCGTGCTGAGACACAGCTCACTGTGATGGCACCAGTAGGTGCCACGTTCACGCCACTCCTTCTCTTGGAGAGCTTCATCGTGGCTCTTGCAATCAAGCCAAATGGTCCCAAGGGAGCCACCATCTTGTCCCATGACCTACTTCTCCAGAGTTGAGGGATGGGAGGGAAAAAGCCCCAAGCTGGGCCAAACACAAGGTATCTTTTATTTTTACTGGTACCTGGTGGGAAAGAGCCCCGTTGGTTTTCTCTGCCTTAAACCCTAAGGATGTAATGTGGCACTCTGGGCAGCCACATACCACCACCGTGCAGAGAAAGCTGGTCGGTGAGAAAGAAGATTCCAGGCAAGGAGGACAGAGCTCAGAATTAAGGGGGAAGCCTTCCAGGCTCGATCCCCTGGCCTGGTGGTCCCCGTCCTTCCTGAAGTTTGAGGTTTCAGTTCTTCTAATTTGTGATTCACGTGGAGACCCTTCAGACAAGTCCCGTGTAAGCTATTTAGAGTCAGGTCGCTGTCCTTTGCAACCAAGGCAGTTCTGAGCAAAACAACTGAGCCCAATTATATACACACCCAGAAATGGATGGGCAGGAAACACACCCAGGTAATAGTGGGGATGTCCAGGTGACCATTTGCCGTGAAAGCTGCTTTCTTCGGACGTGGATAATTTCCAAGTATAAGATGACCCCTTGACCGAGCTCTGGGAACGGGGGCAGTGACGTCTCGATCATGAGCCTCCAGTGCCCCGCACAGCCTGATGCTTAGTAGGGCTCCATTAGTCTACTGGATTCAATATATTACTTCGTGTAATCCTCTTCTAGTCTTTAAGTCAACTATTTTATTGATAACATACATGCAGTAAAGCACACAGATCCTACGTGTTCATGAAGTTTGGTGAAATTTCTCAATGCAAACGCACCCAGAGCAGGACACGGCACATTCGCTACTAGCACCAAAGACACCCCCCCGGGCCCCTCCCAAACACCAGGCCCTTGCTCATCCCCAAAGGTGACCACCATCCGGACACCCGACACCACAGACTCACTCTGCCTGCCTGGGGCTTCCCCTTCTGCCTCTGCTTCCTTCACTTAACTGTGTCCGCGCGCACCCTCTGTGGCTCTGCGGAGTAGTAATTCACTCATTTCCACTGCTGTATTGGACCCCATTGTATGAATAGGCCACTGCTGATTTTTCTATGGGCATTTGGGGAGTTTCCAGTTTGGGACTATTACAAATCGGGCTACAATGAACATCCTTCCTTTTGGTGAACACAATTCTATTGGGTAAACACCCTGAAGCAGGATTGGGAATGGACGGAAGTCAAAGATTGGTCAAGGGCAAGCATTTTGAAGAGAGGGAAATCGAGAAGGGCTACCCAGTGCCGGCTAGGAATGCCTCATGGGCAATAATGCCAGTGGTGGATAAAAGCACAGGAGCAAGAACTCCACAGGTGAAGTAGGAGGGAAGAAAACACGTGTAGATGCAGAAAGCTAAACTTGAGGTGACCTGTGGGAAATCCAAGTGGGAAATTTGACTGGGCAGTTGAATGTCCAATTGGGGGCTGTTGAATTGCACTTACGCATCTAGTTTTGTGGGAAAAATGCACATCCAATGAGAAAGATGAGCACCGCCTCGGACCACTACTTGGGGGGCTGTGTGGGAGATGGAAAACACGGCCACCGCAAGACCTCGGTCCAGGGGAAGGAGCAGGCCCAGAGACAGGCAAGATAAGATGACCAGATGGTAGCCAGACTCAGATAACAGGGATAGGGAGACCACGCACGGGATTTGATCGTCGGCTGCTTACAGACCCCAGGAAGTGGTAACGGTGGAGACAGCCGTGCAGAAAAGGCAAAGAGAGCAAGACCATGGCCAGCTGCAGAGGACAGAACATTTGCATCGTGGAGGGGGGACTGTCAGCCCGTACAAAGCTGCCTTCATTCCCTCCTTGAGCCGGTCTCCCGGCCAGGGCTAGGAAGACCTGATAAATAGTAGTAAGCAAGTTAATGGCCCAGCTGTTCCTTCCAAAATTTCATGGTTTTTAGAAAAAGCTTAGTTAACTTTCCAGACTATGCGGTCCTCTCACTGTCCCCAAAAGACGCCGCCAAACTATGAGAGAGGACTAAATATTTTATAAGCAAAGTGACGCTTTCCAAGTAAAAACTGCAAGTCCAGCATTAGAAGTCTGCTCTTTACGCAGCGTCCGGTTTCCCTGAGCTCAGACTGGACCACGAGCGCCAGTTACGGGCTGGGGGCAGACCCCTGAACGCCTTTCACGAGGCTCCGAGAACCAACCAAAGTCCAAAATATAACCAGAAACTAGAGCTGAGTTTTCAAAGACCCTTGACTTCTTAGGATCCTGTGGCCCAGCATCCCCCCACCCTGATTTCACTCTGAAACTTTCACCCCAGGCTCCTTCCTGTCCTACGGGGATACAATTCATCCAGAAGGTTCTGGCACACGCCAGAATGCACTGGAGCTGATGTTACCAAGGCTGCTGTCACTCGGCGATTTATGGCTCTGCAGCTTCAGGGATGTGAAATTTGATGATGGCTCTTCATTCATTCCAAGATTTACACGGCAAGATTAAGGAGCTTGAAAAAGCCGCCAGAGGCATGCCATAAATTGGGAGTCCTAGAGAACTGAAGAGACATACCAACGACCCTAACAGGAAAATGTTCTCTTAATAACATGAGCGTTGATACACTGTGCTGCTCTTACAGAAGAAGGGAGACGGTCCTAAATATAGAGAAGAGGAAAACTGCATCAAAGTCTAACATGATAAACACTGCCAAGAAAATATTTCGGTGTCTCCTCACCCCCACTGTATTCATTCTACAAGTACTTCTTGACCGCCCGCTCTGGGGGAAAGAGCCCTCTCTTGACCTGCTAGAGGCGAGAGGTGGATAAAAGCTCACTTGGATTGCAGCTCTGTCACCTACCCAACCCCTGAGCTAGGTAACAGCCACCATTTTTTAATTTTTATTTTTAATTGTGGTAAAAATACACACAACATAAAATCTGCCATCTTAACCATTTTAAAGTGTACAGTTCAGTCGCGTTAAGTCCATTCACAAGGCTGTGCAAGCAATACGCAGAACTCTTTTACTCTTGCAAAACTGAAACTCTGGCCCCATTACACACCTCCCCATTCTGCACCCACCCCATCCCCTGGCATCCAGCAGTCTACTTTCGGTCTCTATGACTTTGACAGCTCTCTGTACCTCGTACAGTGGAATCACACAGTATTTATCCTTTTGTGGCTGGCTTATTTCACTGTGCCCAATGTCTTCCAGGTTCATCTATGTTGTAGCATGCTTCAGAATTTGTTTCATTTTCAAGGCTGAATAATATTCCATTGTGTGGATACACTACGTTTTGTTTATCCAGTCATCTGTCAGGGAACACTTGGCTTGCTTCCACCTTTTGGCTCTTGTGAATAATGCAGCTACAGATATGGGTGTGCAAATCTCTCTTTGAAACCCTGCTTTCCATCCTTTTGGATATATGCCCAGAAATAGAATTCCTGGATCATATGGTACTTCTATTTTTAATTTTTTGAGGACTTATCCTACTGTTTTCCATAGAGGCTGTACCATTTTACATTC
Source organism: Eschrichtius robustus (assembly GCF_028021215.1). NCBI lineage: Eukaryota > Metazoa > Chordata > Mammalia > Artiodactyla > Eschrichtiidae > Eschrichtius > Eschrichtius robustus. The sequence continues at coordinate 5,920,934 of NC_090839.1, read as the reverse complement.
CCACCAACAGCACACAGAAGTTCCAGTTCGTCCACATTCTCTCACCAACACTTGTTATTTTCTGACGATTTGTTTTGTTTTGATAGCAGCCATCCTAACGATATGAGGAAGACGGGTACCATTATCAAAGCCCTCCCACTGGCCTGGATACCACATCACATGTGTCACACACACATCATTTCCTCGAATCCTTATAAAACCCCCACTCAGAAGTAAGCACGTGCATCGTGCCCATTCTACAGACGAGGACACTGAGGCTCAGAGAGGTAAAGTCACTTGCCCACGGCCACACAGCTGGTCTGAACGCTTCACCACTTGGCCACACTCTCTCCCTCATGCCGGGAGCCACCGCCAACCTCTTAGCCGTGGAGACGATTAAATAAAGACATCCCTGAAGTACACACCAAGCTCTCAGCACACATGACGCGGTCACAACATTAATCTCCTTAAAAGCTAAACTCAGAGAGCGAGGACCCTGCATCCCACTCAGGTCCCTCTCTGGTTTGTGAATGTTGCTCCTGCTGGTGGTAGAGTCACCCCGCTTGAAGGTGGTGTAGCCTTAACCCGTCTCCCCATCCTCCTTCCCCAGCCCCCCAAATCAGGGGGCGGGGCCCCGCCCGGCAGAGGGCACACAAGCGGCATTGTCTCCCCTGAACTGCCGCTTCAACTCTCGAACTTTCCACCAAATGCTTTGGCTGCCAGCAAGACCACCTGGAGCCCCAGCGCCGGGCGCTCCGAGAGGGTCTTCGGAGACACTGCCTCCTTGTTAGACGCAGGGGGCCGCGTCCCGAGCCGCGGGTGCGGAGGCGAGCCCGCTGGCGGCCAGGCGCTTTGTCATAAGCGTGGCAGCCGCGCAGATGTGGAGGGGGTGGAGCAGAGAATTGCTGCCCCGCGAGATTAAACAGCGAGATTAAACACCCCGGCGTCAACATGTGTGCGCTGTTGCCTGAACAATGTTATCATTGTGAATTGAATGGACCAAAGGGTTTAGGGGATGGGGCGGGGAGACGGAGAAAAGATGGGTTTAATTATCTCTAGGGCCAAAGCCAGTTGTTTGCCTAAAAAGCCCCAGACACTGGTAGAGCTGAAAAGAAAAACAGGCTGTGAGCTTACATCAACCTTTCCGCCATAAATCGAGGCAGCCATCCTTCGCCCAGGGGTACCCCGTCTCCCCAGAGTCGGGGGGGGGGGGAACCCAGCCCTCAGGGACCTCTGGGTCCCCACCCCATCCTTAGCTAATTGAAAATGAGGGGAAAGAATGGAAACTAGTTACTATTTCAGCTAAACTAGTGATTCTTAGCCAGGGGCAATTTTGTCCTCCCCTCCCCTCCCCAGGGGCTCTTGGGCAATGCCTGCATTCCTTTTTGTTTGTCACAGCTTAGGGAACGTGTGCTACTGGCGTCTGGTGGGTAATGGCCAGGACACTGCTAAACATCCTACAGTGCCCAGGACAGCCCCCACTACAGGGGGTGGTCCAGCCTCAACTGTCAACCACGCTGAGCTGAGAATCCGGGAGCTAACAGACACACAAGCCTCATGAGAGCCAGGCGGTTTCGGTCCCACCTGGGCTCTCAATCGGCTGGGTGGGACCCCGAGCTCCATGGGCCTCAGTTCTTCCCTCAGTAACAAAGGAATGGATTTAATTGGTCTGAAGTCCCCTTTCACTTCTGTTAGGTTGTACCATAAAAAGTTGTGAAATTTCCACCAGTTTTGACCTATGTGTAGTTCAACCTAAACTTGAATTCTACATCTGCACGGTCCGGTATGGCAGCCACTAACCGCATGTGTCTACTGAGCACTTGAAATGTGGCCGGTGTGGCAGTGTTTACATTTATTTCAGTGTCATCAGTTTAAATGTGCCTGGGGCGCCTGTACTGGACGGCAGATACGGAACATTTCCATCATCGGGGAACGTGCTATAGGACAGCGCTGTTCTGTAGCATCAGTGCACTGGTTTCTGACAGCAGCATGACGACATAAAGAGCTTATCACAAACCAGGGTCCAAATCCGTGTTCTCAGAGAGACGGGGAGGTTCTTCCTCAAAAACAGGTTCCCAGTGTGAGAAATTCCATGGAAGTAGGGAGAACTTAATCCCGGAGCTGTGGGAGAGGCCTGGGACGGACCCTGGTGGCCCCTGGGCTCTCGGTTCCGTCTGTAAAACAGGAATGACGACCCCTGCCCCGGTCACAGGGCCACCTGGGAGTTTGTCACTTGCTGAGTGACGGTCAGGCTGGGTAATCATCAGACCCAGCAAGTTCAGGGGCTCTGCTTCAGGCCCACCCGGCGCCGAGACCCCTTCCCCTCGGCTGAGCCGGGCCGTTCACTCCCTCCCAGCCGCCCCTCCCCGTTCATTTCCTTCCTGGGGCTTAAGGAAGTGACTGATTGGCCCGTTGACCTGTTTATTAACCATCTTCTTTTCTAGGTTTTAACTCCCAGAGTAAGACCTGAGAGAAGGCAGGTACAGAACGTAAGAGGCTTGAACGTGGAGCCAGGCTCGGGGTGGGGGGGAGTCCCGGCCCTGCCACCCACGGGGCGCTTGGGCAAGTTACTCCTCATCTGTCAAATGGGGGATGATGAGAATAACATTGACTTCCCTGGGTCGGTGTAGGATTAAAACAGACCAGGGATCCTCAAGCTTCGGCGTGTTCCAGAATCACCGGGCAGCCTGTTAAAACACAGACCACTGGACCGACTCCCAGTATTTGTAACATGGGAGATCTGGGGTGGGGCCCAAGAACTTGCACTTCTAACAGGTTGTCAGGAGGTGCCGATGCCGCCGGTCCAGGGACCCCACTTTGAGAACCGCCAGAACAGAGCCCGGCCGTGGAGTCCTTGGTGCGCAGAAAAGTCTTGAACGATGTCAGCTCTGATTATTTTGTTGTTCTCCACTGTTCCATCCACCATACTCACTTGCCTGGCACTTGGCAGGTTCTCAAGTATCTCAGTGAACAATCTTTGGAAACTTTGCCCACGGGTTCCCTTAGGAGGGCAGAAAAGCCCCTCTCGGTCTCACTCAGCTCTAGAAGCAGCAGAGAATTGGGGTTGAGATGGGGCCCTACGGCCTGGGTTCAGACTCGGACTCTGCCAATCACCAGCAGTGACTCAGGACAAGTTAACCCATCTCTGGGAGGCTTAGCTTCCCCTTCAATAAAATGGGGACATGAAGAGGTCCCCAGTTATGGGGCCGTCATGAGAATTCAAGAAGACAGAGGCCAGCGATCATGGGACATGACAAGGACAAGCGCCGGACCAGAGCAGGCCCCGGGAGCAGCCGGGGGTGGGAGAGGCTGTGCGGCAGCCCACGCGCCCCTCCCCAGGACAGAAGGGTGCCTGCTCAGACCTTCCCCCAAAGCAGCCAGAGACTCCTGGGTCAGCTGGGCAGGCACAGCTGGTTTAAGGTATTTTAGAAGCAAATCAAATCAAATGAGAATTTATAATCCTTCCTGAGGTCTGGGTTCCATCAACCTCAACTCATTAGGCCAGAGCAGTGCAGGTGCAGCTAAGGAAGAGATTGTTCTGCGTTTCCTTCATGCTGGACTCCCGTCTCCCTTTCACAATAAGAGTCTTCTCTAAACCCCATACTTGGAGCAAAACACACATCACACAGGCATCAGCGTCCACTTCTGCAAATAGGACTGTAAAGAGATGTGCAGAAGCCGCCCCGGAGGCTTGCAGGGGGAGTCTGGTGGAAACCAGCAAACTTCAAGACCCTCATTCATTTCACGCTCACGTTGCAACACACTGAACTTGACTTCCCAAGCTGAACTATCAAAACACCCTTAAAACTGCATTTTTGTCCCTTGAACCTATTTCTGGTAAGTGAAGGAGAATCCGAGGTCAAACCAAACAATGGTTCTGAAATTACAGTTTGGATTCTCTGTTGAATGTAACCGGCAGAGCGGCAAACAGATTTCCAAAGTGAGTCTCCTCTGGTTTACGTGAAACAGGTCTAAATGGGGTCATCCTTCCAAATAATTGGAAATGATTGGTAGTGATTTAAGGGAACACTTGTACAATTAAATGGATAAAGTTTTAAAACAGGCAGCACTAGACTATGGCATTAGAAGACAGGATGGCAGTCGCCCTTGAGTGAGGCTGTGAGGGGGCTTCTGGCAGCTGGTCACGTTCTGTTTCTTGATCTGGGCACTGGTACCTGGGTGTGTTCACTTTGTGGAAATTCCTAACTGTTCTAGATTCATGCACTGTTCTGTACACAAGTTAAACTTCAATAAACAGTTTTATTAACAATACGTATCGGCTGGCTTTATCCATCTCCAGTTGTACTCAAGAAGTATCTGTCACCATGGTCCCCCTATGATAAGAGGTACAATTTCATACCAGCTGTTTGGGGAAAAGATCCTAACACCTTTATCAATTTTAAGACATCTTGGTTTCAGAAGCATCAATAATCAAAGAAATGGGATATTATGCCTAAAGCACCTAATTGGGAAACGTGAATGTGGCATCCTACTGCCCTGACCTATGACCCTCCCGTTAGCAAGGCTATTTATCCACCTGCTCCAAACCCATCCTTGAAGCCTGAGGAGCAGCTCGGGATCAAGTTTAAGAGGGAGGGCTCAGTAACTGGACCTCCAAATTCAAATACCCTTTCTGGGCCAGCTACTTACTTCTCTGTGCTCAGTTTTCCCGTCTCTAAAATAAGGAGGATAGTAATAGCTCCCACCTGAAACAGCTGTTATGAGAATTAAATTAGTAATACAGGTAAAGAGGATAAAGGGTACTTAGCACATAGTAAGCCCTTCACAAATGTTAGCTACAAAGATTATTATTATTTTTATGGCTAGCTTAGTGATAATTAGATCGTATACACACCCCCAACTCCCCAACCCAGCCATAAGGGGCCAAAGGCTGACTCTCAGAAACCTTATTTATGTAGCACAATCTACCTTCTAGACCCAACCGATTCACGAGTGAACATGTAATTCAAGCTATGAGTCCCTCCCGAGGAATCTTATTTGGGTGCAGTAGCTCAATCAAGTCATCAAGAACTCAAGTTTCTTCCGTCTTTTTGCTCTGCCATCGCCTGCACATTGATGTTCAGTCCTTAAGCTTGTTACCTAATGGTCACAATATGGCTGCCATGGCTCCAAACATCACATCTTCACAGAACCACATTCAAGGTAAGAAAAGGGAGAAAAGGATAGACTGTTCTGTTTGTTCATCTGTCACTCATCAGGAAGCAAAATATTTTTCAGAACCATCTCCCACCCCTTTCTACTCCCAGCAGATTTCCTCTGGTGCCTCACTGGTTAGAACACCATCCCATGTCCATTCCATCCTGCTAGGGAAGCTGGTAAGGCAAGTATGTGGCTAGCCAGAGAGCTGTGACTACAAGCTGCTGTGGGTGGCCATCTTTCTCCCAATTGGCAGGGTAGCAGAGAAATCCAGTGGGGCAGAGAGGTCAGAGGGAAACTATTCAGTGAGGGACATGGAGAGAATAACCCCTGGACTCTCTAAGGACATTCTAGTTGCTGTTATGTCCTTTCCCAGGTCTTGGGGATGCATCAATTTCCTATTTTTTCTCCTTAAACTAGTTTGAATATATTTTCTTGCCTGCAACCAAAAAATTCTGTTACATATAATTTTGTTCACACCAAACACACACTGCACAGAAACAACACCTGAAAACACCTTCTACCTCCTTTTCCACTGATCATCTCTTCCAACCAGTGGGCCTAGGGATATACCCAGACCCTCTCACATCGGTCTCTCTTGGAAACAAGCAGAAGTAACCCATGTGCCCAGAAACCACTTACTGGAAAAAGTTCTTACAGGCTTTCAGGGTACAAACAAGGTTCTACCAGGACAGCAGGGCTTCCGTCCAAGTAGCTCTCCACCCTCGGCTCACCAACAATGACACAGATTAACATGCCTTGAGTATCTTGATCTGTTCATCCTCTACCCAGAGGGAAACAGGAGCCACCTGTCCCACAAGCAGAACTCAGACCAAGCCCCACCTGGCCTCTGTTTTCTTCCAGGGGACAATGATTCTGACCTTTTCAGATCATTTTCAAGAAGTTTTGCCACTTGTCTAAGGAGATGGTGATAAAATAAATATAGTTTTCAGCACGCAACTGGCTGTTGGCCAGAATCCCACGCAGTCTTCAAAGTCAGGGTGAGAGGTGTACCTACTCACAGGTTCGAGATTAAAGAGAAACTGAAGTCTCTCCATGGGCTGCAGAGGGTCTGGTTGAACTAATGCCAACATGCAACCCAACTTCTGCATATATTCACTGCGGCACGTTATTATTTGGAGACTTTGGAAACCAGCTTAGGGTCCCCATTTATCTGGGCACAGTGAAGAGTTGAGTCAAATCACATGTGCAGATAACTTCTGTAAATCCAACTATACACCACATAGGCAACAACGACAAAGAGGGAGAGAGAAACAACTTAGATTATTTGAATGTGGCTACGTAACGAACACTTCCAATGCACTTTCCTTCCCCACGCTTTCCCTCCTACTGTGTGGGCCAGAAGCCAGTTTCATTCCTTTCCATCCTTCCTTATAGCAAGATCTGGCCTTGTGAACCGGTTTGGGCCAGGGGACCTACAGAGAAGTCTTCTAGGGAATGTCTAGGAAGCCAGGAGACAGATAAGCAAGGAGAGCTCTTTGGACCCTTTCCCTTTCTCTTGCCTTGAACGTGAGGTTATATGAAGATGTGATGTCTGGGGCTGTAGCAGCCATCCTGTAACCGTGAGGTAACAGACATAATAAGGCATTTGAGGATGGTGAAGGCAAGGGGGAAAGTTCGTGGATACCTGGATGATATTACTGAGCTGCTACCTCAAACTTGGAATCACTTCATAGAAGACGTGCTGTTATGGGAGATACTGACATGTTTCTAATGCTGAAGCCACTGTTAGGCAGGTATACTGTGACTTAGAACAAGTCCTAAATGAGACATCATTCCTCTCCACAGAAACAAGGAGCAGGCTTTGGGAGGTGTATATCTTATAGCACTTCCTGTTGATGAGAGTGGTGCTAGTGTTTAAAAATAAGTATTTTGGGGGACTTCCTGGCGATCCAGTGGTTAAGAATCCGCCTTCCAATACAGGGGACGCGGGTTCGATCCCTGGTCGGGGAACTAAGAGCCCGCATGCCGCGGGGCAACTAAGCCCGCGAGCCACAACTAGAGAGAAGCCCGCGAGCCCCAACGAAAGATCTCGTGTGCTGCAACCAAGACTCGATGCAGCCAAAAAATAAATAAATAAATAAATATATATATATATATATATATATATTTTTTAAGAAAGATATTTTGGTGTAATATGGCACTAAACTTAAGCCAACTGTTTCATCTCATGGGCCATGGAAGAAGTGGCAAACTACCCCAATGCTGGAAGAAAAACCAGAAGCAGGGACTTATACAGAGTGTGTCTATCTCCAACATGGCAGCTTCCTAAGGGATTCCAAGGGTAATTTTCACTCCGCCCAATTTCTGTCTGACCCACTGCCTTCAGCCTAACCCCCACAAAGGGGTAAATGCAGCATCACACTGTTCTTAAAATATCCAGGCCTCGTCAAAATCTATAATGGGAGTTGAATAAATAACATAAATACGATTTTTCAAATGTGAAGCAACTTAGGAAAATGCAGGGTCTTAAATGTGAGGACCCAAGTTGGACCTGGAGAGGAACTTACAGGCGTCCCCAGTGAGGACGAATCAGGACATCAGGCCATAGCCATGTTTACAGAAGGACCTAAAAGAGACTCTGCAGCCAGACTGGGCTCCAAAGGCAGTACCAGGAGCAGCCCCTGTTTACTGAGAGATGGCTGCCATCATCCCATTTAATCCCAGCTGCCCTGGGCCCTAAGCCACACCATATGAGAGGGGAACTGCTATGAACTAAATTGGGTCCCCCAAATTCATGTGTTGAACCCCAACCTCCAACAGGATGGTATTAGGAGGCGGGGTCTTTGGGAGGTGGTCAGGTGTAGATGAGGTCATGAAGGGATGGGATTAGTGCCCTTATAAAAAGAGGAAGAGACTTGAGCCCTCGCCCCATCATGTGAGGACACAGCAAGAGGGCAGCCGTCTGCAAGCCAGAGAGAACAGAACCCAGCCACGCACGCACCCTGATCTCGGACTTCCAGCCTCCAAAACTACGAGAAATAAACGTCTGATGTTTCAGCTACCCAGGAAATGGTATTTTGTTATGGGAGCCCAAGCTGACTAAGACAGAAGCTGGGTCCCAGAGCACTTGAATGCCTTCAGTCACCTGCATGAGGTCACACACCAGTGACCTGGGACTCAAAGCCAGACAGACCTGCTGTCCCCAAAGCTGGGTAAGTGACTCGTCACCCCTGAGTCCCAGTTTCCTCACACATAAGAATAAATGTGGAAATCGTGCTATTTGAAGAATGACCGGCCTGGGTGGGTCCTCACTTCAGGTGGAGGTCAGTTGCTCATGTCAAAACATGTCGGAGGCTTCCCTGGTGGCGCAGTGGTTGAGAATCTGCCTGCTAATGCAGGGGACACGGGTTCGAGCCCTGGTCTGGGAAGATCCCACATGCCGCGGAGCAACTAGGCCCGTGAGCCACAACTACTGAGCCTGCGCGTCTGGAGCCTGTGCTCCGCAACAAGAGAGGCCACAATGGTGACAGGCCCGCACACCGCGATGAAGAGTGGCCCCCGCTTGCTGCAACTGGAGAAAGCCCTCGCACAGAAACGAAGACCCAACACAGCCAAAAATAAATAAATAAATAAGAATGATTAATATAGCTATATACTACTATGGAATATTCTCTAGAATATATTGTTAAGTAAAAATAGCAAAGTGAAAAAAAAAAATGTCGGACACAGGAAATGCTACTAAGTCTGACATAAACAGAATTCAGAAAAAAAAAAAAGAGAGAGAAAAGGGTACAATTTTACTGTGAAATTTTTATTATTCATTTTTTTAAAGAGTAGGCCAGCCCATAGACAAGTGTCTAAATCTGAGGGGTTGTCTGTGCCCTAAGCTGGCGGACATACGGAGGGCTAGTCCTGATGATCTGGTGTTTCCTTAAACCTCTGCATCGATAAACACAGATTATAATCAGCAAGAGGTAACTTTCTAGTCTAACAGGACTTGTAATAACAAAAGCAGCTTCCTGGTTTGCCTCGTGCCCAGTCAACTGAGGCCAGCTTCCAGCCTCATCATGGGCCATCCCGGCTAAGGGAGGACCACCCCGACACAAATCCCGCAGCGCTCAGTTGGTGGGACACGTGCCCACGCCGCTCCCATCCCCAGAAGGTGCCGGGCGGTGCATCCCACTGCCCTACATGCCAGGGGGAGCTGCACGGAGGACCTGCACAGGCAGGCCACCCCCAGAGTGGTCCGAGTTTTGGCCAGGCAAGTGACAGCATTGCTGCCGGCCACTAACGTTACGTATGGGGCACCAGCTGCCATGGGGGCACCATGCTCAGCTCTCCTCCCGCCACCGCGGAGGGGACGGATCCTCACAGCAGCCCAGGTGGCAGGCGCCAACACGAACCCAGAGGAGGAAATGGGGACCCAGAGTTTCATGACCTGCCCAAGGTCACAGAGCTAACAAGTAGCAGAGGTGGGATTTAGGCTCAGGTCCGACCCCAGAGCCAGTCTTAACTACCACCTGAGACGTTTTAGGACAATTTTTTTAAAAAGAGAACATGGGATGGGGCTGCTGGGATGAAGCGAATTTAGGAAAAGCTGTGCAGTCTACCTGATCACTTTGGTGGGAATTTGTGACACACGACCCACATGAAAGATGCCAGGAAGTCTTCAGAGGAGCAATCTGTTTAACTAAGAGTTTGTTCAAACTCAGAGGAGGCCCTCCGACATCCGGGAAGGGAGAGGGTTGTCTATGTGTCACTGGACGTCTGCAGAGGACAGAGGGGTCAGATAAACCTCAGACTTTTTTACTATTTACCCTTCCCCAGGTAGAGGGTATAGGCAGTCTAAAGCAGGAGTCAGCAAACTTCCACAGCAGGCCAGATAATAAATATTCTAGGCTTTGGAGACCCCACCGTCTCTGTTGCAACCACTCAACTCTGTGGATGGAGCATGAAAGCGGCCACGGACAAGGCGCAAACAAAACGAGTTCCGATAAAGCTTTATAGACACTGGAGTCTGAATTTCATCTCATTTTCACATCATGGAATATGCTTCTTTTATCACCCTTTTTGAAAAATGTAAAAGCCATTCCGGCTCACAGTCTGCACAAAAATCAGCGGGTCTCCCTGCTTTATTTATTGTAGCTCTGAGCCGCAGTGAGAAATGGAAAATGCAGCTTCCTTGCTCACCGCCCCTCCCCCCAGCAAGTTACCTGCTGGAGCGGAACAAGGTAAGAGAGAGGTTTGCCCTATTTCCTCCTGAGAAGCTGGCGGAGGGAAATAAAGAGAGGCCAGTTCTAAGTGTGTGTTTAATAAGTTTTTAGTATCATCGGGCAAAAGGTGCTGTAAAAATATTTTGGTTCCCGGGAGACGATGCCTGCCCTTGAGAGATTTGACCTCCGTTTCATCTCCAGGCTGTTTCAAATCCAGGCAGAGCTGGGTCCCCAGGAGAGGGCTCACGTTTTGATTGCACTCTGTCTTCCTTTCAACCGGAAAACGATCCATCCATCCGAAAATGCCGCTTTCCCCGCTCACGGCCATGGGCCAATGGGTTTGAAGCAAAGGCTCCCAAGTCAATTTCCAAGTTGGAGGAAAGTTGCCCTAAACCAGTGGTTCTCCACCGGGGGGCTCCTTTGCCCCTCAGGGCACATCTGGCTATGTCTGGAGACACTGTGGTTGTCAAACTGGAGGCCACTCCTGGCCGCGCATGCGTGGAGCTCAGGAATGCTCCTTAACATTCTGCAGCGCACAGGATGCCCCCCAGCGCACAGGATGCCCCCCAGCGGAGAAGAGTCGGGCTGAAAATGTCACCAGCGCTGCGGCTGGGAAACCCTGCTCTACACCGACCTGAAGAGGCCACTTCCAAGTTCCTAGGGTGTTTGAGGCACATGAGACCCAGAGGTTTCTGGATCTCCTCTCCCATCCCCCCCGCACCCTCCCCCCACACCCCCCCCCCCCAGTATATTAAGACAATTAGGAGCTCCGGGTCTGAGTAGGTATAAGGCAAGTGGCTTCATTTACTGTTTCCTCCTAAAGGAAATGACCAACCAGCGCCTCCACCCTATAAACGTTTACTAGCCCTGGAAGGTTCTGAGGCCCCACTGCCATTTTTAAGGGCTTCTCCCTCAACAAATGTTAGGTCAAGTGAGTCAGAAAATGGAACCTGAGAAGGGGGAAGAGGGTGGGGGGACATTTCACAAAGTTCAAGACCAAGAGGAAAACTGAAAGACCTAAAACGACCCCCTACCCTCTCTTTCTTGCTTATAAACGGAGGACTGCTTTACACGGGGTATCTCGTGAACCGAGGCAGAGAGAGTTTTAAAGGTCTCGGGACACTGCCACGTGGGGTTTTCATTTGCTGGCTGAGGCCCCGTCATGTTAATGGGTCTGTGGATTGATGAGTTATTGGCCTTTGGGGCGTGATACCCTGAATACACTCTAAGACGGGCTCCCTGGGGCCACACCACCAAGAGCCACCTCAGGGCTGAGCTTCCGGCCAAGACTCTCTTGTCTCCAGGAGGAGAGATTTCTGATTCGTTGGTGCTCAGAAAAATGAAATCACAAAGAAGAATGCAGAGGAAAATGTAACTAATATCCAGGTACCCACAACTAAGAATTTGCAGGAGTTAATATCACGGTTGCTTCCTGTTTTTCCCATAAACTTTTTATTTTAGAATAACTTTATAGAAAAGTTGCAAAGACAGTATAAAGTTCCCGTGGACCCTCACCCAGCTTCCCCCAAGGTTCACATCTTCCATAACCGTGGGACACTTGTCAAAAATAAGAATTTAATATCGATGGGTTACTGTTAACCAGACTCCTGATTTTTTTCAGATTGCGCCAGTTTTTCCACTATTGTCCTTGTTCTGTTCCAAGATCCAGTCCAGGATACCACACTGCACTTCCGAATGGTTTCTTAGTATTAAAATAAAGGAAACTTGACCAGAAGAGTTGGAATTTATTTAAAATTTCTCCCCAATCCCATCCCCTTGCCTGCCTCCCCAAAGGCGGTTGGTGTGAGTCGTACCGCCGTGTTTCCATAGTGTTACCACACATATATGAGCCCACAAATGATACACAGTATTATCTGGTGCTCTTGTGTGTGTCTGTTTTGACACAACGACAAACGCTTACACCCTAAACATCTTCCTACAACTGGCTTTCTCCCTCTTGACATTCTGTTTGAGTCTAAGGTGATACATAAAAAAGAAATTCCTGCATTCCCTTCTGGTTTATTAAACATTTATAAATAAATTTATTACAAATTTATTTCTCCAATCCCCTGCTCATGGACATTTAGGCTGGTGGTGACTTGATGCTATTACAAACAATATGCAATATTTATTCCAGTACATATGGTAAAAACCACCTCCATGATCTTTTCAGTACAGCGTCTTGAGGTATCGCTATTAAAATACCAGTCCCTAGCTGCCTCTGGAATTTTCCCATCAAGTGGGTGCGGGGTGCATGCAGGAGCCCCAGTACATGGGCACTCGGGGCCCTTTGCCCTGTCGATAATTCTTAAGCCATAGAGACAGAGCAGAGGGGAGTTTCCACAAGCAGGATGGATAACGAAGGGGAAGGCGTGAGCTGCTTATCTTTATCTTCCTCTTCAGAGCACAGAACCACAAAGTCAAGGTCAAGGGCTTGGAGGCTGTTCTGGTGGTCTCATCACCACTGCCCTTGTGCCCCGTCTCCCCCATTCACACACCTCCACGGGGCCAGGAGGAAGAGTGAATGGGTTTACATTCAGCAAGAGCTGGTTTCAAACGCCAACCCCACCGCTTCCGAGCTCTGCAAGTTCGGGGCCCTTCAGTCCCTTCCTCCTTAAAATGGGAATGATACGACTTGCTTTGCAGAACCTGAGAGAATTAAATAAGGAGCCTGATAAGGGAGGCTGTTATAAATCCATTAGTGCTACAGAAAGATCACAACCCTCCCACGTTATCACTATGATTTACTTCAGCGATGCATTTAGATAATGAAGGAGTCTCTGAATTCAGTTTCTAGGTTCAGCCTTGCAAGATCCTGCCTGGACGAGGAAGTGCCTCTGAAGCCCAGGAAGAAAAAGCAAGACTTCATGACAAGACCGTCACCCGCACAGCCCGGACAAACACCGGCTAGGGCAAGAGCCTCTTGAGCTGGGACCAGAGTCAGGCTCCTTAATTCTCTGGGTAGTGAACCCGAGTGCAGCTGAAGCGTGCTTTTGCTGAAAGACAAGTCCTAAAGAGGCGAGTCATTTTACAAGTGGGAATGGAGAGAAGTTTTTATTCTTGTTGAACCACGTGAATACCTCAGTGATCAGGAAGATTCTAGAAACACTGGTCTCCAAAATGGGGTGCAAGCACTTAGGGGAGGCAAGAGGGATCCACTGGGACATGGGGCGGGAAATATTATAATCGCAACTAAGTAAATTTCAAGAACTGATGGACGTCAGGGAAGATGGGAATTTACTGGCTGAGCTTCAACAAACATCTCTGCATAACTGATGGATGAGACTGAAAAACACAGACCTTGTTTTCAGTAACGCAGCCAACAATTCGCCTGTTCTATTTCCATCGTTTTACCCCGTGAGAGAGCCTTCGCCTACGACAGTGTGGTCGTCATGAGTGCCACTTCCCAGGCTCTATCTGATGCTCCCCTTTCCAAGCTTGGGGTGGGACTGTCATCTCCTGCCACCTTGGGTCAGGTCTGACCATGTGACAGGCTGTGACCAATGAAATGCAGGCAGAAGCGCCCGTGTAGCTTCCTGCTGGAAAGATGAAAAGCCCGTGCACAAGCCGCACTGTCTTTCCCTTTGGGACCATAACTGGCGACATTCAAGAGGGCGGCAGCTCCATCGGCCTGGAGATCTGAACACCCTCCCGCCCGGCCAATGTGCAGAGGCCCCTGCCAACCCACGATGCAGCCATAACAAAAGAACAACAAAGCTCTGTGGTTTCAAGCTACCGAGATTGTGGGGTTCTTTGTGAACTCTTGATGCTGACGAGACGAAGGAAAAAATAATCAAAAGTTAGGGCCAGACCTTTCGCTCGCTGACCCCAGACTGTTGAACCATGAGCTGTGAAAGATCAGATTCCATCACACTGAAAATCTTAGGGATAGCAAAATTACATTTGTCTTGCTAATGAATTAAACTTGTAATCTTTGCATTAATTACTAATGATGCATGAGTTAAAAGGCGTATTAATGAACATCAGAATTTTGTATTTTTTTTATCTTTAGTGCCTCCTACTTAAACTTCTATTTTAGTCTTTGTTTTATAAAGTGCACACCATCCTAAAACAGCAGTAGTTATACGATCTATTTCTGTTTAGGGTGCGTACTCGAAGATTTCCTAGCGGGGATGCAAGATCAAAAACACTTGAAGAGGGCTTCCCTGGTGGCGCAGTGGCTGAGAATCTGCCTGCCAAGGCAGGGGACACAGGTTCGAGTCCTGGTCTGGGAGGATCCCACATGCTGCGGAGCGGCTGGACCCGTGAGCCACAGTTACTGAGCCTGCGCGTCTGGAGCCTGTGCTCCGCAACAAGAGAGGTCGCGACAGTGAGAGGCCCGCACACCGCGACGAAGAGTGGCCCCCGCTCGCCGCAACTGGAGAAAGCCCTCGCACAGAAACGAAGACCCAACACAGCCATAAATAAATAAATAAATACATAAAAAAACAAACAAACACACAAAAAACACTTGAAGACACTGCCGTGTAACATCCTCACCCCCTTCACGCACGCAAGCTGCCAATGTCTGAGTACCTTCTGTGCCATGAGAATTCTGCAAGGCAGTGCTAGAGCGGGACGGGGAGAATGTGTGAGAAAACAGTCAAGAAGAAAGTCCTTTATCAAAGGCCAAAACACAAGCCATCGAAACCCCAGAATAACCCGCCTGCCTTTGAGTGCGCTGTTAAATTGCTGGGCGGATGAGCGCTGGGACCATTCTAGGTGGATGGTCATGCTGACTGCTTGGATTCTTTTTTTTTCTTCAAACTACATGAAGGCAAGAGAGAGGCTGGCATTACAAGACGGTACAGGTCTAACTCCAATGTTTAAAAACATGCAAGTCCGCAGTTTTGGAAACAGTGCAAGTTTTTATTCACAGCCAAATTTAATTAAGCCAGACAACAGAAGAGTGAAACTTGAAAGCTACTCTGGGGAGATAAAGATGTGAAAGAATAACACGTGACCTCAAAGACGTGGGAACCTTAATAGTCGCTAAGTCAGAGTTTTCTAACGGTACAGAAAGAGCTGAAGAGAATTTATGGGAAACCTTGTGTGAGAAAGCCCACCCCGAGACTCAGGCCCCGGAGACCTTCACCATCCTCTGGTCTCCAGAGGCTTCTAAAGGCACTGAATCCACTTGGGACTTTGTTATCCCAACCCCAGCTGGGAGAGCAGGGGTGGGGGGGGGGCAGTCTTGCACCTGCTCCCATAAAAAGTGGGGAAGTTGTGCTGGTCTGTTAATGAATGCTTTGAGCTTGTCACTCCCTTGAAGGAAAAGACAATTTGTACTTTGACCACCTTCCAGGAAGGGGTGGGAAGAAATATGTCAGTAATGTGAGTTTTTGAAATTAAAAGTTTTTATTTTGGAATAATTTTCGATTCAGAGAAAAGTTGCAAGGATGGTACAGAGAGTTCCTGTACACCCCTCACACAAGTTTTAGGTTCCCTAGTAGGAAAGTTTTTAAATAGCCATAGATGCTTAAAATCGAGAGAAAGTCAGCATTAGACTCTACTTATCCTCAAATAAGTTTGGTGTGCTCAAATTTCACTGATCTCTGAAGAGGAGGAAAATGCATGTGTCGGGGCGGTGGGGGGGATACACATATATACAAAGATATACATCTTTGGGGCCATTTTCTTCACATCTCTAAAACGACATGGGTGGCTTAATCTTGGTACTTTAAGATCAAGTACTTAAAAACGGAAATTTGGACTATTATACCAAAGTGAATAGTGATCTGGCCACCAAAATACAAACAAGGTTTACCATTTATTGTGCACCTACTTGGTGCCCAACTCTACCCACGAGAGATATGATTTTGTCTTCATGAGGGTCTGTGGAGGAGGGGATTCCTAACCAGATTTCTAAAACGAAGAAACAAACTCAGAGACGTTAAGTAACTTGCTCAAGGTCACACAGCTAATAGGCAACCGTAGTGGAAACAGACACATGGGTTGAAGCTGGGTCTAAAGAGAATCAGTGTGGATGCCATTCCGTTCTCTCTTGCCAAGTCACACCCTCTGCTGTCACCGAGAACTTCCGTTACACGGCAGTGAAGCCCCCCAACCCCCCACTCCATATATCACCCAGAATTAGCTGCAAAGTGTCAGGAAACTTGGCCAGGCAGCCCCAAGCATCAGCGAGGGCTGGAAGCCTTCACCGTGAAGCCCTTTATAGAAAGCCGCAGTTGGCAGCCCCTGCTCCTGCATGGGAACAAATTAACATTGGCATTCCAAACACAGGAAAGGAAGGAAATTGGAAACACAGTTTATACTTGGCCAGCTCTTTGAAATACTGTACCATGCTACCGACATCAATTAATGAAAAGCAGGGTTGTGCTGAGAGGCCCTGGTTTGCAAATGCATTAACACACGTTAAACATGTTTGTACAGGAACCGGATTATAAGCACCCTGGCTCCAAAACAATAAAGCAATTTACCCTAAAACTGGTGCTCTTGGAGTTGTCATTAATTCAATCCACTCCACGCGGATCAGCAAAGGCTTTTCTCGGCTCCCAGCAATGCCTCCCGACACAAATGTTGAAAGGACGGCATCGCACATGCTACTCTGAGTTTCACATAAGTAAGTGTCAAGCTTCATGCACTGCTAATATGCCCCCAAATCATAAACACTCCACTTTGGAGAGCGGGGGAATCACACAGCGGCAGCCCTGGTATTCATCGGCACTGCCATTTCACATCGGGTTAGAGCAATTTTTCCCCGCAGAAGGTTAACTGGGAAATATCTGTTCCATATTAAGAAATACCGAGTCACATTTTTTGTCAAATATTATTTGTCAAATGCCATTTGCTGCAAAACCCAGATTTCAAGTGCAGCTGAACACACAGCTAATACCGAACGGTTCACATAATAGCTGTGGTTGTACATGGGATCATTTGCAGTGAAAGCACCCCCCTTCCTCTATAAACTGTTTCAGGAATTGGAAAGAAAAGCATCTGAAGCTCTGGAATAAATAAAGTACTGTGCCTTGAGCTGCCCAGTACAAAGGACCCAGCATGCTGGGAGAACAGACGCAAAACAACCAAAAAGGCAACTGCCGCTTCGCTTCACAGTTTTGTAAGAATGCTTAAAAGGTTTTACATCATGGGGGTGAATCGCAACATATCTGGCTTGCAAAGACAGAGTCGGCTAGTTTCTCGAAAGACCAGCCTCTTCACGCACTGCACCCACCGGTACAGGCACCTGCGACCCACATCCTGGGTCCAGGCGACAAACATCACTGAGGTGGTCGCCCTGCTCCCTCGCCCGGGTGACATCACCCCACGACTCCACATTGATCCGGGATCCATCAAATCGGAGCACTTTGGGTGTGCAAAGCTAAATGTGTTATCATTTTTACCACAAATTAACAGTTTCTATGTAAATATTGGTATTTCCTCACCCCACGAAGGCGAGAGGAGGCAAAATGGCACTGGCGCATTTGATTTAAACTAATTAAAAGCAGAGGGTCATGCAATTCAGCGTATTGATTTTACCAGTGGGACTTAAATCTTTTATAATAAGTGTACACAGCTGCAGCGCTCTCCCACCGCCACGTTTTACAGGCTAATCCGTGCATTCCTTCTGACAATAACGTGACAGGTCCCACACATCCCTGCCTCTGCCCTAACCCCGGTGACACTGCCAGAGTGCATTAAAGCAGAGGCCGGCCAAAAAGCAGCCGTGCCGACAGCCCCCAGCTAGGCCTGAAGAGTGATCGCCAAAGAATGAACGTGGCCAGCCACTTGGTGCAAAGGGCTCTCCATTCAAAACAGTCAGCTGGTGAAATGGATGGGCAGGCTGGGGAAGGGTGGAGACTGGGGGAGTGTTAGGACACTCTGATTCTTGCAATGGGCCAAATATGACCTTACCCAATAGGGAAAAAAAAAAGATATTAACGCGATAGGGGTGATCAATCAACTTAGATGAGGTTCTCCCTGGAATGAAGTCATCATCGTCTCCGAGCTCAGTGGACACGTGATATTTGCTCACATCGCAGGCACGCTGGTGGTCAAGGGTTCGCGGGCCAGCTGTGTTTATCTCGGCAGAGGCTTGACAGGCTAAGACGCTACGGAAGGCCCCGACCCGAAGCTCGCAGGAGCTGCATCTCAGAAGCTGTTTCCTCTCTCTGTGCGTTCAGAGAATCCCCCCCCCCCCAACCTCGTTTCCCTAGGCCTCCTCCCTTACCCCTTCAAGGGCCACCCCACAACCAAGTGACAACTCTGGAATAAACACCAAAACCGGCCACGCGAGCTGGCATCCAGGCTTCGGCCTTAACCTGCTCTGATTCCAGAAGGGAAATAGAAAGACCCCCCCCCCCCCTCAAAGTTCAAATCTGGGTCACATATATCCTTGCGGGGAGGGGGGAGAAGATCTTTGATTTATATAAGCAGGAAAACGAGGTTTAAAAGAAGTGATGTTGAAAGGGTTACTAAAAACACAGCTGTTGGTGCACTCCTATAGCGAAGACACTCTGCAGAAAGAGAGAAAGAAAGAAAGAAGGAGGGAAGGCTGTGTGACATCTATATTAACCTCTGGCCGCTCACCAGTGAGGGCCGGCACTCCAGCGCTGGAATGTGGGGCAGCCCCTTCCAAATTTTAACACAAGCCGGGTTACAGCTGCGAGCGCCTGCAGCCCGTGCTCCCTCGGCAAGCACTCCCTGAAGGAAATTTTTAAACTGTAACAGAATCTTTTTCTAATACTCTACAGTGGTAGGGCCTGTTCTGAAGGGGCAAAAGGAGAGATCTTAATGCCAAACACTTGTCAACAAAAAGGATCGCCAGATGGTATAAAATAAAAGTAAAACTGAACGGCCTTCTCCCCACTCCTCGGCTACATTAACAAAAGCCACTTTTAGACACTGAGCCCAATAAGGATAGGTTTCCAACGTCCCCTTTTTTTAATTTAGCTTCAAAGATTAAACAAATTTGGTTCCTTCAGAACCTGGACCAGAGATAAATGTGTATCGCAACACCCCCAGTGCCAGGGGGCTTCTTGAGAAGATCCCAAAAGGAGCTGCTGGATTTCTCCAAAGAAAGAAGCGGGGGGAGGGAGGGCAGCTATCTTCGGGATTCAGTCTGCAGAACTCACATTGCCTGGGGACAGTTTAAGAGAGGGTAGCCTGTTTTGAATTCCAAACTTAAGTCTGCACAGAGGAGTTGGGGGCTTGTTAATCCAAACCAGTTTACAAATCTCGCCATTGAACTTAAGAGGCCCAGCCTGGGAAGATGTGAGTCTCCCTCCGGCAGCTCAGCTAGCATTACAGGGGCTTTATTGTACAGGCTGGTCTTTGTCACAAGGTGCGGTCTGAGGCCCTCATTCTCAGCACCTGGTTTTGTCATAAATTCTCCTCTAGTTCCCTCTCTAGTTTAGATCCCACTCAGCCTGGCAAAAAGCTTGAATTCTGAGGAGAACGACTTAGAGGAACAAAAACCAGTTTGGCTGCAGACGGAAGAATAAACGCACCAGCTCTGCAAAAGCCTTCAGACTTCAGGCCGAAGTCCCCCAGAGCACTGCAGGACAGCAGCGGTATGCAATGAGGGAGGAGGGGGTGGTGGAAGGAGGAGGGGGGCTTTGAGGGGAGGAGAGGGTGGTGGAGAAAGTCAGTCTCCCTTCAAGGTCTCCCCCAGGTCCCCTGCAAGGTAACAAGTAATGGCTGCGTATGAGCAAACGATGTTTTTCTCACTCTTAGTAAAGTGTGAGACTGAACGCACCTTTAGAAAACTTTGTACGTTACAGGTCAGTATGATCTGCAATCCAAGGAAAAATCGTGTGCTTTTTCTCAGCTTCCAAGCAGGTCTCCTACATGCCCCCTCCAACCCCACAGCCCCTCCTGTGGCAAAATCCCAGAACCCCACAAAATGGAAGGGACAGGCGGTTTATTCCCATGCTGCTGCCAAGCAGAAATTAAAGGGCAACCTTAGAAACATCTACAGGAAGAGTCTTGCCCAACTGCGGTCCAGGTCTTCACCCAACTAATTACCGGGAAAGTTTTAGGGACTGAGAAAGAAAGAAAACAAGGTCAGTGCACTCTGTTAAAGGCCACCCTGCCATCTAATTTGGAGTGATGCTTCAGAAAGCACGACCTGAGAAAGTCAGGACTGTCCCACAAAGCCCAAAGCCAGCCTGACTGATTAAGAGGCTCAGACAAGCCGGTCTTTGTCCTTTCAAGATGAAAGAAATGGGACTAACGGGTTGAAAGGTGTGTGTACAGCCAGAGGAGGAAAACCACCCAGCTGTGGTCTTCCCAAACAAGTCCCAGCTTGCTCCCGCCTACCAAGGGGCAGCAAACAGCCCTGCCCAAGTGTCCCAGAGGTGCCCGGTTGGCAACCTGGTCCTTTTCTGGCATGGGAGGAGCCCGGGGTCTGGCCACGCGGTTGGTCCGTAAGCAGCAGGGTGCTTTTTGCACTGCGTTTGCAGAGCCCTCCACAGAAGCCAGGGCTTACAAATACCTTTTTAATGACCTCGGCCAGGCTCTGAAGGCCGCCACTGGGACCTGCTGGCATTCACTGGGAGTCACAGGTATCCAACAGAACAGAAGATACCATAAATCCCCAGCCAGAGAAAGGGCCCTGGTTAACCCCTGGCTTCAGGATGGATACAGAGCTCTGCTTTAATTAATTAATTTATATGTACGTATTTGGGATTTTTCTTTAGCTTCTCGTATAGGTCACAAATAACACATTGAAAAAAGAAATCATACACAAAACTGCAGACAATGAAAAATCAGGCCCCAGCTCCCAAATCCCTAAGGCCCCAACCCCAGTTCTGCCCTGCCCCCATAAAATCTATTTCCAATCCATGGCGTCTTCCTCCAGTGGGAAAGCGTGATATACAAGCACGTATGTAACCTCACTGATCTGCACCTTGCTTTTTTCCACCCCATACATCTTGGAGATTGTTCTACATCAGGACATACGGAGCTGTCTCCTTCTAACAGGCTGCCTAGTATAATTTAAACTTTCTTGAAGTCATTTTGGCATCTAAACCTCCCACCCTTTGCTCGCTGAAACTCGTTTCACTATTTGATTTTGGGCTATTATTAAGGACAGACAATGGCGTCCCGGGAACTCCAGGGACCTTATCTGGCGCGGGAAGCATTAAGGTTGATCCGCGCTTCCCGGCGCCCTCCATCCACGCCCCAGGTGCCCCGCGGGGGGCTTCTGGATCATTATTTCCCTGTTGACAGAGCGCCGGTGGGCGTGAGTTTGCTGTCTTGACTTCGTGCGTATTTTCGCAGCAAGTGACACTTGTAGAATGAAACCGGCTCGGGAAACAGCGCTATCGGGGCGTGTTATCTCAGAAACCAAATATTTGATCATGAGCCCTATAGCGCGCAGTCGGGGGTTAGTCTGAGCAAGTCTGGTGAACGTGCACAGATGGAGCGAGAGCACCACCCCCGCCGCAGCGCCAGCCTCCGATCCCCGGGGCCGTCGCGACTCCAGTCGGAAGCCGGGTCCCCTAGCCTCCCCCGGCGGCGTCTGCTGGGAGATCCCTCGCCACCCAATCGCCAGAAGCCGCGGTTTGCGCGCCACACGTGATAAACGCTGAAAATGGATTCTGCCAGTCCGGGACCTATCATTAAATATTTAAAATAGAAAGGTCGCAATGGCAACGTTTTTCTCCCCAGCTCCAGCCAGGAGAGCTGAGAGCGAGAGGGGCGCCCAGCGGTCAGGAAAGGGGCCCCGAGGCGCTCGGGGCGCGCAGCACGCTACGGCGGGCGCACCGCGAGGGGACAGGTAGGGCTTGCCAGGGCGGGGAAGGGAGCGCAACGCCCGCGATGCCAGGGCCAGGCAGGGCAGAGAGGGGCTCAGAAAGGGCGGGAAGTCAGCTTCGCGGAGCAGGGCCCTTTAAATCCAGGTAGCGCGGGCCGAGCCGGACGGGCACAGCTCACATGACCGAGCCCCGCGCTTTGAACTGAGCCGCGGCCCGCCCGGCGCCTCCCGCCCCAGAGGTGCAGTCGCCGACTTAACCCAGAGAGGGCTTCAGACCGCTCCTTACTTCCCCTGAACTCCCACAGGCCAGATGAGCCCGGCTCGCCCTACCTGGGGCGCGCGCAGCTTGGGGTCCACTAAGGCAGGGGGGTGGGAGACCCTCGGCCAGGCACTGCCCTTCTGAAAACTACCGGGAGTGGAAAGATGGGCGGGCTGGATGTAAGACGCGGCGCCCTCCCTGTCCCAAAGCGACTCCTGGCCAAGACGCGCACCCCTCCCTCCCGCCTTCACTCACCGAGGTTGACGAAGCTCATGACCATGTCGGCGTCGGTGAGAAAGTGGCTGTCTTGCAGGCTGGCCAGAGGGGGGCCTTGGGTACTGAAGACGGCCTTGTAGGGGTAGGAGAAGCCCTGGCCGTCGGGCCCGCCGCCCTCCTCCACCGCCATGGCATTGTACAGGTCCAGCATGAACATGGGCGCCGAGTTGTGCTTGCCCTGGAGGTGGGGACGCGGGCGATGGGGCAAGCCCAAGATGGAGAGGATCTCGCGCTGCATCTCCCGCCGCTCCTGGCTGCGGAGGCGCCGGTGGATGAAGCTTGAGTGCACCTCGTTGTCCAGGCTGAAGTCGGCCAGGGCGGAGCGCAGCAGGAACAGGGGCGCCCAGAGCGCCACGAAGCTGTGGGGCGCCGCGGCGCGCAGCGAGCGCACGTGCATCGCGCCGGCTCTACGCGCGACCCGGGCTCCGGGCACCCGGCACCGGGGCCCGCGCCGCCCCAGGTGACGGAGGGGGGCAGGCGGCCGTCCACGCCGCTCGGTCACTTGCTGTAGACGGGCCCCTCTGCGCCCGCGCCGGACATGGCCCCTCCCCGGCCG
The DNA here is from genome assembly GCF_028021215.1 of Eschrichtius robustus. Lineage (NCBI taxonomy): Eukaryota > Metazoa > Chordata > Mammalia > Artiodactyla > Eschrichtiidae > Eschrichtius > Eschrichtius robustus. The sequence continues at coordinate 5,897,814 of NC_090839.1, read as the reverse complement.
TCTGCGCTCTGCCCGGACCCCCGCCCCCGGCTCGGCGCTGGCCCCGGGGCCCCTCGCCCCGCACTCGCCCGGGCGCACCGCGGGCTTGGAAGCCGGCTCGAGCGAGCGAGAGCGCGAGCAGAGAGGCGGGCGCGGGTGGGAGGAGCAGCCAGCAAACCTAGGAGCCGGGAGAGCGAGCGCCGGGGTGGCAGCGAGGCGGCGGGCGAGCGGGCGCTCCTTCCTCCGGCTCCTCTCGCGCTCTTGCTCTTGGGCGGCGGGGACCCACCCTCTTCCGAACTCCGGCGCCCAGAAGAGGGGCCCCAGGTCGCTCTCCCAGCCCTGCGCGCCCTTGATCGCACGAGAGGCCGCCTCGGGAGCCCCAGAGTGGTACGCGCTGGGGCCTGGGAGGAGGAGGAGGAGGGGGAGGAGGAGGACGGGCTTCCAAGGGCCCCTCCCGCGTCGGCGGCCTCCCACCTGCCCTCGGCCCCGCCCTCCCCCCAGCGGCGCCCAATGGGTTCATTCATTCCTTCTAGTGCGCTCTGCAAATATTTACCAAGTGCCCACAGGGTGCCCAGCGCCGGGCCGGGCGCCGCGGGGATGCGGAGAGAGGAATCCGAGCCGGCCCTGCTTTCTCCGCACTCGTAGTCCGGACAGGGAAGGAGGCCTGAGCGGGACCCGTGGGATTTGCGCTGCGGTAGAACAAGCTGGGGGAGTGTGGAGGAAGCGCGGCGAGAAGAGAAGGCTTCCTGGCGGAGGTGACACCCGAGCCCCTCTCGCCTTTTGCCCCCCCCCCCCTTACTCCAGACACGCGGATCCCTCCCCGAACTTGTCGCCAGCTTGTTCTTGCGCTTGCCAGTCCTTCTGCCTGGAACTCTCTCCCCCCCCAGTCTCCCTCCCCACCCCTGCCATCTGGCCAACCCTCCACCTCCAGGTGCCACTCAGGTGCCACTTCCTCCCAGACCATCGGAGATAAGGTCCCTTCCCCTCCTCATCCCCACGCACACCTGTTCTATTTTCTTTAACTCCTCCTCCCACCGTCTGGAATTACTGTTTGAGTTATTCGTCCCTTCTTTATTGTCTTGCCTTCCCACTAGAAACAGAGCTCCCTGGGGGCCGAGGTGGGACTCTCTCAGATGTCCTTGAGCCCAGGGCCTGGTAGCCACTGCGGCTGCACAGTCATTATTTGTTGAATGACTGAAATCGTGTGAGCTGGAGAATTCCTCCCCACCTCCTTTCCTTTGGGGCCCAACCACTCCTCAGCCTGAGACCAGATATCCCGGACCGGCACTGCCCTTTTTTTTTTTTTTTTTAATATTTATTTATTTTTTAATTTATCTATTTATTTTGGTTGCGCCGGGTCTTAGTTGCAGCATGCAGGATCTTTAGTTGTGGCGTGCGGACTTTAGTTGCGGCATGCAAGCGGATGCAGAATCTAGTTCCCCGACCAGGGATCAAACCCGGGCCCCCTGCATTGGGAGCGTGGAGTCTTACCCACTGGACCACTAGGGAAGTCCCCCGGTCACTGTCTGACCTTCTCCACCAGCCCCTGCCTGGCCACACCTGAGGAGCACACAGCTGGCCTTGCATCCAGTTCACCTCTGAGTGTCTGTGCCTGAGACCTCACCAGATGCTCCTGGCCTCCTTTCTTCCCTCCCCTCATTCATTCATCCCACGAATGACACTGAGCTGCCCACTTGGGGCCCAGCTCACACTGGGCATGGCACACAGGCGCCCCAGACAACTCAGAACCCGCTGTGGGACCTTGAGTGAACTACAGCTCTTCAGAGCCTCAGTTCCACTGTAAAACTGGGAGCAAAATAACACTTGACTCAGAGTGGCAGTGAGGACCATGACCAAGTTCAGTCTTGCCTCCTCCCTTTCCTGCCCCGAGGAGGCAAACTCGCAAACCAGGGGTTGACAGATGATGGGCTAGATGAAGGGTGACCAGAGGGAGTTTGGGATGAAAGGTGAAGGGCTGAGTTTGGGGACAGGGGTGTCCTTTGGGGGGAGGGGTCTGGCTAAGCCTCACTTGGGGGAGGCAGAAGCTCCAGGGCTGGTAAAGAGGAACCTGATCTTCTGGAGTTTTCTGCAGCATAGGTGGTTCTGCCATACAGCCTTTTGGGGGCTTCTGGACAAGATGGCAGCCTGAGGGTCCACAAGGGTAGAGACAGGAGAGGCCAGGGGCCAGGTGAGAAGAGAAATGCAAGGCTGTGGGTCCTAGCCATTCCAATCACATCCTGGCCCCGTTACACAGGCTCCAGGCTGTGAGGTGGAGCAGGTCCTGGGCGCCCTGGCCCAGGGCTGGGCCTCTGCCCACCTGTCAATCAAGGCACTGTGAAAGCCCCCTCCACCTGCCTTCTTCCACTGACGCCTTCCTTCAACAAAGGTGTGTTGAGCACTTCCTGGGTGTCACGCAGGGTGGGCTCCACGGGCATGTGACCCGGTAGGTGCCCAGGCCCCCACGCTCACACCTGGCTTAATGCTCTGCTATTGCCACATTGCAGCTCTTCGTGATCTACGAATAAAGGGTCCCCGCTTTCATTTTGCATTGGGCCCATCCCAGTGCCAGCACAGTGCTGGGCTGGAGGGGACAGGAGAGAGTGAGCTCACCCAGCGGCCTCCACCACGAAGCTGGCTTTCAGGCCGGGGGAGACAAACCTGGAAGCTGATACATGGTTTAGGGGTGGGAGGGGAGGCCGTGCTCAGCCATCGGTGCTCTCAGGCCGGATGCAGTGCGCTCATCTGCTGGAGCCCGGCCAAGCGGGGCACGCAGGAGGGTCGAGGGGGAGAGCCCTGGGTGGGCACCGTGGCGGGTGAGAACCAACACAGGGACCTGCTGAGGCAGTCAGAGGGGCACCGTCTGGTCCAGTGTCCACCAGCGCGTATGCAACCCAGATCATGTCAGCCTGTGATAGAGTGAAGGAGTGGATAAACAGGGAGAGGTGGGGGGAGGTGGGAAGGGGATCTCCTGGAGGACATGCCATTGACCTGAGTCCTGGAAGGATGAGAAAGACACGGCTTTGCCAGGGAGAGGCATCCCAGGCAGGGAGAGCAGCAAGTGCAACACAGGCCCTGCAGCGCGAGGAACGGCCATCAGGCTCCATCTCCCCAGAGCTGCCTGTGCCCCCGGGGTTGGCCTTCCAGGGGCAAAGCCACTGCAACTGCTATGCCACCTCCAATGCCAGCTGAGATGAAGGCGGTTACTTTCTTCCAGTCTGAAATGCTACACCTCTGCAGCAGCCTTCTCTGCTTTTTAATCCACTGTCAAATCTCTTGGGGGGGATTTTAACAAGCAAGTGAGGCTGGCGGTGGAGGCCGCAGGTATTGGTGCTACCAGTCTACATCTGAAAACAACTGATCGGCCGGCGTCTGCGCTGTTCCCCCCTGGCCAGGGGAAGGCCCTGAAGCAAGGGTTATGGTTTACCCTCTGTGCATCTCACCTGAGCCTGGCACACAGCAGGCACTCAATAAGTACCTGTTGAATGAAGAGCAGTAAGCACAGCCAACATCTAAAGAGCACAGTGGATTGAGGGCTGACTGCGCAGGCTCCAGGCTAAGGCATCTCGTGGAGCCCTCACCCCGCCCCCCTTGCTCTGGGATGCCATCTTTTCCCCTGCGAGATGGAGACGATACGCTTTCCATATCTGAGACCCGGAAGAGACCAGGTTCCCTCTGAACCCCCACCACTCCCTATTTAACCTTATTTTTCCTGTGGTTCATGCCGGGGGTAGGGGGGGCTCTTTATTTTCCCTGCTTCCTCCCTTAAAGGAGTCCCCCAGACTGCACCAGGCCCCCACTGAATGCGTGCTTGATTGCTGAATGAATGAATGCACTCGTGCAAACAAGAATATCTGCCTGGAAGCACATCAGATGCTGGTTTGAGAGCGGAGGCCACCAGCAAAGGCTTCGAGATTGTTTAGAGAAAGTCTTGGGTGGGAGCTGGCAGCCTGGATTCACACCTCAGCCCTGCCACTTGCAGCCATGTACCAGGGATTTAACCTCTCTGTGCCTCAGTTCCCCCATCTGTATAATGGGGGGGGGGCAAATAGCACCTGTTTCCTAGGGTTGCTGGGAGGATTCAGAAGTTAATTCAACTCATGTAAAGGACTTCGCAAGGTGCCTGGGGCACAGAGAAAGCATTTGATAGATGTTAGTTACCATCTGGATGAAAAGGAAAATATGTTAACAGGAAAGCCTCCTAAGCTTAAAAATAACAACGCAACTTTTCATGATGGTCTGCTTTTTGGCCAAACAGAGGAAAGCAAATGTATCCTGACTAGGAGAGATCCAGGGCAGGGGCAAGAGCGTGAGAGCAGGAGAGAGCAGGGCAGAGAGGGAGAAGGGATCAGAAATGAAAGGGGGATCCCCGCATTCCGATCCCTCTCATTGTCCCCCAGCCCCACCCTCCCCCACCCCCCACCCCATGCCATCCGGGGCCCAGGAACTTCCCTGGGGCCTATCTCATTTCCGCAGCAGACAGCCCCCAGCCACCCGCCCCCAGCTGTGGTTCCCCAAGCCAGGGCACCCAGCACTGGACTCCTGGGCCGTAACCCGATCTCCCCAATCTGCTCCACCCCAGGGCCAGCTTCTCCCAGATGAAAGATGGCCTGGAGATGTGAGGGGTGTTATTGTGTCTGGCCGGCCCCGGCCGAGTGTCCACAGCCCTCACTCGCCGGCCTCCCAGCACTGGGTAAGCAGTTTTCATTTCATACACCATCAGTCACATCTTGCTGAAGCGATTTTGACCAAGTCAGCATATGTCTCCAAAGCAATAAAAAGAAGAAAAGAATTCTGCTGACACGCACATTCAGCGGGAGATACGGACCTCATCTTCACGGGCAGAACTCTTATACCATCTGCCCTGGAGGAAGCGCAGCAGGCCTGAGGGCTCCCTGGGGGCGCCCTAAGCAGCCAAGGGAGCCTGAGGGCTGCTCCCTCCGTCCACCCACCTGGCCAAGGCCTGATGATCTGGGCCTCAGGCCCCAGTAGGGAATAGGGGGCCGAGAGCCTCCTCACGCACAGGCTTTAAAATCCTTGTGTGCAAAGAGATCTACCCTAGAGAGGAAATGATTTTAGCACACCTATAATTCAGTGTTGCTTTCCATGCAAATCTCTCATTGCACTGGAGATAAACTCATGCTTGCTCACGCTGGGACTTTCTCTGCACAATTTTTTAAACAGAGGAGTAAGATACTAAACAGTTTTTATCAGTCTTAAATACACGTGGCAGTAGCCACCGCTCCAAATGGGAAACACAGACAACAAAGACACACACACACACACACACACACACACCCCTCCAGAGAAAGCTGATGCCCAAGGAGGGATTTCCAGGGTCTCCCAAACAGCTAGTGGGAAGCTGCGGTTTTGTTTATTACTAGCATGGCTGATATTTCTTCCTTGATTGGAGGAAATCTGATTTGGTTTTGAGAACTTAACGATTCTCAATTCGGCTTTAGAGGGAGCCCTTTCCTCCCTCCCAGACATGAATAAGAGCTGCTGACAAGTCCAGGGCTTTCCCTTCTGCCAGGCACCTGCTAAGCCCCGCGCTGCCTTAGCTCGTGTCACCCTCCGGCACAGAGGGGCCTATCCTGCTTCTCAGACCGCAGGAAGGAGATGGAGACTCCGAGAGCGCCTTGCCCAAAGTCACACAGCTCATCTACGACGGAACCCTTATCCAAAGCCACATCCGTCTACACAGCCCAGGCTCCTCACCGTCTGGTGGTTTTGTGATCTTTTCCCCCCTGCTTGATCCTAAAGCAACACTTCTCCATCCGGACTGCACACACACCCCTGGGGGACTGTCAAAATGCAGATTCCCACATGGCCAGTCCCAGTGGTGCCTGAGATTCTGCACTTTCCCCCAGTCCCCCGGGTGGGCCGCTGCTGCTGGTCTCAGGATTCTACACTGAGCAGCAAGGCTGTACATGTCCGAAGTTACCACTAACTTTCCTCTAAAGGGGACCATGAGCACAGACACACCGACAGGTGGCGAGGGACCCGGGACCTAGATACCACAGGGGAGGGGTGGGGACCAAGGTGAACTGGAAACCACATTACCACGGGTGATGCCGTCCAGGAATTTGATCCCAATGTTACCAAATAGCCCTAATTTTCAAGAGAAGCTGGAAATTTGGGTTTGTATGTGAAAACTCTCAATGTGCATTTGTTGGCAACTAATTCCATTTGTTTTTGAACTGTTAGACCAAAGAAAACCCATCTACCAGTCTGATTCAGGAACCCAGTTTGCTTCTGGCCTTATAAAGGGCTCTGCTGGATTTGAAGGACTAACCCAGCCTTCCCCTTGCCCCAAGCCAAAGGACCACCAAGGCTGGGGCATTTCTAAGCAGCTCCATTTAATTCACTCTTCCAGGAACACTGAGTGAGCGGTGGAAAAGACAGAACTTGCCACTCCCTCGCCTCCAGGCAAAGTCAGACCCTCACCCTCTCCAGAGTCCGCTTCCTGCTGGCACTCCGGCTCTAACTGATTTTCTGATAAACTCACCCTCCCGCCCAGGTCAGAAAATTCACCCAGAAACATCAAAACTCAGAATTCTTTCTTTAGGAGCAAGAGTGTTGGTCATTGTTGCTTCCAAGCACCTCCCTCCTACCAGCTACATCTGAACCCTTTTCTTAAAAAATTTTTATTTATTTTTGGCTGTGTTGGGTCTTCTTTGCTGCGCACGGGCTTTCTCTAGTTGCAGCGAGTGGGGGCTACTCTTTGTTGCGGTGCGCGGGCTTCTCATTGCGATGGCTTCTCTTTGTTGTGGAGCACGGGCTCTAGGCACGCGGGCTTCAGTAGTTGTGGCTCGCAGCCTCAGTAATTGTGGCTCACGGGCTCTAGAGCGCAGGCTCAGTAGTTGTGGCGCACGGGCTTAGTTGCTCCACGGCATGTGGGATCTTCCCGGACCAGGGCTCGAACCCGTGTCCCCTGCACTGGCAGGCGGATTCTTAACCACTGTGCCACCAGGGAAGCCCCTGAACCTTTTCTTTTGTTTGGGAATTCCCCATCTTGGGAAGCAGCCCCTGCCCCCCCATCCCCAAATAGGAGCTGAACACCCTGACATGCACTGTCCCAGCCTGCTTTGCAGACAGAGAATTGGCATGTGACCAAGTCTCAGCCAATCAGAGGCATCCACCCCAGAAGCTATTATCCTGCAGAGCATTTGGGGGCCATCTTCCCAGCTGCAGAGCCCCCAAGCCTGGTTCTCTGGCCTTTCTGGGGCTCCTGTAAGCCTCTCAAGATCCTTTGGTGAGCACTTTTTCTGCACCAGTTAGCCCCAGATGGTTTCTGTTGCCCACAGCTATGAACCCTGCAGAATACAGCATCAGGGAGCTGGGAGGAGCCATGGAAATCATGCTGATCTAAAGCTTACAGACCTTCTCTTTTTTTCAGCTGCTGAAACTTTTGGTCAAGAAGCTTTTCACAGATGCTCAACACAGAAAACAGAAACAGAGCTCCTCCGGTTCAACAGAGCAAGAAAGGGGTCTAGGGTTGCTATACTTAGCAAATAAAAATATAGGATGCCCAGTTAAATTTGAACTTCAGATAAACAAGGGATAATTTTTAGTTTAAGTATGTCCTATGTGTTACTTGGGACATACTTATGCTGGAAGTTTATTTCTTTGTTTATTGAAAAAGATGTTTGACAGTTTAAGCCATTGTATACTGAGTTTCCAGTGAGTTACAACCAAAGTCCTGCCAGTGTGTGGTTCATTTCCTTCATCCTGAAGATAGAGAAACTGAGACCCAGAAGAAAACTGTGGGGCTCCAAACCTTACAGTGAGTCAGGGCAGAGCTGGGATTCGAACTGGGGCTCCTGGCCTTCAGGGTCCCGGGAGCTCTTCACTGCACCGCACCATGCTTCTCTCCGTCCCTGTTTATTCTTCCTTCTCTTCCCTCCCTCACTCTGTTTCTGACCCCCTTTTTTTTTTTTAATTACTCTGTCTTCTACTTTGGGTTTTATCTTTATTATCTCCCCCGCCAGGCACAGCCTCACTCTAAATAGGTTAGTCCTGACTCATGTAAAAAGATAATTTGGGAAGATTAACAGATTTCAGCTCATCTTTCACACAGATGCGAAGACTAATGAGTGCTACATTAATGACACAGCTAACGCTAATGAGAGTTACATTAATGACATTAATTGAGCACATTACAGATTCTCTCTCTTTTTTTTTTGGCCACGTCGCACTTCACGCGGGATCTTAGTTCCCCGACCAGTAAACGAACCCGCGCCCCCAGCCGTGGAAGCACCGAGTCCTAACCACTGGACCGCCAGGGAATTCCTATTACAGATTATCTTGAATCTTCGAATGGCCCAGAAATTAGATGCTGCATCTCCCATTTCACAGATGAAGATGTGGAGGCACCGACGTCAAAGACCTTGGCCAAGACCACATGGCTAGTGAAGGCCAAAGCCAGCATTCAAATCCCGGGCAACCTGATTCTGACTCCCTTATTTCTTCCAGCCATACCTCTCCATAGAGCCAGCCCACAACTTTTATTTCCATAGCTCACACAATGACTAACCGCTGAGTAAGGTTGCCAGATTTAGCAACTAAAAATATAGGTCACCCAGTTAGATTTGAATTTCAGATACACATGATTAATTTTAAAATATAAATATGTCCCAAACTGTGTGGGACATACTTATACTAAAACTTAGTCATTGTGTATCTGAAATTCAAATTTAACTGGACAATCCATATTTTATATCTGCCAATTCTACACTAAGGGGCTCTTCTGGGTAAAGCAAGAAGCATCAGTTGTGTCCTAGGTTCTGCCTTGTAGTAAAATGCCCACCTCAGGGCCTTTGCACTTGCTGCATCATCTTCCTGGAAGGCTCATCTGCCAATATCCACACGGCTCCCTCCTTCACCTCCTTCAAGTCTGTGCTCGAGAGACTTCCCTGGTGGCGCAGTGGTTAAGAATCCACCTGCCAATGCAGGGGACACAGGTTCGAGCCCTGGTCCGGGAGGATCCCACATGCCACGGAGCAGCTGAGCCAGTGCACCACAACTACTGAGGCCACGTGCTGCAACTACTGAAGCCCGCAGGCCTAGAACCCATGCTCTGCAACAAAGAGAAGCCACCGCAATGAGAAGCCAGCGCACTGCAACAAAGAGTAGCTCCCACTCGCCGCAACTAGAGAAAGCCCGCACGCAGCGGCGAAAACCCAACGCAGACCAAAACATAAATTAATTAATTTAATTTAATTAAAATAAAATTACAGAAATGGAAAAAATATTTTTAAAAAGTCTCTGCTCAAATGTCATTGAAGCCTTCCCCGCCCACCCTACCAGAATCAATCTCTCCCCACTCCTGCCTTCCTCTCCTCCTCTCCATGCTTTTTCTCTATAACACTTACCACCACCAGAAATATTATATAGTCACATGTTTATTGTTTCTCTCCCCCACTGGAATGTGGGTGCAGATTTTGGTCTGATTTGTTCACTAGAGCCCAGAAGAGCGTCTCGTATATAGTTGACACTCACAAATAATTGTTGAGTAAATGAATGCACTCCCTGAGAGCAATTCTTGGTTTCTGTCAGGAACACTGCCTGACTCAGAATCAGGAGCTGGGATTGTCACTGGTACTCTGTCCCCGAGGCACCGTCCTTAATGTCACCTTATAGCCCAGCATCACAGGGGAGGTCAGGTGACAAAACAACCTCAACAGTGGCTACAGATTAGAAAAGCCACATGTTCAAATATTCGAGTGTGGTTTCCTTTTCTCATCCAAGGGCTCGTGCCCCCAGACAACTGAGTCCTGGAGACACAAACCCTAAAAGCCAACTTTTCCCATTTTTACCCAATGTTCTGAGTGTGTACAAGCTGCCCGCCCCCAGCAGCACTGCAGACAAGAGTGTAAAGCACTTCCGTGTCAGATGGAAGGAAAACACACTTACAGACATTCTTATCAACAGTAGCTAAATAGTTTAGGTTTCCCGGCACTTTATCTGCATGACCGCATTTAATTGTCATAGCACTTTGGAAATCAGTATTTTGAAATCAGTCCTTTTTACAGATGAGGAAACTGAGGTTCAGAAAGAGTAAGCAGTTTTCCCAGGGTTTCTCTACCACACAGCAATAAAATCAAACATGAGCTCAGACGGCCCGATATCAGGCTCTGAGCCCATTTCCTCACCTGTAAAACAGGTTTAATAACAATACCACCTGGCGGGGATGTTGTGTGAAGTACCTGCATGGGCCCGAGTGCCCACCACAGGCAACCCTGTCCCTTCTCTAGCCAGAGATGATTAGGCTAGAGGAGGCCACCTAAGGGCCACCATTCCATGCTGGCCAGAGTGATCAATGACATGGCTTAGAGCAAGACACTAGCCAGGCTTATCAGATTCACTCTCTTGAGTATTCAAAGTAGAAAATTCCAGAAAAATGAGGCGTATCATGAGAAAATGGGAGTGAGTCCAGGTCAGGAGGTAGAAAGTGAAGTGAACACAGCCATGATGGGCTGTGAGCAAGCCGGCATCGCAAAGGAGCTCGGGGCCTCCACGTCCAGAGGTACAGGTTGTGCGCTACATTCCCTTGGATCACCATTCCCATCCTTGTCTGAGAGTGGTGACCTACGGACTTGTGCAGTGCACACCCTGAGTGACTGTACCTGGCAGCCCTGAGATTTTATTTATTCATGATTCATTTGCATATATGTATTTAGTTTCTACCATGTGGCAGTCTCTATACAGGCCCTGAGGTAGCAGCTGTGGAAAGACATTCAAAATTTCTTATATTCTAGTTGGGGGGGACAGACGAGAAACGAGTGAGTGAGAAGTTCCAAAGAGGAAAACAGAGCCAAGAGAGAGGCTGAGGGAAACAGGTGGGGGAGACCTGTCTGAAAAGCAGATGTCTGAGAAGAAGTCAGCCATGTGACAAACAGGGAATAGTTGCTCCTGGTAGCGGCAACAGCCAGTGCAAAGGCCCTGAGGTGAATCTCAAGAGCATCTGGGCTGCTTAACTCCAGAAATAACTTCTAACTCCAGTTTTTCCTGGGGTCTGATGGTTCCCTGTGCCCAGATCCCCGGACACGAGTGTCTTTACGATACCAACATATTCCCTGGGTTGACTTAAGCGGGCGCCTAATTCTTAGAGCCAAGAGAACTCAGCCCAAACCAGCCTGGGCCTCTGTCCCCAAGCAGAGTTCAGACTCGGTGTTGCTGGGTGCTCATCCATTTCTCCTGGTCTGAAGCTCAGCCTCCTCACCAGCCAGACCCTGCCCAGCCGCGTCTGAAGACCGTGCTCCCAGTAAGCTATCTGCAGTTGCAAAGCCAGGATTCGTGATGTTCCCAGACATCAAAGAGGTTACAAAGATTGCAGTCACCTCAGAGCCAGACCTTTTCCTGCAGCTGCTGTTTAGACACTGAGTCTGACGTGTTTTCTTTAGGCTCCGGCGAAGGGTAGAAGCTGCTGAGGCCTCCAGCCACCCCCATCCCCACCGTAATCTGTGGCTCCCATGTCCCTCCATGTCTCTGGCACTATGGCCCTGATTTTGTTTTTATGGGGTAATATTCTTTGATTCCCAAATGCCTTGTGGGAACTTGCTGGGGCTGGGAGGTGGGAACCCGAGAAACAAAAGGATGATTTACAGTGGTTCAAAAGCATCATTATAACCAGAAAATTTAATTTACAGACTTTCGGTTCTTTCATTTCCATTTTTGAAAGAGGAAAAAAAAAAATCCATTGAGTGTGATCACACTGAGTCCCCCTTGCTTGGAGGTTAGTTCAAGGCATCTGTGTCTTCAGAAAGCCTTCTTGGCATTAAGCAATAAACAGGCCAAGGAGATAAAAACCATCCTGTGTTTAAAAAGCTGGTCTGTCTCCGAGGCAGAATTTTTATAGATAAAACAACGGAATGTGACTCAGAGAAGTCATCTTGTAAAAATGGTCCCATGTGGACACAGATCTCTTCACTCGGGAAGTGAACCCTACAAGAGGCAGGAAGGTTTGGGGGGATTTAGATAATTCCCTACTTCTGGCTTCAAGAAGCTACCTCGAAGCCCCATTGCCCAGATGAGTTTTTATGTTGCAAATATTACCTCCACACCTCTGCTGTCTCATCACCTGGAATGCGCCGTCTCTTTCTCCCTGGTCATCAAAATGTCTGCACGTGTCCTGTGGAAAAAGGAATTTCTGGTCAAGTAAGTTTAAGAAATGATGAGCTCAAGAAAGATAAACAGGTTTCTTCACTGCGGGCCTCCTCAGTCTTTAACAAAAGTGCAGAGTTTCCCTGAGCTGTTACAGTAAGTCAGGGGGGTCTATCAAGTCCCAGTGGCATCAGCCCAAATCCACGTGGTGCCGCTAAAAGGGAGCTCTGTCTGGGCTGTGCTGGGGCTTACCGTGCTTTCTTCTCTGTGGCTTAGTTTCTCTCTGTCTCTCTCTTTTGATTCAGCATCTGTCTGAATGTTCATTTTTTCCTACCACAGACGAGCTTTCTTTGCATGGCAGGGGGTCTCAGCCACCGTACAGTGTTGGCTGGTGACCCTGGGGGCGGAGGGGGGATCCACTCCCAGGAGAGGATGTCCAGATCTTGGCTCACCTCGTGAACCAGTTAATGGAGCACCTGGATTTCCTGACTTGGGTCACCTGACTGCCCCTGGGTCAGGGTGGGGATCAAGGCACTGAAAGCCTCACCAGAGAGCCATGCCTGCCGTGGGGCAGGAGCAATTCCTCCACAGCAAGGGGATGCTGTCACTAGAAAAAGTGGGGAAGGGATACCAGGTGGGTGAAAATGAAAAAGCAGATACCAGCACCACCTTTGATCAAAGAATCCCCTTTCTGGTCAAGCATCCAGCTGAGCTGGGGTTTTGCAGACAGACAGACACCCTGGGGAACCAGAATTATCACTGCCACGTGGCCTCTCCATCCTCCAAATCCCAGCCCTGCTTGACTGCTGGCCAAACGTTAGGCGAGGACGCCTCATGCCCATTGCTTTCTGAGGTCCCAGAGGGCACACTAGATACCGTTGTTTTATACTTTCTGTGTCTAACTCGGGACCCTGCACAGTCAGTGCTCAATAAATACCTGCTTGACAGAGGAGATGCAGAGCCCCCTGCACTTTTTCTGCCACAGCCTAACTCACCTCGCTTCAGTGCAGCTCCTGGTCTCTTGTCCACCTCCCTCACTAAAACGGCAGAGTCCACCTGCCTTGAGCTCTGATGACAGTGCCTGGCACGTGGTCGGAGACGCTCATTAGGGGTGGATGTCATTTGCCAGTGGTTTTTGCTTGTGTGTTGGCTAGCTTTTCCCTGTCTTTGCTCCTACCTTGCACCTTAAACTCTTTTCTTCCTCTTCTTCAAGAGCAAGGGTTCATCCTTCTAGAGGTTCATCCTGTTTGCATGCAATAAGTATTTATGGTGCATAACTATGTGCCCGGCAGGCACTCTCCTGAGAACGGTGGGTACAGGGTGAACAACAAGGACCAAATACAATTCCCGACTTGTCGAGCTTCTATCCTAATGGGGCTGTCAGACAGAAGACCCAGTAAGGCAGAGCGTGGGTTCAGAGAGAGACAAGAGCGCTACTTTAGCTACAGTAGTCAGGTAAACCCTCCTGGAGGACATGTGTCTGACCAGAGCCTGCTGAAGGCAGCGGGGAGGGAGCTGCTCACATCCCTGCGGAAAAGCATTCTAGGTCAAGGGAACAGAAAGTGCAAAGGCCCTGAAGCAAGACATGCTTGTGTGTTTAAGGCAGCCAGAGGTCCCTGTGGCTGGAGCATTAGGGAACAAAGTTGGAGGGTGGTCTTTGGCTAACGGTCAGCAAGGAACTGTGTCCTGTCAACAACCACATGAACTTGGAAGCAGATCTTTCCACAGGTGAGCCTTCAGATGAGAACCCAGCCCTGGCCAATACCTTTACTGCAGTCCCGCAAAGGACCCAGCTAGGCTAACAGAGACTCCTGACCCACAGAAACTAAAAGATGATAAACATGTGTTATTTTAAGTCACTAAGTTTGTAAGAATGTTGAACTGATTGGATTCTGGATTCCTTTTGAAGACAGATCAACAGGATTTCCAGATGGACTGGATGTAGGGCATGGGGGAAAGAGAGACTAAGGATGATGTCAAGGTTTTTGGCCTGAATTACCAGGTAAAGGGTGGTGCCATGGACTGAGGTGGGGAACGGGGAGGAAGAAGAGGTTGGGGGTTGGGGGACCCTGTGAAGAGCTCTGCTTACTAAACTTAAAAAGGTACTGCATAGAAGGTGATGTGTTTGGGATGTGTTTGGCTGTAGGGAAACCCTGGCTGGTGTCTTAAATGATACAGCTATTATATGATCTCAAAGAACAACAGGTAAGGAGGAAAATGGTTTTAGAATTGGCTCAGAAATTCAACAGAGTCACCAAGGACTCAGGCTGTCTCCATCTCCCTTCTCTGCCCTCCTCATTGGGTTGGCTTTTCTTTCTCTGACTTGTTACCTTAAGGTCACAAATGGCTGCCACAGATCCAGGTTATTATGCCCTCACACAACTTGCGCCAAAGACAGAAGGGATTGGGCATGGGAACCTCTCCTCTGCCCCTCTCTCTTTTTATTGGGACTGAAGATTTTCCCAGAAGTCCCCAGTGGACCTCCCTTTCATCCCATTGGTCAGAGCAGGTCACATGGCCACACCTGGCTGCAGGGGAGGCTGGGAAAATAAGTACCAGGTTTAGCTCCTCTGCTGTTGTAAGAAGCAGGTGGAGAGGGACTGCTGGATGGACAAACAACAGTGATGCCATGGGAGTGTATTATTCAGGGTTCTCCAGAGAAACAGAACCAATATTTATCGATATTTATTACAGGTATTGGCTCATGCAATGATGGAGGTCACAAAGTCCCACAGTCTACCCTCTGAAAGCTAAAGAAACAGGAACCCTGGTGGTGTAATTCAGTCCGAGTCTGAAGGCCTGAGAACCAGGAGTGAGGATGTCCAAGGGCAGGAGATGGATGTCCCAGCTCAGGCAGAGAGACTGAACTGGCACTTCCACCACATTTCACTCTATTCAGACCCTCAATGGATCAGATGATGCCCACCCCCACTGGTGAGGGTGATCATCTCTACTCAGTTGACCAACTCAAATACTAATCTCTTCCAGAAACACTCTTACAGACACACCCAGAAATAATGTTTCACCAGCTGTCTGGGCATCTTTTAGCCCAGTCAAGTTGACACTTAAAATTAACCATCGTATTGGGCAAGAAGGCTCCACCCTCAAGCCTCTACAAGCATGTGGTGGGTGAGTTGCAGGTACCAGTACCCAGGGGCACAGGGATGATTCAGACAGAGGTCAACTGTGTCCTTGGGGAAAGGAGAGAAACAGGCACAATTTATGACAGCATGAAAAATACAAAGGCATTGTTCTTTCCACTTCTTTACCCAACCTCCTAACTGCTCACTGAATTAAAGGGGAAAAGAGGCATTAAAATTGATACCATGACAAAACATGCCACCTTACCACCCTACCCATCATTCAAGATGCCCAAGAGGTCAAAGATTTCACTTCTGACATTACCAACGCTGAATATCAATCACTTATAAATACTCACTATGCATCCAGAACTGGACTGGTTTGCATGTGGCTGTATTAACAGAAACCTGCCCATAATGGCTTGACCAAAAGAGGGTGTGCTTTTTTCCCATACCGGAAGTGTACAGGTAGGAAGTCCAAGGCTGATGTAGCTGCCCAGAAAACACCACAAGTACCTTCCTCTTCTTAAGCTTCCTGCCCTGCTGTTCGAAGCCTGTGGTTTGCTTCCTCATGGTTTCAGTGTCCTCCCGGTTGCCCAGCTCCAGCCATCACATCAGTCTTCCAGGCAGGATGAACGGAAGAAGGAGGGGGACAAGGGGAAACAATAGCCTTTCCTGATAGCAACATATCTCATCCTCATATCTCAGCCATCGCAGGGCCACACAGCCATCCTTAGCTGCAACAGAGGCTAATCAGCGGGTACTTTTAACTGGCATCATGTTGGTTCTGGTAGAAGGGAAGGAGGGGAGAAGGGATACAGGGCCAGCAACCAGCAGCATCTGTCTCAGCACGTCACGGGCCTAACTCATTTCAGCCTCCCTACATCTCTGTGAGGTGCAGACTGTGCATCTAGTCTAGGGACTAGGTCAGGGGTCAGCAAACTATGGCCCACAGGCCACATTCAGTCACCTATTTTAGTTAATAAAGTTGTACTGGAACACAGCTACGCCAGTTGTTTACATATTATCTATGGCTGTTTTCATGCTACACAGCAGAGTTGAATAGCTGGGACAGAGACCATATGGTCTGCAGAGCCAAAAATATTTACAATCTGTAAACCACACTTTACAGAAAACGTTGACCGGCTCCTGCATTAAATCCTTGATTCTCAACGTGTGGTTGGTGGGCCAGCAGCGCTGGCATCGCTGGGAGCAGAACCTCAAGCCCACCCAGGCCTGCCGATCAGAACCTTCCACCTGCTCACTGTGGGAGCCTGCACAGTTTACTGATCCTTTCCGAGTCTCCATTCTCCCATCTGTAAAATGGGGAGACTTATTTCTCTCATTTATCTTCCCCATGTTGCCAGGAAGAGTCAGCGAGAAAATCCATGGAAAGTGCCCATCATATGCTAATTACTTAAGAAATGGTGACTAAGGGACTTCCCGGGTGGCACAGTGGTTAAGAATCCGCCTGCCAAGTCAGGGGACACAGGTTCGATCCCTGGCCCGGGAAGATTCCACATGCTGCGGAGCAACTAAGCCCGTGCACCACAACTACTGAGCCTGTGCTCTAGAGCCCGTGAGCCACAACTACTGAGCCCTCGTGCCACAACTACTGAAGCCTGCGTGCCTAGAGCCCGTGCTCCGCAACAAGAGGAGCCACCGCAATGAGAAGCCCGCACACCGCAATGAAGAATAGCCCCCGCTCGCCGCAATCAGAGAAAGCCCGCGCACAGTAACGAAGACCCAACACAGCCAAAAATAAATAGATAAAATAAATAATAATTTTTTAAAAAAAGAAATGGTGACAAGGGCTTCCCTGGTGGCACAGTGGTTAAGAATCCGCCTGCCAATGCAGGGGACATGGGTTTGAGCCCTGGTCCGGGAAGATCCCACATGCCGCGGAGCAACTAAGCCCACGTGCCACAACTACTGAGCCTGTGCTCTAGAGCCTGTGAGCCACAACTACTGAGCCCATGTGCCACAACTACTGAAGCCCGCACGCCTAGAGCTTGTGCTCCACGACAAGAGAAGCCACCACAATGAGAAGCCCACGCACCGCAACAAAGAGCAGCCCCCGCTCACCGCAACTAGAGAAAGCTCGCGCACAGCAACAAAGACCCAATGAGGCCAAAAATAATAAATAAATACAATAAATGAATTTATAAAAAAAAAAAGAAATGGTGACTGATCACAAGTACCGGTCTCGTGACAGCCTCATAACCCTCACTGCCCCAGATGGGCACTTAGGAATTCCACGGGGGATAAAGAAAGACAGCGGCCTGGACTCTGGGGCTGCTGGGCACCAGGAGAGAAACATCAGTGACATCCACCTGGCACTGAATTCCCTTTGGGGCTTTTATTCGACATCACACGGAAATGCTTCCACCCAGCCGTTCCCGCGTCGCTTTCTGGCTAGTTCTTTGATGTCTGCACCGGAGGGTCCTCCTCGGGCCTTAACAGACACATTTTCCCCCAAGTTGAGGCCCAAACAGTAAGACTTGTTCCTTTGACTCCTTTTGTTCAGAGCTACTCATGAGCTGGGATAAAAATGGTTCTGAGCTGCATTAGGCCCTGCACAGCAAAAAGAGCCCACAACCCCACAAGCTGACCATTCTGGAAAAATCTGGACGAGGAACCTCGAGGTCAAATAAGATGAGATTCTCAACCTCGTCTCCCTAGGAATTTCATCTTTGCCAATACAGAAAAAAAATAGAACTAAAAATGAATTTTAGAAAACCAAAAATTTAAAAATTTAAAAATTTAACCTCTTTTAGATGGTCTATTCCAAAGAATAGGCAGCACTGAGCTTCTTTTGTGTCCCAGAAAGCTGGCCACAAAAATTCCCATCCCCTCACGACACACAAGCAGCTCCACTTCGGGGCAATTCTCCCTGTTTCCGGACGGTTCAGGAAGCTTACCACAAACGCCCCTACCTGTTTGGAACTCCTCAGCAGCAGAAAATCACTGACCACAAAGCTTCCAGGGCAGGCATTGAAAATCAACCCAAAGACGCTCCCTTTCACACGCCTCTGCCTCTGTATACTTTTTCACAATCAGGTTCCACACTGTTCCTCGCAGACAGGATGGGTATCCAAGCCAGGAATTCTTTTAAGGTGCTCTGTACGCATAAATATGATCACCTTGAGCTTGGGCAGGAAAAGGAGCACTCCAGTTACCAGGGGCTTTCGAAGGCTTTTAATAGGAAACATTTGTGCCAAATAAAAAGGCTTCTCCTTGCATTTTGCTTTCGTTGTAAATTATCTGCTCCAAAGATCCATCCAGAAATCTCTGTGGAGGGCGAACTCCGAGGCATGGCTGGATCCGGATTTGCGGCTTAGTGCAGATAGATTTTCAGCTGCTGCATCCAAACTGCAACCAGGGGGACAATAAGAACAGAACTTCTTTTGTTCTGATTAAACTGTTTTTAATGGTCCCTTCTAGGCCGGGCCTTAGTGGAAGTCTCAACAAGGCCACTCATTGAGCTGTCCTTGAAAGAGCCAAGTGGGGCAGAGCACAAGGGAACCGTTGGGAGGGGCTGGCGGCCCTTTGCTCAGCCTTGGTGGTCCTGCCGCAAAGTAGAACAGGGCTGTTTTATTTGTTGTCTAAAATGGAAAAGGCAAGGGGGCTGGTGTGAGGCGTACTGTCCCACAAATTTCCATAATTAGTGTCTGCAACGTGTTAGAGACTCAAACATGCATGCACACACACACACACACACACACGCACGCACGCACGCACACACACACACACACACACACACACTCACAAAGTAACATCAAATGTCATCCCAGAGGGACAGGGGTTCCCAAAAGCTGAAAACCCAGGAGCTGGTAGAGCCAATGTACTAAGTGCAACATGTGTTTCCCTGGCCCGAGAACCCAGCCTGCATTGGGGGAGCCACATTCGGACCACTGTGCTTTCACGTGGAGGCCTCGGGGTCCCTTTGGTTCCCGCAGGATCTGACATACAAGGGAAGAAACAGACTGAAATGTACCAGCCACTCACAGGTCACAACGTGCTGCCTGCTCAACATCCCTGTTAAAACCTGAGGTCCACCTGAGTGTCCTCTGAGGGTCTCCCAGGTGGACCTGAAGGATGCTGTCTATGTAACAACAGGGACCAGAGAGACAAGAAACAAAAGGTGTGATTTATCCCTCCGAGAAAGTTTCCCCTCTTTTAATTATACATGTGCAAGTGAGATTTTAATTGTGCTCATTTGTTCTTTTCTAAAGAACATACTTGGGTTCTCCCCACATCAGTGAAGTCTGGATCAGTCGTTCTCAGCCAGGGGTGAAGATTCTGCCCCCAGGGGACAGGTGTCAATGTCTGGGGACATTTTTAGTTATTCACAACTGCAGGGGGTGCTACTGGCATCTGGTGGGTAGAGGCCAGGGATGCTGGTCACCGTCCTACAGTACACGGGACAGGCCCACAGCAGAGAAGGATCTGACCCAAATGTCCACAGTACCGAGGTTGAGAAACCCTGGGCTAAGAGAAAGTGACCCAGACCCACGGCCAAGATTGCAAAGATCCGGATCCTCACTTCGTTAAAGGTTAGGAGAGATGGAATTGCTTTCTGACTGGGGGCGGGTGGGGGGGGTGGGAGGAGGCACAACTTCTCCCTCCCAAATGCATTCGAACAGGAAGGGGGACTGCTGCTCTTTGAAGCAAGGGCTTTGAGGTTAGTCTTTATTTGGCACTAAATCATCTTAAATTGCATGGGGAAATGGAATACAATTCAAGTTATATTACTAATCAATCTTCCAGTGGAATAAATCATGTGGAATGATATTCTATTAAATCTGTAAGTAATTAAAGGTCATGTGGGGAAAATTCTGGACTTTCATCAAGTTTCCCTCATGCTCACCCCCTCCCAAAAAAACACACCTGCTTCTATCACAGGGGACTGTCTGGAGGTAAACCATGTTTATTATGTGACATATTGATTTATTAATCACTTCCCTTTTGCTCCAAGAAGTAATGGGAAGGGGCTGATATCAGAGAAGGCTGAACAGAGAAGACGGTGAAACTTAGGATCCAAATCCCGAGATTTGAGTCTCGGCCCGGCCAGCTGTGTGACCTTGGGCTACCTGCCCCTGCTCCCCCGAACCTTGGGTTTTCTCATCTATAAAAGGGGAATAAAAATAATTCCTTTCTCCTAGGGTTCTTAACAAGATTAAAATGAGATCCCGATGCAAGCTGCTCCGCATACCCCCCAGCCCCTGGGAAGAGGTCAGGAGACGCTGGCTATCTTTCTGGTCCAGCTTTGTCCTTCTGCAGGTCCAGGGAAGCCTGGGGTAATGAGGTCCCTCCTGTATTCCTGGGGCACCCCCCACCTCTCTGCATCCACGTGATTCTAGTAGCCATTAGGACACTTGTGACTTGGAATCTGCCTTCCCCTCGAGAATGTAAGCTGTATGAGAGCAGAGCAGGTCTGCCTCGGCGCCAGGCACAGGCACACAGCAAGCACTCAATAAATGCTTGTGAAATGAATGAACGGTGGACAACATTTGACCAACATCAAGAGCCTGGACCTCTAGTCCTCTCTCTGCAAGTTATTAGCTGTGGACTTGGAATAACAAAAACAACAGCCTTCTCTTTCTCTCTCACACACCTAGTCTATCAGCAGGTGCTGCCCCCTCTACCTTCAAGGTATATTGTGACTCCACCCACTTCTCACGCCTGCACCCAGACCCAGGCCACAGTTCACAGTTGCTCTGCCTTTCTGGCTGCCCTTGCTGCTCTGGCTCCATTCCAGATGTCCCAGCCACCCTGGCCTCCTCCAATATCAGCACCCAGACCACCCATCAGAAGAGCCTCTTCTACTCCGCAGTGTTACAAACTAAGGGTGCTGCCGCTGAGGTGATCACCCTCAAAATGCATTTTAGTTAAGCTTCTTCAGGAATCTGATGACACTGATCCACAAAATGAGACACCTCCACACTATTCCCCTTGGTTTCAAAAGTTTCTTGGCTCTTCCCTCCCCTCACATGGACTACTTTCCTGGTGACTAGAGGTCTTGGGGGTACTCTCTGTGGTCCCCACATAATTTTTCCTTTTATGGGTGGCTTTGAGGGTGGTAGCCAAGCACAGACTGACTGAAATCTGAGCTTTGTCTTGCATCAAGGTCCAACCCAGCATTCCCTTTTAATTTCATGTTAGCTCTTACAGACAACAAAAACCAAAGCATTATATTGAATATATTTTGCTTTTTTTTCTTATTAGTTTACATTTCCTGATGCATCCAGTGAACCAACTCCCTAGGAGTTGGATCCAACTCTGAATTCCATTAGCAATTTTTATCTTTAGTAACTGACTGCAGCACTCCTGCTGTTCCACACCATGGGTGACCACGTGGCCACCCAGGAATCAAAAGTCCCTCATCCCCCACCCTTTCATCCTCTCTCTTCTCAAGCCACATGTTTCCATGAGCCAGGGCTGTTCTAACAAATCCCACTCCTGACACCAACGATATGCTCTGTTTCTACTCCCAACACTTCTGACACCAAATGTGTGTGTGGGTTTTTTCCTGCACCACACGATTCTCCAACTCTCTGGATACCGATTGTGTATCCTACAATTCAATTCAATTCTGACACTAACGACCTGGAGTTAGACCCCACAGGTTAAGGGCTCAGTCCCAAAAGACTAACTTGACATTAGATATCAAACACAAGTCCTGGACCTCCTGCGTTTCTGACCAACCAGCTATAAATTGGGGGTTCCCATGACCCCTCCTCCTCAGGTTCATTAATTTGCTATAACTGCGCACAGAACTCAAGGACTACTTACATTTACTGGTTTATTAAAAAGGATATTATAAAGAATAAAAATGAACAGCCAGATGAAGAGGTACATAGGGCAAGGTTGGGAAGGGTCAAACCAGGAGCTTCTGTTCCTGTGGAGCTGGAGTGCTCCACCCTCCCAGCATGTGGATGTGTTCGCTAACACGGAAGCTCCCTGAATATCAGCATTCAGAGTTTTTTATGGAAGTTTCATCACATACGCATGATCAACTATTAACTCAATCCCCAGCCCCTCGCCCTTCCCCTGAGATGGGGAGCAGGGGTAGGGCTGAAAGTCCCAAGCTCCTAATCAAGATCCAGTGTTTCCGGTGACCAGTCCCCATCATGAAGCTATTCAGGGATCTGCCCAGAGTCGTCTCATTAGAGCAAAACATGTTCCTATCACAAAATTCCAAAGGCTTTAGGAGCTCTGTGTCAGGAACCAGAGCCAAACACCAAATATTATAACAAAAGATGCTCCTATCACCCCTATTACTCAGAAAATTCCAAAGGTTTTAAGAGTTTCAAATTATACGATAGCCTCTCCACCCCACCCCTTATCTTCCTTCCTGTTACTACCGGTATCTGTAATGCTTTTTACTCATCTGCTGTATGTTGTCTTTCTCTCTCATAGGAGCAGGGACTTTATCTTCCTTATCACTGTATTCCCAATGCCTAGAACAGTGCCTGGCCCATTTAAAAAACTCAATAAATATTTATTGAATGAATATAAAGATTTTAAAAAAAATAACTGATGATTGATTAATTACTGATGAAGAGCTTGGGTTCAGAAGCCAGACTGCTCGAGTTCAAATTCTGGCTGCTCTACGTTCCACTGAATGTCCTAGGGTATGTGATTCTGGACATGTGAGCCTCAGTTTCCTCATCCATAAAATGGGGAACAGTCGTATCCATCCCTGGGGTTGTCGCAGGATTAAGCGGGGTCCACAGTACGTGCTGACTTAGCCCAGTGCTGGCATCTCGGAGACACTCAGCGACTACCTGTGGGATGACTTAATGCCTGTATCGGTACAACACTTAACCACTTTCAAAACACTCCCATGCTCTTTCCTTTTTAACTGATTCAGGTAGAACCTTATGGAATTACTGATATTTGGCCATTTTTGACCTCCCAAAAAAAAAAAACAAAATAGAGTTCAGTCTAAATACATAGGCAGAACAAGTATATTACTGCTCCTGTTTTGCACATGAGTAAAATCATAGTCAAGCAAAAGCCAGGGACCTTTCCCCAGGCCACATAACGGGGAAACGCTGGAGCCAGTCTGAATCCAGAACTTCTGCTCGGTGTTCTAACTGGGACCCTGTGTGCCTTTAGAAGAAGTTGGCATATGGTGCCAAAAGAACTTCAGAATCCCTTTGTTCTCTCCTGGGTGCAGGAAAGAGGCAACCGCCGAAACAGAGGTGCCGGCAAGGGGTGGGAGCAACAGGGGGAAGGCCTGGCAGGGACCACTCTCCAGCTGAGTGGGAAATGAGCTCATTCTGTGATAAGAAGAGATGTTCCCCCACCCCCCGGGAGAGCCCCGTCCTCTAAGCACATCACACGGTTTCCTTTCTTCCCTTCCCCATCCCTCCCCCATCACGCCTCCCTCCCTCTTTCCTTCCTTCCTTCCTCCCCTTCTTTCCTTCCTTCTTTCCCTTCTTCATTTTTTAATTAAACAATGACGGGATTCCTTTCTAGCGGTTTCACAAGAGGTGAACTCACGTAGCAACCTTAATTATTTTCAACTTAATAACTTCCTGGGGTGGGGGGAGAGGCCAAGCCCCTGGTGGGTGAAATGCCTTGCTGGGTAAGCTGCTCAGAGGACGGCATTTGACCAAATACTTCTCATATTTTCCCTCTCCCCGGTAAGCGCCTTTGTTTGGAGTGAACCTTTTTTTCTCTTCGTGATAAACATGAGTGACTACAGTTGACTGCAATTTTTTCAGCTGGCTCTAGCTTCAAAGGTTTGCGGGCTTTGAATTCCAGGCTTCTAAATTACTTTTTTTTGCTCTCAGACACACCTATAGTAGATAGTAGAAATATGAATTTCATCTTCAAATAAAAGAGAAATAGGGAGGTGTGTTTTGGGGAGTTGTTATCAGTGGGGTCAGATCGGCGTGAACAGTTTCTAGTGATGGAAACCCTGTAGATCACTGTAACCCTCTGAGGAA
Organism: Eschrichtius robustus; assembly: GCF_028021215.1. Taxonomy (NCBI): domain Eukaryota; kingdom Metazoa; phylum Chordata; class Mammalia; order Artiodactyla; family Eschrichtiidae; genus Eschrichtius; species Eschrichtius robustus. The sequence goes on along the minus strand of NC_090839.1, from coordinate 5,873,693 downwards.
TGACGGGTGTGGGGACAGAGGGGGCCATGTTGCCGGAGTCCGGCCCGCCGCTGCCCAATTATCACAGAAAACAAGTACTGAGCCCTGACCATAAGCCCCTCATGGAGATAGAAAGTCATGGAGCCTCAAACCACCCTAGGAGGCAGGTGCCAGGATTCCCAATCGAGAAGCTGAGGCACAGAGAGGTTAAGCAACTCACGCTGGGTCACACAGCTCCATGTGAAGCTGAACCTGAAAGTGGTTTGCCCCAAAGCCGGCCTGCCTCCCCAAAGTCACTCCTTGTACCGAAGGACTAACACTCTATGAGCAAGCAGCTATAAATCAAGACTAATAAAATACCTACTTTGAAGTGCTGCCATAGTGATTCAATGAGATAAAGGGCATGAAAGATTCTGGTACGTGATTCCTTAAGAAACATTTGCCCATTTCCTGCCTCTCCCAGCTGGCAGAATACACTTTTAAATACCAAAGACAAAGATTCAGACAGATTAGGGTTCAAACTGGGCACCCATCCTCTCCTGGCCATGTGATTTTGGGTGAGTCACTTAACCCTTTCTGAGCCTCAACAATCCTCATCTGGAAAATGGAGCTGATGACAGAGCAGACCTCATGGGGCTGGGGTGACAATCAAGGGAGAAAGACGAGGTGGTATTGGATAAATGTCATCTGTATTTTTTAAAAAACAGTAACAAGCTGGCAGAACTCCAGAGAAGGGCTGATCCTGGAGCGCACTGCCCAGATGGTATCTTTGATGAACCAGGAATTTTATGAAACAGCCTGAATATACCCCCAAAGATCGTTTATTCAGCATCCACTTGTGCCAGGCACTGTGCTACGCTCCACCCGTGAACTGACCCAAGAGCTTTGCTATGATTCTTTCATTGAACCCTGGCAACAACCCTGGAACTAGGTCCAGGTGTCAGCTCCGTTTAACAGGCAAGGAAACTGAGGCTCAGAGAGAAGTGACTTCTTCAAGATTGCACAGTGAGGGCGGGGCGGAGGGAGAGTTTAAACCCAGGCCAGTCCACAGCACCCCTCCCACTGCCCACCCCCAGCTCTTGTTCACTCCACTGTATCACTCTCTGCCACATTTCTATTCATTGAAGGTTCAGTATCCACTATTCTGTGTCAGCTGCTGAGTGACCTGACACTGGCATCAGACGGCACAGTCGTGACATCCTTACCCAACCCCTTTGCTGTTTAGAAATGATTCAATAAGCAGCAGATTTGAGGGAAACCTCTGGGATTCTTTTTTATAGCTACTTCCTTCCCAATACAGCTTGCAGCGCCCGCTGCCAGAGGTGAATGTGGGTCAGGGTTCTCAAAAAGACCCAAATCCCACAAAGCAGCTGGCCTGAGACCTGTGGGGTGCCCCACACCCCACCCCAAGCAGAGTCGAAGCAAATCCCTGAATTCCTAGAGCCTCCCACCGGCCCCCTGCCCCACTCCCTGCCCCCAGAGCGCAGGTCTGGTGGGATCTTCCAACCTCTTAGCTGGTGTCAGGAGACCAAGCCATTCTTTGTCATGTTAATGAATCATGTTAACAGGGTGTTTTAACAGAAACATTCATCACCTTTTGTGCAACAAGGCTTTCCTTTTTTGTTCGACTTAAATGGTTAAGTAGGTAATAAACGCCTATCAGCTCCAGCCACTACAGGCTGGTAATCCCTCCAAACCATAAATCATCCCGAAGATCATTATTGTCCTGATAAATCAGCACTCGGAGGAAACTGTAAGTCAGGGTTGGGGGTTGTCTGTCCAAAGGAGCAAGGAAGAAAAGCTGGGTTTTCTCTGAGACGTTGATCTGCTGACCAGTGCGGGTCTGGGAAAAGGAGGCCCCAGCTCCCGCCCACTGAGGCTGCCCAGCGATGGTCAGTCTCTCTCCCTGCAAAGCCCGCCCCGCCCCCTTCTGTCAGTTACCAAAGGTCTTACAATGTGCCAGGCACTTTGCTAGGCCTGAGACAACAGAGAGAAGGAACCAGATGGCACGCTCGTCTGCCAGAACAAATGGTTTCCTGGGGAGCCGGCAAGGATGCCCAGTGACCCAACGCCACTTAACCACGCACGGCTGGCACCAGTAAGGAGCTGGGCAGGGGCCCAGCTCAGGGCTCCTCCTTGAGGTGGTGACGTTCATCTAAGAGGCTGGGTGGCTCTGATACACTGCTGTGACCAGTCTGGGACCTGTTTCCTGGACCTCCCTTCTCTGCGGTGCCTGGGTAGGGGGTTGCATTCACTTCCTAGAGCTGCTGTAACAAAGCACCCAAAACGTAGATGGCTTAAAATGACAGGAATTTATTCTCTCGAAATTCTGGAGGCTAGAAGTCCAAAATCAAGGTATCAAATTAGGGCCAAAGCCTTTAAGGGAGGATCCTTCCTGGCCTCTCCCAGCTTCCGGCGGCTCCCGTGTTCTGGGCTTATGGCTGCACCCCTCTGATCTCTGCCTCCATCTTTACGTCGTCTTCTTTCCATGTATCTGTGTCCACCTTGCCCTCTCCCTTCAAGGACACCAGCCCTACTGGATTGGGAGCCCACCCTACTCTAACAGGACTTCATCTTATCACCGCAACTAATTACCAAATAGGATCTGCATCGACCTCATCTCCAAATGAGGTCACGCGCTGAGACCCTGGGGGTTAGGACTTCAGCATATCTTCTGGGGGGGACACAATTGGACCCATAACTGGGGGCTGCCACTGCCCCCCCTTCTCCTGGCTCCTCCATCGGTTCCTCCAGCTCCTGGGCCGGGCGTGTGTTCAGCTCCTTGGTGAAGGTCCCGGCCGTAGCAAGACGCCCCCATCACCACGGTCAGAGGAGACAAGAACCAACACAGGTTCCGGTCCGTCCTCGTGGGCTCCAGCTCACGCTTGTGGGTTCTGGAAGGTTCCTCCTCCACTGAACATCCATTTTCCTGGTCCCACTGTCTGCCCTGCAGATCCCAAGTGCCAGCGTCTGCCTGTGCCTCCTCGGATCCCCCTCTCTGCTTCTGTGCTCTCCTCCTGCCGCTCCCTCCAGAGCTTGACACCTGGGCAGCTGCTCCTGCTGTGTCACAGGCCCAGGGAGCCAAAGACACCTGGCTGTTGAGGTCCCAGAGGCCCTTAGCCGACGACCGAGAGTCCAGCCCCTGCCTCCAGGTAGGCTGAGCTCCGAGTGTCACTCACACTCTGGACAGAACTCCCACCAGGCAGGGTCCTGAGCTTGGCATTGGGCGCGCCTGAAAACCCCCCATGCTTGGCGTCTTCCCGCCCCGTCCAGCTGCCCTGGACACACATCCTCAGGAAGTCACGGGCACGTGAATCCGTGTCTCAGCGTCTGCTTCAAGGGGACTCGGCCTAAGGCAGAGACATTTAGCAAAACTGGTTTCAAACAGCAGGTTACAGGTCAAACTGACTGTGTTAAAGGTTTGAGAAGCCAAAACCAGAAGGATCAATGAGCCAAAGAGTGTGTGTTTTGAGCCATTTCTCCATCGGGCCATGCTCTGTATCAGTGGGGGGCCACACGGGGCTGGAGGACGGACAAAGGAGAGACCCTGACGCACAGGCCCGATAGGTGCAGTCACACAGGTTGCCCTGCCCCGGGGACAGGAAATCAAGCCCAGTAGGACGGAGGAAAGGGTGCCTTTTCTTGTTAACATTTTGTTTTGGAAGTAATTTTAGACTTGCAGCAAAGTTGCAAACAGAGTACAGAGGGTTCGGCGTGCCCCTCACCCTGCTCCCCCTAATGTTAACATCCCACCTAATCGTGGTACAGGGGCGTCTTGTACAAATTCACACAAGGGTCCCCCTGGCTGGCAGGGACACTCTGCCCAGAGGGAGGGGTCACTCAAGGAAACTGCTGTTGCAGGAGGGGGTAACCCTACCCTGTCCCTGGGCCTGGGGTGAGGGGTGGTATTCTGGGAAGACAGACCAGCTTGTGCAAAGGTTCGGAGGAGAAAACATATGGTCAGTTGGCTGCAGCTGGAGGCTGGGGTGTGAGCGGAGGTGCGGGGATGCCCCGGGCGGAAGGACTGTCAGCCCCAGGCCCACCATACTGAGCAATCTGGACTTGACCTTAGATAGGGGGACACCTGGCGGTCTCTCAGGGCGTCACCCGCACCCCAGAGCTTGTTGTCTTCACTCCGAGACAGACAGAAAGAAAGAAAGTGGGCAGGTGAAGATGTGCCAAAGAGGAGACACAAAGAATCCCCTGAGAAGCTGGGTACACAGGACCCGTTGCATGAGGTGGGGTCACATCCTAGCTGGGGCAGCCATGGGTCTGCCTGACCAGTGCAGGAGTGACCTTGCCACCCTGAGGGCTTTGCCGGTCCCCTTGGGGCCCAAGCCATCCCCCCTCTCTTGCAAGCCATCCCCAGGCCTGGCCCCTTCCTCCATCTGTCCCCCCTCTCCAGTTAACTCTACCCCAACCTCCTCCCCGCAAGTGGCCGGGAAACAGCCTTGCCCCTCCCTCCTGTCTCTCTCTTCCTCCTGGAATTCCTGAGGGCAGCTCTGGCTCCACCGGTCAGCCTTGGGCTATCTTCCCTCAGAAATAAGTCTGTCTCCTCTCTGATAAGCCCTTGGGGGAGGTTTGGGCATCCAGGAGGCAAGGTGCTGATCTAATTAGCTGAGTAAAGCAATTGACACTCAGGTGTGAGCGACTTAGTGGCCTCACCCAGAGGTGGACGCCTGCGGGCTCCAGTGGGACGCAGAGGAGTCAAGACCACTGTGTGCGCAGCGGCGGGACAGCGGATGGGGAGGGGCGCGGAGGTGGCCGCCCCGGGAGTGCTAGAAACTCCCAGAAAGGACTCACGTGGTTGTTTCTGGAAGTGGAAGGTCACTCCCATCTATCACCTTTGCAGGGGTTCTCTGCTCCCACCCCACGCTCCTAACCCTGGGGAGAGTCTTGCCTTTTCGTTCAGGAAACTCTGCCCAGCTCTGCGCCCAAATCACTCCCAGCCGCCCCCAAAGACCTCCAAAGGCACTGTCACTGCCATAACCAATGACACAAATCCACCAACGATGTGTGCAGGGAATGACTAGGGAGAGGGGTCACCTGGGGGGTCCAGGAAACCCTTGGGTGGCCGTGGACTTCTTATGACCGTTTGCACATAAATTTTCTTTGATTTGGAAGTGAAACAGACGTCATCATCCCCACTCTCCTTGTGCCAGCCGGTGATCTCCAGCAACCATTTAACCTCTGTGCCTTGTTCCCCCATCAGTAAGTGGCGTAAGTTCCTGTTCCATGGGGTACTTTTGAAGACTGCAGTACATAGAGCACCGATGAAGCTCTGGGTAAATGTGAGCTCTGGTTCTCAGTTCCTGACAGCAGGGCATACTTGGAAACGATCTTTCTGGAGGTCAATATCGGAATATAGATCAAAAGTTATTTTTATTTTTTATTTTTAAAAATTATTTATTTATTTTTATTTATTTATTTGGCTGCGTTGCGTCTTCGTTCCTGTGCGCGGGCTTTCTCTAGTTGCGGCGGGCGGGGGCTACTCTTCGTCGCGGTGCGCGGGCTTCTCATTGCGGTGGCTTCTCTTGTTTCGGAGCACGGGCTCTAGGCGCGCGGGCTTCAGTAGCTGTGGCACACAGGCTCAGTAGCTGTGGCTCGCGGGCTCTAGAGCACAGGCTCAGTAGTTGTGGCGCACGGGCTTAGTTGCTCCGCAACATGTGGGATCTTCCCGGACCAGGGCTTGAACCCGTGTCCCCTGCATCGGCAGGCGGATTCTTAACAACTACACCACCAGGGAAGTCCCTAGATCAAAATTTAAAACACAGTTCTTACTAGCTATGATCTCATATATACTTAACCTCTTTGTGATTCAGTTTCCACACCTGTAAACGGGACTAATAGTGACTGTTTCAAAGACGGCTGTGAGGATTAAATTAATTAATAAACGGAAAGCACCGTAGACAATGCCTGGGACCTAGTAAGTGCTTGATTAATATTATGATGGTTATTTGACCTAGTGATTCTACTTTTCCGATTCTAATTCCAATTTTCAGTTTTATGATTCCTCAAGTGCCTCACAATACATGCACAAGGCTGTTTGTTGCAGCAGTATTTGTAACAGCAAAGAATTAGCAACCACCTAAATAGCTACCCATAGGGGAGGGAATAATATATTACAGATCATCCATACAACAGATTCTTTGCAGCTGTTAAAAAAGAATGTCTTGGGGCTTCCCTGGTGGCGCAGCGGTTGAGAATCTGCCTGCCAATGCAGGGGACACGGGTTCGAGCCCGGTCTGGGAAGATCCCACATGCCGCGGAGCAACTGGGCCCGTGAGCCACAATTACTGAGCCTGCGCGTCTGGAGCCTGTGCTCCGCAACGAGAGGCAGCGATAGTGAGAGGCCCGCGCACCGCGATGAAGAGTGGCCCCCGCTTGCCGCAACTGGAGAAAGCCCTCGCACAGAAACAAAGACCCAACACAGCCATAAATAAATAAATAAATAAAATTAAAAAAAAAAAAAGAATGTCTTGATTTAAACTGATGTCCAAGATGTCCCTAAAGTTAAAAAAAGGAGGTGATGAAATAATATGCAGAGTGTTATCCCATTTTTGTTTAAAAATATTGTCGGGATATGCAAAAAAAATTCTAAGCGAATTTTCACAGACTGCTGATTTCTGGGGAAAGGGATTTACTTTGACATTCATGTTTCAATATTTTTACGATAAGACTATATGGCTTTCATAATCTAAAAATAGTAATATAATAATAAAGAGACATTGAAATGCAGACGGCCGTCATTGCCCTCCTCAGAGGAGGCAGAGGCTGAGCTTCTAGGAGGTGGTGGGAACGGACCAGGCAAGAGTCTGGCTCTGGAAAGGGGGAGAGCCGGGCTCCAGGGGTCAAATTCCACTGCAGTGACCTGGAAAGGGCTGTCGCATATTTCGCAAAAGGAACGTCAGCGCATCAAGTGTGACTTTGACCTCGGGGATCCGAGGGCCAGCCCAGGAGACACTTGCTATTCAGAGGTGCAGCAATGGGACGTGCAGTGCCCTGTGTCAGCCAGCTCTGGCCACCTAGAGAGACCTCCGGGCTGCTCAGACCAGGGAGACCTTGGGCTCAGAGCTGGCAGACCAGGTTCCTCCACTTTGGGATGTGGCGGCTTCAAAGTGGGAGAGGAAAGAGCAGACAGCGGGACAGAGGGCCCAGGTGGTCACAATCCTCCTTTCCTTCCCTCTCGCTCGGACATCCCTTCCCCTGCAGCCATTCAGAATCCACTAGACGGCACAGAGCCGTCCAGGTCACAGGCATAACGAGAGTGAGAGTTCCTGTGGGCAACCACTGGGCGCTAAGCACTTTTTAAGGCTCATTTTATTTCCTCTCCTGAACAAGTCTGTGGGTTAGCTTATTATCTCCCTTTACACAGTCAAGAATCTGAGGCTCAGAGACTTGAATAATTTATCCCAAACCACACACATTGTAAACTGCGGAATTTACAAATTTGTAATGTGTGCATCTATTTGTACATATTACAATTTTTACTACTTGTAAAAGCTGGAATTTAAACTCATATGTTGAAACCATCACACACACACACACACACACACACACACACACAAACATGATAAATAAGCCAACCAATATCCAAGAATGTCATTGCTGGAAAGTTCTCTAGAGATTCATTTCATTGTCTGACAAATACCGATTGAGCATCTACTACATACAATGCACTGCTCACCTGTTCTAGTCTTGAGATGCCTGCTAGCACTTTGAACAGTGCCTGACTCCTAAAAGGACTTCAACCAGTGTTTTTGAATGAATGAATGAGTGAAGGAGTGAATGAACAAACGTGAATGACAATTTTTACATATACTTTTAACACTGAAAAGCTACCCTAAAATTCCTGGGTCAAAAATCTGGTAGATGTACCCTTTGGATGAGTAGGGAAAGAGACAGACTTGTCCTAGAAGACTATGACAAAACATAGTTCAAAAATCTAAATGAATGAATAAAATAACTCTCCACTCTAGTCCTATAACACCTCAATCTATGAAACTTTAGCATTTATCTAAAAATTTTTCACAATAACTTTTAAAATGGGGCTGTCTTATACTAATGTCTGCGAGCAGGACAGGTAATGAGGAAAAGCAAGTTTAGTAAATGTTAGTTGTGGAACTTAGGCCATGGGGATATGGGCATTTGCTATCCACTTTTCTATAAAATCTATAAGATGTCAGCGGAAGTTGCTGGGTTGGGCATCAGGAGAAACCTTTGAAGAGGACCAGCTCCCCTGGAAGCTACCCTTCTGCCCCTGCCCCTCCTCCGCCTCCCTAAGGAGACTAAAGCTGGGATAATACGCCATGCTGGCAAGGCTCCCATATATGTTGCTGGTGGTACAATTCCTCTGGAGGGTAATCTGGAACTATCCATGAAAATTCCAAGTTCACATGCCCAGCCATGCCACTTCTAGGAACTAATCCTAGAGATCTCCCCTTGCACAGGAGCAAGACCATTTTTGTACATGGTTATTAAATGCAGTTCTCTTTGTAGCAGCAAAAGATCAATCACAATCTAAATATATCCAACAAGGGGGGCTAGTTATGACACATCCGTAAAGTGAATTTCTTCATGTATGAAACTCAAGAGCTCTTCAGAAGATCGTTAGAAGGAAAAAAGCAAGATGCAGAAAAGTGTGCATAATATTCTACCTTTTATGTGAAAATGGGGGGAATATATATTTGCATTGCCTTTTATCTGTAAAAATATCTGGAAGGATAAACAATGAACTACTAATAGGGCTTTCCTATTGGAATGGGAATTGGGTAGACAAAGGGTTGGGTGGGAGGAAGACTTTTCACTGTTTACGTTTATACAGGTTTTGAATTTTAAACTGTATGAATGTAGCTATTCAAAGTGTTAAACAATTTTTAAAGTTAAAAAAAAAATTTGGCCGCACCTCGCAGCATGCGGGATCTTAGTTCCCCGACCAGGGACTGAACCTGTGTCCCCTGCTGTGGAAGCGCGGCCTCCTAACCACTGGACCGCCAGGGAAATCCCAAAGTGTTAAACAATTTTTAATTACTCTTGAAATTCTTTTAGGATAGCTTAAAAACACCAAAAAACTTAAAATATCAAGTGTGGGTGAGAATATGGAGCAACTGGAAAGCTCATGCATTGCTGGCCTGAAAGCACAGTAGGTTGTACATTTTGGAAAACTTTGGGCAGCAACTACTAACGCTAAGCACACCCCCGCCCCACTCCGGGACCCAGCCACTCTCCCCGTGGCATGTGCAGGAGCATGTGTCTATCCCCACAAAAGACAAGCACAGGACTGCCTAAAGCAGCTTTGTTCCTAAGAGCCGAGAACTGGAAACAACCCAAATGTCCATCAGGAATAGAATGGATAAATTATGGCACGTTCACACAGTAGAATACTACACGGCAATAAAAAATAAACCAGTACACAACACTGATGAATCCCACAGACATCATGCTGAGAAATAGAAGCCAGACACAGAAGAGAACATGATGTGCGAACCTATTTCCATAAAGTCCCAAAACTAATCTATGGTGAGAGTGTTGGGGGGACGAGGAGAGGTACTGCCGGGGAAGAGATCTGAGGAAGCACTGTGGGGGGATGGAAATGGTCCATATATATGGAACAATGTATCAAGCTGTGTACTAACAACGTGTGTAGTCAATAAAAAAGTTGTAACTCAACTGAAATGAAAATCCCTCAGAACAGTTTGGCGGTTCCTCAAAAAGTTAAACACAGAGTTACCATATGACCCAGTGATTCCATTCCTAGGTATGTACGCAAAATAATTGAAAACACATTCAGTTCTGGACCCAAACAAACGCTGGACGCTAGCGTTCAGAGCAGCACTATTCACAATAGCCAAAAGGTGGAAACAACCCGAATGTCTATCAACTGATGGCTGGATGAACAAATCGTGGAATATCCATGCAATGGAATATTATTCAGCCACAAACAGGAATGAAGTACTGATACCCTACTACAACAGGGATGAACCTTGAGAATGATACGCTGAGTGAGAGAAGCCAGACACAAAAGATCATATGTTATATGATTCCAATTATATGAAATATCCAGAACTGGCAAATCCGTAGAGACAGAAAGTAGTCTTGTGGCTGCCAGAGGCTGGGGGAAGAGGGGAAATGGGGAGTGAGTGCCTAATGGGTGTGGGGTTTCTATCTGGAGTGATGAAATGTTCTGGAACTAAATAGTGGTGATGGATGCAGAACCTTGTGACTATGTTAAAGGCCACTGAATTGTTCACTTTAAAATAGTTACTTATGTTACATGAATTTCATCTCAATTTTTCAAAAAGTAAACAAGCAAAAAAACTATGTAAAAAAAAAATCTCTCCGGAACTTACACTGGTGAAGACCCCATTTGCTGCATCTCCGGAGTCCAGTACAGCCAGATTTTCCCCTGGGGATGGACAAGACGGACACTATGCTGTCCAGAGAGCCCCAACTCACTAGGGGCCCTGGCCTTAGGGCCCATGTTGTATGAAAGCTCCTCGTCTTCAGCCACAAGAAGCATGAGCCTGAGGGGACACGTGGGAGATGCAGCCGGCGGGCAGCGCGTCGCAGCCGCTGTGTGTGGTCTCCTCCGGAGCCTACAGATCCCAGCTCTGCAGCTCTAGCTGGGTGATCAAGGGCAAGGTCCTTCCTTAGTCTCTCTAAGCCTCTTTCTCCCCTTCTGTAAAATGGGAGTAAGAACAACACTTACCTCACTGAGTCCAGGAGAATGCAGTGGGCTAGAACAAGTAAGGCACTTGGAACGGACTGGCCCATGCTGAGCTTGCAATAAATGGACCCAGGCTAGGTCAGTCAGCATCAAGGCCACTCAGTGCTAAAGTTCCTGTTGGAACTCTTGTGAGATGCACTTCTTTCCACCGGAGTTGCTGAGGGCACTGGATCTGAGCCCGGGGCTGCTGACCACCGTCTTTCTTAGAGACCATCTGCCTAGAAAAGGAGACAACACAGAGAGAAGCATTGTTGGAGCACCCGGACACAGCCTTGCCTGAAGCCATTGACTCTGCACTTTTATGTTACGTGAGCCGATATTTATTTTTCGGTTAAGCTGGTTTGATTAGGTTTTCTGTCACTTGCAACCTAGAGAGTCCTGCTGATGCCAAGGCAGAACACACAGAATGGCTTTTGAAGTTGCTTCAGTGCCACACCTCCGTCATCTGCCCTGGGAGCTCCGTAGCCGGCTGCCAGCTGACACTCCTGCCCAACAGGCTCGGGCTCCTCTGGGAGGCTTGGGGCAAATCATCAAGGCCACCCAACCTCCCTCCTTTACGCCTGAAACCCTTTCTTCCCCTGACCCTCCTGTCCCCTCATTTCTTCTCCCTCTTCCCCTTCTCGGAGACTGTCTTCTTTCCTGCTTTCCTAAGAGGATGAATTAAGGACCAATGAGGGCTGAGTGTGGAGTTTGGAATCATCCACCCCAGACATCAGAGATCAAGCATCAAGTAATCTCTGCTGAGATTACTTAACCTCTCCGAGACTTGGTTTGCTTTTCTGTAAAACGGGGATACTACTTCCTATTCATGAGTCTTATAAATAACGCCGTGCGCACCGTATGGCCCATAGGAAGTACTCATCCACACTGACGGCTATTATTCAACTTTACCTCCTCTCCCCAGTCCTTGGCCCATTAATGCCCATTGCCATCGGTGACCTTGAGGACTAAAGAGGAGACCGAGCCCCTGGCCATCTCCCGGGTGGTCTCCATGAAATCATCTGCAGACACTGTTAGCTGATGACTTAACTCTTCAAACGAGGCCCACCCCAGTGAAATGCCTGCCTGCTCAGCCAGGTTTTAAGAATATAAATCGCACCATCGGCAAGATTCAAAGCCCAGGGCCGGGTAATGACTACCCCTCTCGGGCCTTAGTCTAAGGCAGGTTCCAGCCTGCTATGCAGGGCCTGGAGCTTCTCTTAGGTGAGGCTGTAGCAAAGAGCCTCGCCTTGCATGGAGCGTTTCACTCCCACTTAAGGAATAAGAAGCACGCGGGAACTCTGCTGTCGGTCCTCTCAATCCCCAGGCTCAGCACTCTTACGGCAGAAATGGAACAGTCTATGTATGAATGGACATTAGCTAGAGATGCTAGGAAAGCCATGACTGAATTTAGCCTGTGAACGAATTGGAACAGTATGCCCACCCTAAACCATCACTGGGGATGCTCCTGGGCTGTGATATTATTACTGGAGACTTTTCCATTCACAGAGCGCTCTTCAAACATCCTGCTACTTGTGTAAGACGCTTACCGTCACATGAGGCTGAGGTCACACCCCGAGCGTCCTTGCATAACTGGGATTCTCTCGAAATGACACAGATCAGTCCAAGGCATTCTGGAAGTCATGGAATATCGTTCTGTGAGCTGGGTGTAGGCTTTGGAGCCAGTCCCTCTGTAAGGATTGGGAACTGAGTGCTGAAAATGAAGTACACTGTCTGCATTTGACTTTTTTAAGCGCAGTGCAATGCACAGCAGTTTTTTGTACCGTTGTCTCCTCCTCTACCCTACACTGCAAACCCCTGAGGGGCAGGGTGGGTCTCGTTTGGCTTTGTCTGCTAACAAGCTGGCTTAGTTTCCTGTTCTGCTAAATGGGGATCCTAGTAGTTCCTGCTTAGTAGGGCTGCGGTAAGGATGAGTGGCGGCTGCCTTTGCTGAGCCTGTATCCCGCGCAGGGCATCTAAGTGTTACAGGCATGACTTCATCTAATCTGGGCAACATCCCAACGAGACAGGTACTAGTGGCATCCCCAGATAAGAGGGATTTACGCATGAGGAAACTGACGCAGCGGGGGCCTGAACAACTTGCCTGAGGTCACAGACCTAGCAAGTGCTGGGGCCAGAACTGAACCCAGGCATTTGGACAGTGGAGCCCAGCTTTCTGACCACCAGCCCCACCGCTCCCTGGTTCAACACGATGATGGATGTGAAACACACACACGGCACAGCATCTGCACCCAGCTGCCCATAAACTGTACATCTGATTGTCATTCATGCCCCCCACAGGACTCCACACACATTGTACGACATCCACTAGTCAATATTTAGTGAATGGATTCACGCAATTGGTCATGAAATACTGGTTACGCTCGTGCCATGCCCAGGGTACTATTCTAGACACAGGGAATGGAGACGTGCGAGGCCCCTAACCTCCGGATGCTTCCATCCCAGTGGGAGAGGACAGGCAGTGGCCTTACAGTCAGCTAGCGTATCAGATATAGTATAATGTCAGAGGTGACGAGAAGCAGCCCAAAGGGAAAGAGACGGACAGGAGCTGAAAGGGAAACAATTTAGAGTTTGTTTGAAAATGTGGAATTTTAGAACCAGAGGGGCAGTGAGAAAAGTCCCAGAGGAGATGTATTTGTGACTCTGTCATGCTTTGGTCAAAGTAAATGCCACCACATAGCAGTGAAAGTGACACCAGGGGTTTTGAAATGGCAACAGAGAGGGATGGTTGATGAGGTCGACCTGGGGGTGGACTCCTTACACACACACCCCTGCCCGCCCCGGCTTTCAGAGCCGACCGCACAGTGTGAAGACAGGACCAGGCAGCCCCCAGCAGATGGCATCCACATACGCCCCGCCCCTGCCGGCTTAGCTGACCTGGGAAGGGGCCTCCCGAATCCTGTATTTTGCCTTCTTTTGAGTGAGTGGCCAAAAGCTCAGCACAGTCTCAAATAGGATGTCCTTCATCTGTGACCAGTACATAAGAACCAAGAGCACCGGAATGGAATTTCAACGGGGTAAATAAAATGTAGATGCTAAACCCTGAGTTGCAGCAGCTGGACAAGTGAGAGGCCAGTGCAGATGGGGATCCACAGGCGCAGGACAGTATGGCCGGCTTTCCTGGGTGCAGATCATGCAAAACGGGGTGGGTAGATTTGCAGAACACTGGACAAGGAGAAAGAGAACTCAGGTCTGCGTGCAACTGTCCTCCGACGCCAAGTCTCGGGCCGCACAAGCGGTATCCCGAAGAGGCTGTGATCTGCAGGCTTCAGCCTCCCAGCTGCTCTCGCCTCTGAAGCCCCCCGGGAGCTCGGTGGTGACCTCATTAGCATCCAGTCCTGTGCTCCGGAGGGAATCCGCTGTGCAGGGTCCAGGTTGAAGCCGGCCAAGAAATCCTTGAAGAGAGCCAGGGACGGAATTTAAAGCCAACAGAAACAGCAGTTTCTGACCCAGGGTTCCCCACGGTCTGTGGAATTCCATGAAGGAGGTGATGTTAAGATGGTCAAGGAAGACCACCGGGGGCCCCTACCCCAGATCAGCGCCTTGCTGTCCCTGTCTTGGGCTGATCAGACCCCCAAAGAGGGTAGGGGCCACCATGTCATGCCATGTCCCAGCAGTGGAGCTCTTGCAAGTTGACACGGAGAGTGGCCTCAGAAGAAGGGGAGAAATGACAGAAACATGGGAGGAAAGCCCAAAGTTATCAAAATTATCAAAACTCCCCCAGTCAAGTTGGATTTGGAGTGCAAATAACAGGCCCTTCTGCGCAGGCCCAGCCCGGCAGACAAAGTGTCAGCGGTGGTGACACATCGTGTTTGTCCTTTGCCTCTGGCAGCTGAGTACGTGGCTTGTTTGGCCATCCGCAGAAGAAATCCATCTTGACAAGAACATTCTAATTCTATTAGGAGGCGTCTGAGCCAGGCGCTTTTGGCTCTTCCCTGCCTCTCTGGGGAGCACGTCAGGACCAGCCATAACACAGGCAGGGGAAGAGAAAGGACCGGAGGCCCTGAGCTGGGATCTGCAGGAGCTGAGGGGCACTTCATTCTGCAGCGCTTGCTGATCGCACAAAAGTGCTTCCCCCTGGGACGGGAACCAGCGGGGCTCCTGTCCCAGGACAACCAGTCCAGCACTGTGGACAAGCTCCAGGGTTTGGGAGACAGGCCTGGATTCAAGGCCCAGCTCCACCACTTTCTTGCTGGGAGCCTCAGCCTCATTTGAGGCCCTGAGGCCTCTCTGAGCTTCAGTTTCCTGATCTGTAAAATGAACATAATAATAGCACCAGGACTTCCCTGGTGGCGCAGTGGTTGGGAGTCCGCCTGCCAATGCAGGGGACACGGGTTCGAGCCCTGGTCCGGGAAGATCCCACATGCTGAGGAGCAACTAAGCCCGTGCACCACAGCTACTGAGCCTGTGCTCTAGAGCCCACGAGCCACAACTACTGAGCCCGTGTGCCACAACTACTAAGCCCACGCGCCTAGAGCCCATGGTCCGTGACAGGAGAAGCCACTGCAATGAGAAGCCCACGCACGGCAACAAAGAGTAGCCCCCGCTCGCTGCAACTAAAGAAAGCCCGCCCACAGCAATGTAGACCCAACGCAGCCATAAATAAATAAATAATTTTTGAAAAAATAAAAAATAATAGCACCAACCGCAAATGATCTTTAGGAGGACTCAGTGAGATCGTGCTCATCAAACACTCACCAGAGTTTTCAACATTGTATGTGCTCCATGAGTGCCTCTGAGGCCCTGTTAGCTTAACTGCGGTTGCCACAGTGAAGGGCTTCTGTGTTCCAGTGACTGTAGGGCTGCCCTTTGTCCAGTGCTCTCAGGCACCAGGGACCGTGCTAAGTGTTTTACAAACATCATTACCTCACTAATTTTCCCAGCAAACCTATGACACTGGGACCATTGTTGCATCAGTCAGAACACTTCTTTTTTTTTTTTTTTTTTTAAGATTTATTGATTGATTGATTGATTGATTGATTGCTATGTTGGGTCTTCGTTTCTGTGCTAGGGCTCTCTCTAGCTGCGGCAAGTGGGGGCCACCCTTCATCGCGGTGCGCGGGCCTCTCACCGTCGCGGCCTCTCTTGTTGCGGAGCACAGGCTCCAGACGCGCAGGCTCAGCAGTTGTGGCTCACGGGCCCAGCCGCTCCACGGCATGTGGGATCCTCCCAGACCAGGGCTCGAACCCGTGTCCCCTGCATCGGCAGGCAGATTCTCAACCACTGCGCCACCAGGGAAGCCCCCTCAGAACACTTCTGATAGCAGGTCACAGGTCAGCCGATTAAAAGCGGATAGAACAAGGGGGAAAGTGCGTTTTCTCCCAGCACTCAATGTCTGCTGGCAGGCTGTACCAGGTGGGATTGGTGTCCCCGTGAACTCTCCAAGGACCAGGCTCTTTCCATCTTCTTGCTCCCCCATCAACTGCAGACTGGCTTCTTCCCTCATGGTCACGGAATGCTGCTGCAGCTCCAGGTGTCACACGCAGATGTGACAACACTCTGACGAGTGGCATTTGTCCTGTCCGTCTCTATTAGGAAGGGAAGCCTTTGCCCTAAACTGAAGGCACGCAGGCCGTCGGGAGTCGTCTGCCAGGACCGGGGCAGAGCCCTCCACTTAGCCCCACCATTCACTAGCAAGGAATTAGCCCGACTGTTCATCTCCCGTGGTGGGAGGTGGGCTTTGCCAGCAAGGAGAAGGACTTGGGGGAGGGAGACAGTAGATAGTGTCTTCTCAAATGTTCACCCATCCTTGACGAGGAGAGTCGAGGTGCAGAAAGATGAAGCTGGGTGTCTGACATCACACTGCTGGCTGGTGGTGACTCCAGACCCACAGCCTGGCCACTAGTCCTCCTGACCTTTCCGACCTACAGCATTTAAGAAATCCTTCCCTACCCAAAGTCATGTGCTTTCTTTTTTGAAGTTTTGTTTTTCATACATAGGTCTTTTTTTTTTTTTTGATGTGGACCACTTTTAAAGTCTTCATTGAATCTCTCACAATATTGCTTCTGTTTTATGTTTTGGTTTTTTAGCCCCAAGGCATGTGGGAGCTTAGCTCCCTGACCAGGGATCAAACCCGCACCCCCTGCATTGGAAGTCTTAACCGCTGGACCGCAGGGAATTCCCACACATAGGTCTTTAAACCACTTTGAAGTGAATTTTGAGTATGATACACAGTAGAAATCAAAAAAAAAAAATTTTAACATGGAAGAATGGTTGTCATAGCACTATTTTTTAAAGTAGCCCATCCTTTCCCCTATCTTCAAGGTCACCTGAGTCATGGCACAAGTCTCCACTCATGGAACAAGTCATGGAACGAGTCTTTCACTCATCTATTTATCCATCACTGTTTCAACATCAGCTTCTCTCAATAACTAGAGCTTTGTAACAAGTCTTATGTCCGGTAAGTTAAATCGGCCCAACTTCTTCTTCCAATTTATCTAAATTATTCTTGCCCTTTGTTTCTCCATACAAGTTTTAGAATGGATTTGTTAAGTCCACTGAGAATGCAAATTCCAAAAAGAATTATTGGAATTTCATGGGATCTAGGTTAATTTGGACACATTCCTCTTTTTATAATACTGAGTCTTACATCCACAAATATGGCATAGGTCTCCATTTATTCTGGTCTTCTTTCATGACCTTAAATAATGTTTTATAATTTTCCCTGTAAAGGTTTCATCAATATTTTCTTAGTTATATTTCAAAAACCCACACTGGAGTGAAAAGGATCTTAGAGATGATCGGATCCGATGTCCCACTTACAGATGAGAGACCGAGTAGGCGGCCGGGTCTGCGTATAAGATTCTATGTGAGTGCTCCCAGAATTGGGAGCTGTAGGAACAAGAAGTAGCAAGAGACGGGGTGGGCAGGGGAGTGAGGAAGACTTACTTACAGGGGAGATTGTCTCCAGGAATGGACAACTCCGACCAGAGGGGGGAGGTGGCATTCTGCATGAGGATGAGGGAGCATGTGGGAGACTGCAGGTGATGGCTGGAGCGAAATAAACAGGTGAGATTGCCAAGTTCTATAGAGGCAAAGCTGATGTTACAGTTAACAAACTCCAGGATCTTGAAGGGGGTCAGAATATAACCTTTAGCCAACACAGACAGACTTTTGATCAAACTGATGGAAATGGACACACAAAAGATGTGACCAGAGCTTTGAACATGTGCTTATACTGACCTACATTTTCGTCACAACTGTAAGATGATGATAATAATAATAACGGTAGTAGTAATAATGACAGTTAATTTTTACTGAGCACTATGTGCTAGGCCCCATTCTATGCTCTTTACTTATAAATGTTTGTATTAATGAATGAATGAGTGAAATGTGTTAATTCATTTAATCCTCCTAACAACCTATGAGGCAGATACTTTACCATCCTCCTCTTAAAGACAGAGAAAGTGAGGTCCAGAGAGACTGATAATTTGCCCAAGGTCACACAGCTAATAACTGGCAGAACTCAAGTGTGAACCCGGGAACTCTGGCCACAGATCATATGCTATTAGCCACTACAAAAACCAAGGTGAACTGTGCCTGCAGCTGGGAAGTTGGGCTACTCTCAGGGAGGTCCTTGCTCCTGGTCCTGACTGCGGAGCCATGAACCAGTCCTTTGAAAGAGACGCCAAACCAACTCCCCATCAAATGCGGTAGAAAGAGAAGCCACTGGTCATTGGATGCCCTGTGATTTTGGGACAATCACCTGAGAGGCTCCCCAACCACAGATTTGGTGACTGCTCCCCTCTGCCTGCCCCCCTGCTATTCTCTTTCCAGAATTTACCTTGTCTAGACAACATGCTAATGAGTTACCTGAGAAGGTCTGGACGGCTGGTAGTGTCTCTTAATGAAACCCATTTGCTCGATAGAACGGCTGGCATTGGCGAATGAACCTGAGTGACAGGACCGGGCAGGGATGCCGAGTGGCCCTGGGATAGTGGAGTTCAAGGGCTGTCCAGCCACCAGCACCGCCTCCACATGCAGGGCTAAGAAAACAGTTTTCAAGCACGTGGGTATGGTTTTCAAGGCAGGTAGAAGAAAGAGGTGCACGAGGTAGAAAGGGTACGGCCTCATCTGCTGCTACCTCCACAGTGAGGGCTAGGGGACAACTCCCACTAAAGCCACCAAATAAGGCAGCACCAAACTTTGTTTAAAGACAGGTGGGCTGAGCACCGGCACAGGGCAAGTGAAGAGAAATGAGCGATGCCCTCACAGCAGACTGTAATCAAACCTACAAGACCCATTTACTCTATATTCAGCAGCCAATCAAGTTCCAAAAAACACCAGGAACAAGGATTTCTGCTTTAAGAACCCAAAACTCTTTGAAGCCAAGTCTGGGAAGGAGGGAGACAAAGTCACAGAAATACAAAGATCCTTGCTGACTGGGATTACATGAGACCCATGTCTCTTTGCCTTTTTCCTAAAGACAAAATAATCCCTACCTTATAAAACGGTTCAAACATTTCAGACATATATAATATAGAAGATGAAGTCCCCCAAAATATAATGTACTAAAGCAGGATAATGTGACACAGCTGGCCTTTTCACCCAACGGGTAGCCAGGCAGTATGCGCTCTGTTCCCGTTATCAGCTTAGAGAGTTTTCCACTGTGTGTATGGAAAGCATTGCCTCAATCTTGCACTGGAGAATATCTGAGTGCTTGCAAGTTTTTTGCATTTCCAAACAGTGAGGCAATGAAAGACACTGCCGATTTTTATAGACACCGAATGTGTTAGCAGAGAAATTTGATACCACCAGAGGCCTTGGAAGTAACGATTGCTTCCATTTATTGAGCACTTACTGTGTGTGTCCTAATAGCGTGAATGCATTTTATCCTCGCAACCCTCTGAGACAGGTATGATGGTTACCCCCACGTGACAGATGAGGAAACTGAGGCTCAGAGAGGCTAAGAAACATGCTCAGAGTCAGAGGGCTAGTAAGTGGTGAGGCTAGGGACTGACACGCTGCACACACTTCTCGCGTATGATTATCGCAACCACGCGGCCACACGGGTGTGACAGAGGGTGAGGAAGGGGTGGGGGGTGGGAGATGGAGGCCAAAGTGAGGTGAGGCACCGACGGGGGCAGAGTACAAGCACGTGTGGGAAGAAAACATGAAAATTACTCTACTTTTCTGAGCTGGAAAGATAGAACTGCCCCCTGCAAAGCAATAAGGCAACGTCCTGCATTATATCTCTATCACGGGGCTTCGGAAAGTCGGGTGAGGAAAGCTGGTCCAGCTGACTGCTGAGGGGCTGCAGATGGAAATAAGCACATTTTTCTCGATGCCCTGGTTGCACAGGTCGGCTGGGAAGCAGGACAGCGGTGAGGTTAGGTCTCCAGCCTCCACGTCTGGGTGACTGGGGCCAAAGTCCCACTGTCCCTTCAAGAGTAGCAGCACCCTGGAAAGTCCTAGCACCGCCTCAGTTTCCCCCTCTGCTCAGTGGGGATTTGAACACGTGCTCTTGTGGTTTTTTTGAGCAGGAAATAAGATGTGCCTCCCTGGTACCCACTAATCTGCGATCCTTTTATTTCTTTTTAGCCATTGTCGCTCTACCCTCCGCACGTGCTCCCCGCCCCCGTCCCCGCACGTGCTGGACACTCGGTTGCTATGCCTGGATGTGGTGGTCCTGCTCCCTGGCCATAAGCAGCTGGGCCCAGCAGGGCGTCTCAGATCAAGAGGCTGGCTCTGCCCACCAGCTGGCTGTGTGACCTTCGGCAAGTGTCTCAACCTCTCTGAGCTTCAGTTTCTTGTACGGACACTGGCAGTCATAATAGACCTACATCCCGCATAGGACTGAAATGAGGCCCGCATGAGTTAATGCGTGAACAGTGCCAGGCACATGGTAAGCACCGTAGACATTAACAATTTGTATTACTACTGACCCACCTAAATAAAATTTATTTGAGAACCGTTTGCATACCAGGCAGTGTTCTAAGTGCTGCAGGTACAGCAGTGAACAAAACCAGACAAACCCTGCCCTCACGGAGCTCAGATTCTAGGGGAAGACGCAAACAACTAAATATAATATAATGTCAGGCAGGGAGCAGTGCAGGGAAGGGCATTAAAGCAGGGTGGGGTGAGCAGATGTAGGGTGATTAAGAAAAGGGGTAACACTGCGCTGCTCACCGAAAGTTTTTGGTTCTCCTTCTGGACACTTGTGACTGGCTTTGGCCATGAAACGTGAATGGAAGTGACAGGTGTCACTACCCGGTGGGACTGCAGAGCCACTGTGTGATTCTCCACACTCCCGCCCCGTGGCCACTGTGACCGTGAAAATATAAGTAGAGACAGAGCCTCAGTCAGCCTGGGCCTCTGAGTGACCACCAGAGCCCCCAGGGGATGACACCAGACATGCAGTGTGTGTGAGAGATGAGCATTGGCCGTGCCTGAACTTGGAGAACTGGGGCCTGTTTGTTACTGTTTGTTACTCAGCAAACTGAGCCTGATCTAAAAGTCCTTAAGGGGGCACTTGAGCAGAAGCCTAGGAGCAGAAGCCTAGAAGCAAGCCGCAGGACGATGTGTGATGTGTGGGGAGTGCCGCAGGCAGTGGGAACAGCAGGTGCAAAGGTCCGGAGACAGGAGTGGACTTGTGGATTTCAGGAACAGCACAGAGGCTGGTGTGGCTGGACCAGCCCCAGCAGGGTCCGCGTGGCAGGGGAGAGGGGGCCTGATGATGTCCTTGTGGTCACTGGAAGGCCAAGCACAACGATTATTGGTGTCTGGGGAGGGGAGGCTCTCCAAACCAACCAGCACACCTGTCCTCCCGGACCTGTTTCCAATCCTGCCTTTCAAAAGTCACAAGGAGGGCTTCCCTGGTGGCGCAGTGGTTAAGAATCCGCCTACTAATGCAGGGGACACGGGTTTGAGCCCTGGTCCGGGAAGATCCCACATGCCGCAGAGCAACTAAGCCTGTGTGCCACAACTACTGAGCTTGCGCTCTAGAGCCCACAAGCCACAACTACTGAGCCCGTGTGCCACAACTACTGAAGCCTGCACGCCTAGAGCCTGTGCTCCACAAGAGAAGCCGCCGCAATGAGAAGCCCGCGTACCGCAACGGAGAGTAGCCCCCGCTCACTGCAACTAGAGGAAGCCTGCGCGCAGCAACGAAGACCCAATGCAGCCAAAAATGAATAAAATAAGTACATTAAGGAAAAAAAAAAGTCACAAGGAGAAGATGCAGCCCTTGGTGCCCATCCTGACCCTCCAGCAGGCAATGGGCTGGAGCATCCTGTTGGACCCTCCCCTATCCCAGGGGCTCTCCTCCTTCCTGGCTAGGGACCTTCCAGCTGGCCTCACATTTGGCTGTGGGTCCTCATTTGTTTGGGGCTTGGACAGACTTTCTGAGCTGCTCCTCTCAGCGCCTGTCTGTTTGTGACAGTGACTCTCTATGGCATGAGCCTCCCAGGGCTGCTCCGTTGGTCCAAGCCTCTGTTCAGTTGAGTTTCTTTCTCTGGTTATTTCTCCAGTGAGCAACCAGGGCAGAGGCAGGGTTCTGTGGTATTCCCACGACTCCCAGTACCTGTGCCAAGACCTAACAGGATGCAGAGATAATGAGGGGAGGAATGAGCGCCCTGTGATCTGAGCAGAGCACGTGTGAGGTTCTGGAATCTCCATGCGGAAGTTGCATACTTGCTGCAGGCACCCACAGTGCCCACGGCACCCAGAGGCATGGACGGAGCTGGCTGCTCTAGTGGACATCTGCTGGCTTTGCCCCCCAGTATCCAGACCCTCTTCTGCTGCTCACAGCACCCCAGCAAGCACCTAAAAGACCCCAAAGGACTATCCCTCCCTTTCTCAGTTCAGGCCTACAGCCCCGTGCTCCCCTCCCCTCCCCTGTGCTCCACGTCCTAGAACAGGTACATGGCAGAGGTCTGACTCTGAATTTCTTGTACCCACCCCACCTCCGGCCTTTGTGACTGGCTCTGCAGCGGTCATGTGACCCAAGCTGAGCCAATGCTATCATCCCAGGGCTCTTAGGGGAACCATGCAGGAAAGATGGGATCGCTCTGTTTGGGATAACGTGGCAGGATGTGAGCTCACAGCTGCTGCTCACCATATCAGCCATCATGTGGGAAGAGCCTGCCTGAGAATGAAGACAGCAGAAGAAAGCAAAGTGGAGGGATGGAAAGATGCAGATTTCTGAAAGTATTCAATAACATTTGAGCTCCTGCATCCAGCTAAGCCTGAAATCCCTGGACTTGGGGGTTAGGTAGTTTGTGTTGCTTTCCTGTCACTCCCAATCAATAGCGCCCCAACTGATTCACATGCACACATCGGTAGATGGACACCAGGAACTGGGGTGTGGTGGTGGAAGGAACACCGGGCAGGATGAAAAATGAGAGGAGACAAGTGTGGGAGCAGTGGACGAGGAGGGCTGAGAGCTACATGCTTGTGGTGGTTCTCTGTGTCCCTCAGCACAGAT
Source organism: Eschrichtius robustus (assembly GCF_028021215.1). Taxonomy (NCBI): domain Eukaryota; kingdom Metazoa; phylum Chordata; class Mammalia; order Artiodactyla; family Eschrichtiidae; genus Eschrichtius; species Eschrichtius robustus. Next base: position 5,850,564 of record NC_090839.1, on the reverse strand, counting down.
GACAAAGTCCTCACCACCACCTACACAGCCCTGTGGCATCTGGCCCGTCGTTACCTCTCGGGCCCCATCTCCTCTTTCGCCCCACGCCCGTCCTCCATTCCAGCCACACGGCCTCTGTATCCATTTTCTCTGCTGTGTAACAAATCACCCCCAAAGTTAGCAGCTTAGAATAACACCAACTTATTAGCTCACGGTTCTGGAGGCTGGAAGTCCAGCAGGGCTGACTGGGCCCTTCACCCAGGCAGAAGTCAAGGTGTTGGCCACCTGTGCTCTTGTCTGGAGCTGAGGGTTCTCCTCTGAGCTCCTGCCGGTAACTGTCAGAACTCCATTCCTGTGGTTGTAGGACTGCAGTCCCCACCTCCTTCACAGTTTTCAGCTGGGGGCAGCTCTCAGGTCCTAGAGGCCACCTTGCATGTGCCTCCCTCCACCTTCAGCAAGCAACAGCACATGGCATCTTTCCTGTGCTTCAGTCCCCCTTGACTTCCCTGCCAGAGCCAGAGAGAGCTCTCTGCTCTTAAAGGGCTCAACTGATTAGACCTGACCCACCTGGCTCATCTCTGCATCTCAAGGTTAACTGACTTGCGACTTTAATTACCAATGCAAAGTCCCTTTACAGCAGTAGCTGGATTCGTGTTTGGTCGAATGACCACAGGCTGGAATCTTGGGGGGCTGCCTTTAGAATTCTGCTGACCACAGCTTCCTTGTTCCTCAAACATCCCAACCAAGCCCCCCCCCCCAAAAGACTCGCACTTGCTGTTCCCTCCTCCAGGAAAGCTCTCCCTGCAGGTGGCCACGTGGCCTGCCCCTCATTTCATTCAGGTCCCTGTACAGACGCCACCTCCTTCAGAAGCCTTCTCAACCTCCCATCAGAGTCATCAACCCCGTCACCCTGCAGCCTCTTAACCCTGCTTCGTTTTTCTCCCTAGAGCTGAAGTGCTCTTACAGATTTATTTGCTCTGTCTCCCCCGCTGGACTCTAAGCCCTGGGGACAGGGACTTGACTTTGTTTGCGGCATCTGGCACAGAGTAGATGCTCAATAAATGTTACTTGAATTTCTTAATGGTCTTAAGTAGTCACCCCAAGGTCATTCTCACGTTCGTCTGCCAGTCCTGGCTCCACGGGAAGCAGAGCGAAGCTACAGCCGAGAGCCCAGGCAGCAGAGCCAGACTGCCTGCCTCCATGTCATAAGGGCCGGTCCCCCCTTCATCTGCGACACAGGGAGAATTTTCGTACCTGCCTCACAGGGTGTCTGTAGGTGCTAAATGAAAGAGTCCAGGTAAGGTGCCTGGCACCCACATCAAAATCCTAAGGTGGCACGGCTTGCTACCCTCAGATAGGCAAAAAGTAAAGAACACTGACATGATCAAGGGTTGGCAAGGATGTGTGTGACAGGGGCTTCCACTGAGACTGCAGGGCAATGTAATCCCTTAGAGATTCATTTGGCAGAATCTAGTGGAAGTGAAGAGGAGGAACCTGTCCTATTCCTCCTGGGAGGCAAGCACAGGACGCCTGGTAATGACACTGCTTGCAATCACAGCTACCAACATATAATGCTTATACCGATACAATCTTACCGGCACACTCACAGATGCTGCTGGCAAGAATACGGCTGCAATTGATGGCCAGACGTGAGAGTAAGAACGTTACATAAACAACCTCATTTCACCTGTATCTCCATTTTACAGATGAGAAAATGGAGGCTCAGAGCAGTGTAAGTTACTTGCTCAAGGCCACACACGGCTGGGGAGTGGCAAAGTTCTAACCCACCCCCTAGATGGTGGATAGGGTGGGAAGGGGAGGAGGGGCAGGAGAAGGAAGGAAAACAGCAGAGAAGACAAAATGACAGCTTCAACACACCGCAAAGAGCACTCTCTTCTGCCAAATGCTAAACAGAGCTACCACACGACCCAGCCGTTTCACTCCCAGGTACACACCCAAAAGAAAGGAAAATACACACCCACACAATGTTCATCCACAGGAATGTTCACGGCAGCATTAGTCATAAAAGTGGAAATGATGTAAGTCCCTCAACTAATAAGTGAATAAATAAAATGTGGTATGTCCATACAGTGGAATACTTTTTGGCCATAAAAAGGGATGAAGCAAGGATACATGCCACAATGTGGGTGAACCTTGAAAACATTATGTTGACTGAAAGCGGTCAGTCACAAAAGGGCACACCGTGTATGATTCCATTTACATGAATTGTCCAGAACAGGAAGATCTGTAAAGACAGCAAGTAGATTAGTGGTTGTAGGGGCTGGGGGAGGGGAGAATGAGAAATGACTGCTAGCAGGGGCAGGGTTTCTTTTGAGAGGGACAAAAATATTCCAAAATTAGATTGTGATGATGGTTGCACACTCTGGGAATATACTATACAAACCATTGAATTGTATCCTTTAAGAGGGTGAATTTGGGGGCTTCCCTGGTGGCGCCGTGGTTAAGAATCCCCCTGCCAGTGCAGGGGACACGGGTTCGATCCCTGGTCCGGGAAGATCCCACATGCTGCGGAGCAACTAAGCCCCATGCGCCACAACTACTGAGCCTGCGCTCTAGAGCCCGTGAGCCACAACAACTGAGCCCACGTGCTACAACTACTGAAGCCCACGCACCTAGAGCCCGTGCTCTGCAACGAGAGGCCACCATAATGAGAAGCCAGCGCACCGCAACGAAGAGCAGCCCCCGCTCGCCACAAATAGAGAAAGCCCGCGTGCAGCAACGAAGACCCAACGCAGCCAAAAATAAGATAATAAATAAAATAAATAAATTTATAAGAAAAGAAAAAAGAAGGTGAATTTTATGATGTGTGAATTATATCTCAATAAAACTGTTTTCAAAATATGTTCTAAGGGGCTCTGGTTTTCTGAGCGTTCACAGGGAAAGGTTATGAAAAAATAAGCTTGGCAAATGCAGGTTGAACAAGCTCAGTAAGGTTTTTAATGCAGGACCTCTCAGAGCCTTCAATTCGTAGATATGCACAGGGACACTCCTAAGAGGAACATGTCCTAATAATAGATAATGCTTATTGAGTTTTCACAATGGGCCAGACATACACTAACTCATTTACACATATTAACTAATTTAGTTCTTATGCTAACCCTATGAGGTAGTTACTATTATTACCCTCGTTTCACGCATGAAGAAACTGAGACCCAGAGAGGTTGAGAATCTTGCCCAAGATTACACAGGCAGCAAGTGACAATGTCCAGAACTGAACCCAACGAGCTTTGCTCTGAGATTCATGCTGGACTGCATATCTTGATGTAGCATACAGCATTTCCAAGACATGTTTGACCATGGCTTACTTTACTAAAAAGAATCCCGAAATATCTGCCTTCTCTCCAGCTTCAAGGCCAACACCCTGGTCCAGGAGCACATCCCTCCTGAGCAAGTGCAATTCCTTTCCCAGCCCCCCAGGGGCCTCCTGCTGCCTGTGCACCAGGGTTTCTCAACCACGGCACGGTTAACCTTTGGGACTGGCTCACTCTCTGCCGGGGGGGCTGCCCTGTGCCTTGTAGGGGGCTTCACAGCATCCTTGGCCTCTCCCTGCTAGATGTCAATAGCACCTTCTCCCCAAGTTTGACAGCCAAAAATATCTCCCAACATTGCCAGATGCTCACAGGGACAAATTGCCCAGGTCGGAACTGCTGCCTTAGAAGAAAGTCCCAATTCCTCACTGTGGCTGAGAAGCTCCTGATGGTCTGGCCTTGCCCACCTCCTCGCCTACCACCTTCCGGTACCCACACCCCACAGCAACGGGGGCCTGCTCTCTGATCTTCTAACTCTCCAAGAGCGGCCCTCCTCTGGCTCTTCGCATGTGTTCTTCCCTCCGTCCTTCTTCCTCATTATTCAGGTTTTCTCTGTCCACCTTCTTTGCTGTTTTCTACCCAGTCACTCACTCCCCTAATACTCGGATTTGTTTTCCCTGTAACACACCATTATTGAATTTATGATATGTATTTAGTTTTTTCCTTATAATCTGTTCTCCCCACCAAAACACCAGCAACGTGTGTGCGGACGCCTGGTGATCTTGTTCGTTGAATCTCTGGTGCCAAGAAGAGCCTGGGTACCCGGCAGCCGCTTGTCTCTGAGTGCTGGATGAATCATGAGCCTGTCAACAGGTAAATCGGGAAGCCCTCCTGGCGCGTGCCTGGGCACGGTCAAGACTGGCGATTGGAGGGGGAAACACCTGAGGAGTTTTATCAGTTTTATCACCGTGGCTGTGGGCATGGAACATGCCTTCTGGTCTTTTGTAAAAGGTCTCTTTCTTTCAAAACCGGTTGCCAAGAGGTCTTTAAAACGGAAAACACACAATACAAGAAGGAAAAGAAACAGCAGAAGAGGAGGACGAAGATTCCTTTAAAATTTTTAAAGTCTTCTTAAATGAAAGCAAGTCTCTGCTTAGTGTCAGCTGATTTTCCAAATAAAGCAGGGACTAGACATTGGAATGGGAATGGAAAGCAGTGGTGGGGCGTCTCAAGGTCACGGCTTCGGCAGTCTCGACAACGGGGTGGGTGGAGGAGAGCGATGAGCAGTCCACTTGGGGTGTGAGGAGGAAGGAAATACAAGGCAGAGGGCATGAGTCAGCCTGGGCTGGGGCCACCCTGAGCACCAGGAGGCAGAGAGAGAGCCGGCTTGAGGAACCTTCCTGGCAAATCCACAGGATATGGCTATGCACCGGAAGGAACTGCAGCTTCTAAAGCTCTCCCCAGATTTCCTCCTCCGGGGTGGTCTTCTGTGAAGGGATTTTGAACTTTGCAAGGATTTTGCTGCACACAACTAAGCCTCCTGAGCTTGGCTTCTCCTTCTGTTAATGAGAGGCTCAGGCTTGCTTGGAATGTCTGGACCTGGAAGCCCCCGCCATAGTGGCCCTGGGAGGTTAGACTGGAGGCCCTAAATATTTCCAACCACCTATTAAATATTTTTATTAAAAAAAAAAATCAAACCAGAAACAGTCAAGTCCCCAAGTCTTACCACCAATTTACAGGAACTACCAGGGATAGAAAAACATGTTAAATGACACCACAGAGATGCAACCCACAAACTCTCAATTGCACAAAGCTCTCTGGGACAAATGACTAGCTGTCTCCAACAAATAAACGGCAAGGAAGGAAAAGAGGGAATCCTGTGGAATTACGGAGTCTTAAGAGACACATCAACCAACAGCCACGTATGGATGCACCTTGTTTGCATTTTGACAAGAACAAAGTGTGAAAACAATTCATGAAACGACTGGGGAAATTTCAACAGTGATGGGATATTCAGTGCTATTAAAGGATGATTGTGAATGCAAGTTTTGGTATGATAATGGGATCATGGTTATTTTTTAAAGAATCCTTATTTTTTAGAGATATTTGTTCAAATACTTGTGGAAGAAATGATGCCTGGGATTTGCTTCTAAAAAATCTGGAACGAGGTGGGGGAAGGAGAGGATGTAGATGGAAAAAGTTTGGCCGTTTGGCCGTGATTGACCAATCATGGCAGCTGCTGTTGGGTCTGTGGTAGTGGATTACATACCCTCTCCCTAAAAACAAACAAACATGACTTCATCAATCAGATGACCTACAAGCTTACAAATATTTTGGTGCTCTTACTAAAATTCAGTTTAACTTTCTTTATTGCTCTGTTTTACATCATACATCCAGGTATATAATTCCTGGCTATGGAAAATGGGTGAATTCATTCATCAGTACTAAATTACCTTGACTTGGAGGCAATATCATATAGTGGCTGAGAGTAGAGAAACTATTCCTGTCCGTGGTTTGTCATTTGCATCTCTAGGAAACCCAGTAAGTATACTTCTTGGAGCCTCAACTTTCTCTCCTGTAAAATGGGAGGGAGTAAGTGAGATTTTGCATGTGGAGCACTTGGCCGAGTGTATGACCGTCAGAAAACTGCAGTGACTATTATGACCAGTGGCAGCAATACCAGAAGAATGCAGAGTAGGGTCTATTCATATTAAAAAAGTATGCTTATTCAGGCATCTGCAGAAAGATGACTGGGATGAAATACTACAAAGAGATTACAGAGAGATAATCCCACAGGGAGTCATTCATTCATTCAACAAACACAACTGAGTAAGTACCTTCCATGTGCCAGGCACAGGGGAACTGGGGCCACTGCCTGAGCACAGCCCCTGCTCTCCTGGGAAGAGAAAGGAGGGCATGTTGAGACAAGGGGAAAACAGGGCTCAAGACTTAGGGGCAGTGCAGGGAGAGGTCCTGACCAGATCTGAAGGACATAGGAGAATTAGTCAGGTTGGATTTAGGGAGGGAGGGCTGAGACGTGGGAGAGAAAAAAGGACAAAGCATTCCAAGCTGTTAAGGGAAGAGCAAGTGCAAAGGCCCTCAGGGCAAGAAGGACTAATTCCAGGCTCAGAAGGATCACAGAGTCCCAAGCAGGACAAATGGAGGTGGGGCAGTGAGTGGCCGCAGCTGGGAGAGGGTTTCTTTCATTTTTACTTCATACCTTCTGAATTACGAAAATATTTTATGGAAGCATGTGTCATTCTTATAATTTTTTAAAAGTTAAAAAAACACATACAAAAGTAAAACACCTTATAAAGCCCCAAGGAGTAAAGAAATTATGAGAGCATTTTCTCTACTCTTTTCCTCTCAAGAATTCTACAATATGTTAAAATTCATTCACATTTGCTTAAAAAAAAAAAACCACTTAAAATAAAATCTAACAAGCACAGCACCCTCTCCCGCCTGGTTTGCTGGAAGGGCCTCCTCATCCTTCCCCACCTCCTTTCCCTTTTTTGGTGCGTTAGACATGGAAACGATAACTGCACCTAATTTCAGCGACGCTCTTTCCAACCCTCATGGATGGAGGCTCTGGCCCTCAAACAAGTTTCTAAGTGACAGGCTGAGCTTGGAGGAAAGACCCACTAGTAAGGTTTGGGGAAAAGCTTTTCATTTTCCCAACGGAATGCCGTTTGAACACAATTTGGAGCGTCCCCCCCTACTGCTGAGCACAGCCGGCCAGTAGGAAGAAAGAACTTGGTACTGGGACTGCCCTGCAAAGTGGCGTCTGCAAGTTTCCTCTGCAATCTGTTGCTAGGGGTGGAATATCTGTTTTTCTGGTTTCCTCTCAGCCCGGGGCTGGGCTTCACTTTGATGTGAAGGAGGTGCACGGCGTGCATGCGAGTTACCTGAGTGGAGGTGGAGACCTGAGGGCAAGGCTGCAGCTGCCTGGGAGGAGGGCTAAGGCCTGCCCCTTTGGTCTGCGCAGTGGGAACCCCAGCGAGGCCCTTTCAAGTCTGCACCTTGCGGTTTCTCCCCACAGGAAGGCCAGCTTTATTATGGGTTTGTTCCCTTCACTGTTTTGATCCCCTCCCAGGGCCCCCGCCCAGCTCAGGACCTTTCATTTCATGTCAGGTCTAGTGAGGCCGCTGGCTCCTGGCTGAGCGTAGCGCTACGTGATACAGAAGGGTCTGCCCTCCTGAGAGACAGTGATCAGTGGTCAGACGGTTTCTGTCCCAGGAGAGAGGTGCCTCCCAGCAGACAAGCCCCAATGGTGTCATTGACTCAGCCTCTCCCTTCAAAGGCCTTTTATTGTTTGTTTCTCATGGAGAACCCACCTGCTGCAATGCCTTCATCTGAAAGATGTAAAAGCTGAGGCCGGAGGGGTAATTCCACCACCAAAGAAACCCCCGCAAAATTATGATGCATTCCCGGGCAGACCCTCAGTGGTGCCTCATAATCTAGCGGTAAGAGCTCCACTGGGGAGTCAAGGTTTACCTGCCAGCTCCGTCGCCGACCACAATGCAATCTTGCCCAAACTGCTCAGCCTCTCCAAGCCTCAGTTTCTTCACCTGTGAAATGGGGAGAATAATTTTTACAGCTTAGGGTTGTTGATTTAAGTCACCCTGCCAATTTAATTATTTAAGTGTTCACCTGTTTCTCCTCAATTCCCCCCTTCCCCTAGACTGTGAGTCCCCTAAAGGCAAGGACTCTGTCCGCCTTGCTCACAGACGTGACCTCAATAACTACAAGTGCCTAGTGCAGGGTAGGCGGTGAGGAAGTATTAGTGTTGATAATAACGAAGGCCCTCAGCACCGGGCTCGGCACAGACACTCATCATTATGAACAGAGGGAGTTTGTTATTTATGATGGGAAAGCAGGTTTTGTTTCAACACTATCAAATCACCAGGAACTGAGGGAACAAAACAGCTCTCTGGAGAGGGCCTGATGTCAGGTGGCTCTTCTGGGGCAAAGCCCCCAGGACCCCATCCATAAAGGACCTGTTCCCACAGGCTTCAGAGCCACCTTGCTCCAGGGCCTCTCCCCGCTGTCCTCTCTCTCAAAGAATTGTCCCCCAGAGGCAGGACTCCTTCCCCTGGGCTTCAGAATTCCTATCTTCTGCTCTAGAAGAGAGCAGGGGTAAAGGCTCAGCTCACCAAACCTGCAAGGGCAGGGTTGCTAGATTAAAATACTGGACGACCAGTTAAATTCGAATTTCAGACGAACAATGAAATAATTTTTTAGTAAAAGTATGTCCCAAAGATTGCATGGAACCTGGTTATCCTTAAAAAAAGTATTCACTGTTTATCTGAAATTCAATTGTAACGGAGGGTCCTGTATTATAATTTGCTAAATCTGGCAAGCCAACAAAGTGATGGAGTTGGGATGTTAACCCAGGCCTGCCTGAGCTTGTGGGCCTCACTTTCTCCTCTCCTGCAAAATCCCCATGATCATATTAGGAAACTCTTGGCATGGTTATGGGAATTAAAAGAGAGAGGCTGAGTGAAATGGGCTTTTAAGCCCTCAACTACTTCATAAATGTTAGCAAGGGCAGGAATTTTGTTTGCCTTGATCCTGAGCTGAACCCAGTGCCTAGAGCTGTATCTGACACACAGTTGGATAGCCATAACTATTTGTTTCAGTGAAAAACCGCTGGTACTACTGTCCATAAATAGCCCCCCCCCCAAAAAAAAAGACATAAAACAATTTCAAGGTCCCAAATCTAGGTCCCACATTCCAAGCATACCCTTCTGGTCCCTTATGCTGGTCCCCATACTTGCCAGACGGCGCCCAGACAACGGTCCCTCACTTTGCCTCCCAGGTAGGATTGCACCTGAGAGAGCCCCGGCGCATGCACGCCTCACTCAATGGAGATGCTATGCGCATGCGTTGGTCCAGCTCCGCCTGGGGCGGGGGGGGGGGGGTGAGGAGTGCACATGCGCGGTCAGCCCTCTCCAGAAAGTGCGGGAAAGGAGCTGCGTCCTTTCCCGGAAGTGCTCTGTGGGTGCGGGGAAGGGCGATATCAGCCCAAGTCAAGTTCCTGCTCTTGGACACTTTCATTGCCGGGCGGTCCTCATGGCCTTTGCACCCAGGGGTCCTGAGGCCTCGTTCTTCCAGGTTTTGGACCAGCACAGGGCTTCCCTGCTGGCCGCCCTGAGGAAAGGCGGCGGGGAGCCCGCTGGCGGGGGGACGCACCTGGCCTCTAGGTATGAGGGCTCCTTCTGGGGCGCAGACGCCGGGACTTAGCGAAAAACTTCCTCGGCGCAGCCGGGCTTGAGGTGTTCCGTGGGGAAATGCTGGACCCCCTTCCCGTCTCCTGTTGGGCCCACCAGCCCTGAACCCCGAGAAAGGCCCTTGTTTAGCGACCCCCTTTCTCTGCTGTTAACTTATTTTGAACTCAGAAAGCCTGGTGACAGACCACCCTCCCCCCCCCCCATGTCTTCTAGAATGTTCCAGGAGCATCCCCACAGCTGGGTTCACGAGTTTCTTGAAATCCTAACAGTTTGGGGGAGTTTAGGGCACAGTTTGGCCTTGTGTTTGTTTAAAAAAAACCAAAAGTGTAAAAATTTAGAAGTTTTCAGGCTTTTTTTTTTTTTTTTTTTGGAAGGGGGAAAATCAATGTTGTGAGTTCTCAATAAGTGTGTTTTATCAAAATGAACAAGGAAGTCAACACATTTTAAGTGGTTTCTAGTGAGGCAATGGGGTTTTTGACTTCGAAGTGAAGAGAATGTACACTTCTTTAAATCGATTAAAGCAGTTAGAGGTTAGCTCAGAGTGCGGTGCTGATAAAATCAGTTACGAGATTCTCCAGCTGCCCAGCTTGGAGTTAACTACAGAAATTATGTTTACATTATTCACCACTTTTACTTAAAATGCTCTGTTGTTCTGCTTCCTTGATCTGCTTTTCCCGTTTATCTGCAAACTTTTTCACTTAAACAAATTACTGCCTTTTACTTTTAAGCCCAAACCAACTACCAAAAAACCAAAAAGCCGGAAAAACCCACAAAAAATGTTTTACAAAAGGATTTAGTTTAAGGGAGAACTGGGAGTAAAGGAAAGAAAGGGGTGGAAGTCCCTTTTTACATTTCAGATGGAAATCTGGTTGTTTTAAAGTTGGTCATAATGTTATTGTAACTTTTTTTTTCCAGGCTGGAAAAATGAGATATTTGAATCAGGTTTTGCATCCCGCTATTAGAAAATATGGAATGTTTTAAAATTTATTTTCTGATACATGCATTTTCAATGAAAACTCTTGATGTTTCTGTGGAAATTAGAACACTACATTTTGTGCATTTTCTAGATTTAATATGAGTTCCCTTCCTAGGCAATGTTCTTACGGTGTTTATAACAGAATAACATTTTTTGAAGCTGATGGCTTGTGAAATTAAAAGTCAGCTGACAGAAAACTGGGCTAAGTCTTAATAATTTTCTGTGGCGTAGTAGTTGCCAAGTCCTTCTATGGTAGTGATTAAACTTTTTTCTTTTTGTGTCACTAAAATTCAAAAGGGCTGATTTATGGCACGAAGTTTTTCTTTTGAAATATTTTCGCTTTGCATTTTGGGGAAATTAATTCAAAGCAAGTATTACATCCATTTTAATTAAAAGATTTATCAATAGTATTTCAAGTCAATGAGTTTGTATTTAAAGTAGGCTGATATGAAGAGTAGATAAAAATATATTTATAGATTATATTGTCTAGTCATTAAAAGGGAGATATTACTTCAATTGGTAATTGAGAAGTAAAATTACAAGCAAATGAAATTTCTCTGTAATTCACCACTATAAATACAGTTGTTGTTTTAATGCATTACTGTTGTAAAAATTTAGTGGGAGAGAATATCATTGACATATATCACCTAGTCTTAAAAAACAACCAATGAAACTAAAAATTACTTTAATATTGATCTGGGGAAATGTTACATACTTTAAAGGTCTAATTTAGAATTAAGATTGAATCATGGTGTATTTATTGTTTCAGTTCTGAGGTTCTTGCATCTATAGAAAATGTTATCCAAGACATAATCACAAGCTTGGCAAGAAATGAAGCACCTGCATTCACAATAGACAACAGGTCAAGCTGGGAGAATATAAAGTGGGCATTTTGCATTTTTTACTTTTAAATGCAGTATCTATGTCATTATTTGAGTTTGAGTTCGAGTTGTAGTTGGATTTAATTCTTTTTATTGCCTTTACCCTGCCAAAAAGATCTAAGGAAGTTTACAAAATACATACCATACAGGCAGGTTTTATAGACTAGAAGTAGGTGTGAAAGATAAGGCAAAGGGAAAACAATGCTAGGAACAAAAAATGGAGCACCAAAAGGGGTTAGAATTCAAAATGCCTATGATAAAGTCTCACAGTCCTGCTAAAAATAGGCTCCAGACTTGGATCTAAGCTTTCTAGCACTCAAAAGGGGGAAATAGCACCAGTGGAATTCTCATCTACACTGCAAAAGCAAACCACTTGCTCAGGGGAGCTACAACCAGTCCTGATACTGAGACCAAAATAAATGTATCCTGAACATAGAGCACATTTTGATGGCTCTTTCCCCTAGCAAATCTCCCCCTGCTAAGTCCTGTGTCCAAGAGGGTAAAATCAGCAAACAGCTTTATCAAAGTCCTGGAACCTAGTTACATAGTTTGTTTCTTTCAGATCATCAACCTGTAGACACTTTCCACTTAATAATGAAAAACACTACAAGAATAGTCTTCAATAAGAGTTACAGAAACAGAATTAAAGTAATTTTAAGGCTCTTTAGGCACTAAGTATTCTTTTATGATCAATATAATTAATGTAACTGTAAACTTTTGAATCATATTTTGTAAGATGGATCTTGAAGCAGCTGTCACCTAGCCTATTTGCCTGGTGCCTTCTGCCACCTTTAGGACAGGCTTGGCAGTTCAATTTAACAACCTAGTCTAAATTGTTGTTTCATTTACTGTAACTTTGGGGGTAAATTAAACAAAACATTTCAAAACTTATTATTAAATTGAGTAAAATTATTAAATAAACCAATCAATTAAATAAACCAATCAAGAAAATGAGCAAAATGCTAATAAAATTGTGAAATATTTGGTAATAGTTCACATACCCTAAATATCTTCCTGGGAAAGAAAGAAATACACACACACGCATCATAATTAAAGGTATTTAATTCATGTATTTTATACACTTGCTTTTAGTGCCTCTGTATGTTGCAAAGCTAATTGCCTAATTACCACCTGGAATTATCTAAGCTTATAAACGAGGTTATCATAATATATCAGTGCTTACATTGAGAAGAAATGGGGATTTAAATGATGTTCAGAAGAGGACATTAAGTGTATATTGTTTGGTGTTCAGAAGTTAATTCTTTTTTATTCTATTCCCTTGCTTTAAACAAAATGACAGGTTTGAAGATTCTGTGGGTCTTCACATGGTATCTCATTGTACCACAAGAAAAATCAAAAGTGATTCACCAAAATCAGTTAAAAATTTTGGTAAATTAATCTTTCTTAGCTTTCTGTAGTAAAATAAATAATTTTGGTTACCTTCTGGGTTATAGTTTTTCCTAGCTAAATAATTTTACTTGTTCTTTAATAGGCCACCCTGTACTTGAAATACATTTGTAGAATTTTGCATTGTTAATAACCATGGAAGTAAAGTATTATTTCAAAAGAAATTTTCAAGATGCATGAGTCAGTGGCAAAGTATTCTCTCAATTTTGCTGTACATAGAGCAATTAATTTTATCTGATTCTTCAGGCAATTATTATTCTGTACTTAACACTTCTATTTTGGGAAGATAATTTTTGTAATATTGTGGAAAGTAACTGAGGACAGTTAAAATCCTTGATAGCAGTATGTTTTGAATTCATAAGAAAAATGATGAGTAACTTGTTTATTGCATCTTATTTTCCAGCGCTAATTCTTAAAATATTGTCCATGATTTATAAATTAGTACAGAGCAACACTTACGCAACCAAACGGTAAGTACGTTGTTCTAATAAATTACTCTTTAAAATGCAGTGTGAGATTTAGTGGCATTAACTTTCATTATATGTTTTGAAAAGTTACATAAAACTAGGCTATGGGTAGTAAACTACTTTGCTTATATGTTGCCTTCATCCAGTTAAAGCTTTCTTCAATTAATACTCCAATACTTATCATATTCAAAGAGAATATGGTTAATTAAAATATATATTTTTAAAATTTTCATAGAGACATATATTACACCGACAGCCAACTCTTTGGTAACCAGACTGTTGTGGACAATATTATCAATGATATTTCCTGTATGTTAAAAGTGCCGAGGAGAAGTCTGCATATAGTAAGTAGCATTTCATACAAAACATTTTAAGACAAAACATATAAAAATTGTAATAGAAGAATAAATGTAATCTGTGCCTTCTTTCCATATTTTTGATACTATGTTTTTCTCACTATGAATTTAAATAATCTATTCTCATTGTATTCCCTTGGATAAATGAACCAAAACAGATGAATTATCAAATATTTTTCATTTCTAAATGCTCTTACATATTTTCTCCTTTATTTCTTAAATTCCAGTCTGAGCCAAAATACATATAATTTAGCAGGTGAACATGAGAAGGGACTTAGAAGCATAAAGTAAACTCAAGAAAAAGGTTTCAGATATGTCTATTATTTTTTCAGTTATCTACATCAAAAGGTTTAATTGCTGGCAATTTAAGGTATATCGAGGAAGATGGCACCAAGGTGAATTGTGCATGTGCAACAGTAAGCATCATTAATGTTTTCACGTGTTTTAACTCCATTTCAGATCGTTTGTTTTTGAAATGTGTTTTATTTACTGCCTTGTTATGTAGTTTGGAGCTTAAGATTTTAAAATAAAATCGATGAATATGTATATGCTGTACAGGGTTGTACATTAGTTTCAAAATATGCCAGTTGCCAAATGTCATATTGAAAGAAACAAACATACACATTCCTTTTTAAAATGCACTGTTGTTTTCAGGTAGAGCGTGACCTGACCCTTTTAGCATGGTTATTTATGTAATCTTCATAAAATTTTCTGGTTCTGAAATTAATGTTTGTTACTAAACTATTTGTTAGGCTTGGTACGTAGAAAGCCCACAGTACTGAGCTAGCACAGAAGTTTGGAAAGGGCCAGCTCACCATTTTGGAAAGAGGAGAATGACACCTATGAGATCCTGCATAAGGAAGTCTTTCCTTCATCAGTTTCTGCTTTTTAAGCCATATATCTATAAAATTTCCAAGAAATTCTCACCTTCTGGGAAGTAGTTTAGGTCATATGTCTGTTTTCTTACTGAAAAGTAAATCTGTGTCCTACTGTTTTCTTACTGAGGCATAGACCTCTGATAACAGGTGTATTTTTTTAATGAAAATATAGGATTTTTATGATAAATTTTTAAATGTCGTTAAGCTTGCTATTTATTTAAAATAAAAACTGTCTTGTTTTGTTAGGCTGTTGCTGTGCCATCTAATATTCAAGGAATTCGGAGTATCCTTTGGGAAAACTATTTAAACGTCTAGAATGTTCATTCATCCATGACTTTGATAAATCAAGCCTTCATAATGTGTAACCAACAAGCCAAACGCTGTAGTGGTCAAGATGAGCACACCATGGTCCCTTTTTTAAGATCCTTTTAGGAGCTCACCATCTAGTAGGAGAGACATATCTAAATACTGTGTGTGAATAGATATCTGTTTACCTTCAGATATAACCGTTACTTAGTTAGTGGTTAAATTGAAATACTCATGCCTTCAATTTATCAGCCTTAACTTCACAGATTTAATTACAGATGCAAAATTTCTATTAATTGTAGAAAAAGATGCGACATTTCAGCGGCTCCTAGATGACAATTTTTGCACCAAAATGTCTCCGTGCATCATGGTTACGGTATATTATCTACCTTTACCACTATTCCAAGACTAACATACTACATTGGTGATTGGTAAGAGGGGTTTATAACATCATCCATAAGCTTGGACAGCATTCTGTTATCAATATGATGCATCCTTTGGGATTATAGAACAGGAATTTCCAAGGTGTTTATTTAACCATCCTCAAATCTGACTGAAATCAAATAACGCCTCCCAGGAGGCATCCTGATATAGTGTAAATGTCAGGTGCTTACAAAAGTGGATCGGTGAGAATGGAAATGACAGGGATTAGTGTGGCAGCGTAATCAGTTAGACAGAGAGGGACGTAACTGGATTCGGGGAGCCTGTCCAGAGGCTCTCAGGTGGTTGCCTGGGTGGAAGGATGCCAGGGGAATGATTAAGGAGAAAGGACTTAAGCAAAGGGCATTTCCAAGGCAAATCCAAAAGGACGTGGTGACCACGGGATGAGAGGAAGGAGTCAAAATGACTCTGGTGTGTGGAACTTTACCATGATGTCACCAGCGATACTACAGGACAACTGGTGGGAAGGCCCAGTTCTTTGCGGCAGAAAGATGTTGAATGTAGTTTTAGAAATACGAATTTGGGATGATAGCAGGAAATCCTAGTGGCCTCTGCCCAGTTTGAAGTGAGGGGAGAACGGTTGAGATGGCAAATGCAGACTGAGAGCTCATAAGTAATAAAGGCGCTACCTGAACCCCTGAAGTGATCTGTCAGTGTGGGTGTCCTGTGGCTCACGCTTTGGTCCAGTCCTCCTCAGCTTTCACACCTCCCTGGTGAGAGTGCGTGCTTGCTGGGCTGATAGGAAGCCAAGCCACTACCGACAGAGGAAGCTGCCCGGGCCCCCGCCTCTGTTCAGCTGTTGGCGTTTGAATCACGGCTGGTACTGGCGCATCGGAGGCGCAAGTAAAGCTCGGCTCTCTGTCACATTTCTTTTTCTACCTTGCCTTTCCCCTTGTAGGCTGCCTCCTAGTCCTTGCCTACCTACGCGTTGGTGCTATCATGGTGTCCACTGATAATTGCTGTCATTGCTGTGGTGAAACACCCACAAGCAGCTGACCTGTAGTAGCTGTTTCTACAGAGGGGAGCTGAGAACCGAGGGCCAGGCTAGGAAGGAGCCTTTGGTACTCCTCTGTGGTCTCCTCTACCACACACGTGTGTAGTCGTTCCCAAAGGAAAAAATTAAAATACACTAGCGTTCACTAAGTGCTCATGATGTGCCAGGAGCTCTGCCGGGCACTGGATACGATAAGGGTTCCCATTTTAGTGCTGTTTTTCACATAGCAACGTGTAAAGTCTCTCCAACCTTGTGAGGTAGGTATTATTATCATCCCCGTTTTAACAGTAGGACAATGGGACCCAGGAAGGTATTTCACCGCAATCTTAAGGCTGGTCAGAACTAGGGCTGGGATTCGGGTAGTTCAGCTGCACATTGCTGTAGCCCCATAACTGTGTGGCAGGCATATTTATCCCATTTTATAAATAAAACCACGGCCTAAGACACTAAGAAACCAACCCAACTTTACCCGCTCATGATTGGCGGAGAGGGAGTTCAAACTCAGAGCGGTCGCATGGAAAGCCCATTCTTCTCTCTGCTTGCTTCCTTCTCTGCTCCAGGTTTCATTTGGTTTTCTGCTTTTTTCTCTTAACACTATTGTAAAGCTCTTTAAATTACTTTTCTACATAATTATTGTTTTAATGGCTTCATAATACTCTTCCACTGCTTAGGGTTATTAAATTCTGAATGTAAGCCAGGTACTCTTTTAAATGCTTTATAAATCATTAAATAATTTAATTCCTATAGTAATTTTATAAGGTGTTAAGAAGCCCCAAACTTCAGAGAGTCTTCGTGACTCTTTCAGGTTCATGCTGCCAAGAAGTGGCAGAGCCAGATGCCAGCCCAGGCTGTCTGGCCCCAAAGCTGCTGCATATCACCACCGTGCTCTGCTGCCTCTCCATGTCCCTGTTGTGAGATATTTTGGCTATTTATCATAGTTTCTGTCCTGTTAAATAACCCTGCAGTGGACATCTTTATGTATGTCAGATTTTTCTTCTGTTTCTGCTGAAATATTTCCTTAGGATTATTTTCTAGGACTGGGATAATTGTCAAAGGTATGAAGTTATGTGGGCTTTTTCACCCTGTTGTATATAGTGTACATTTTTTCACAGTCAAAACCAGTCTTCCATCACTTGAAATTTAAGGTGAGGGGATCTAACTTTTAAGTTACTAACAAAATAAGAATATAGTTTGATCAGTTTCATTCTACTAAATGATTTCAATACTTGCTTTTAGGGAAAGGGAGTACCTGATCTGAACACAAGACTTTTAGTCAAGAAGCTGTGGGATACATTTCACATTCCTATTTTCACTCTTGTAGATGCTGATCCTCATGGTAATTTATTGTTGGACTATTTGAAACAATAGTCATAATAAATCATATCTGTAGTTATGTTTTTCTGCTCATAGAACACTTCCATAAAATATTCTGGGACTTCCCTGACCATCCAGTGGTTAAGGCTCTGCACTTCCACTTCCGTGGGCACAGGTTCAATCCCTCGTCGGGGAACTAAGATCCCACATGCCGTGCAGCGTGGCCAAAAAAAAAAAATTGAAAGAATATGATTATTAGATTAAAATGAATGACTGTAATCATTTGGGGCAACTTATCGCTGTTTTTACCATATTAAACTGAACCATAAATTTTCCATTGGTAATGTCCACAAAAATAAAAATTGCAGATGTTAGGTACAATTATCTAGCCTATAATATGCAAGAAGACTAATTTTAAAGTTAACTTTCTTTTAACAGGCATAGAAATAATGTGTATCTATAAGTATGGATCTATGGTAAGTATAGAAAAATATTTTTCCTTTTTCACTATTGAGATATTTTATATTCACTGAAGTGATTTCTGCATTTACTTATCAGCCCCTAGTAAGCTAAGGGCCCCCAAAATGTACCGGGGAAGCTACTGTCCTAGTCTAGGGCCAGTCTATTTGAGACCTGTGATTCCAGCTTCCAGCATGACCAGCGTGACTGCCGATGACAGAGTGGGATTACCTGTGGGCAAGAGGCATTAATTATCCTCCACTTTCCTGGCCTGCTGAAGTAACTGTGGGCCCTCAGCATAGCAACATTGATCATTGATTATACCCTGAAAATTATATATAGCCTTGAATTCCGACTTCCAACCATTGGTTGAATTCCAATTCCAACCATAAGGAGAAAGGAAAAGATCACCAAACTTCACCACTGGAGACGGCAACTACCACACATCAATGGTTGTCAAAAATGTCGTCCTGGACGTCAGCATCACCCGGAAACTTGTTAGAAATGCACATCTCAATCCCCATCCAGACCTCCTGAGTCTGGATTTCCAAGGGTGGGCGTTCCAAGTGGTTCTGACACATGGTGAAGTTTGGGAACCAGTGGTGTACACCTTGAGTGTCCTGACGTATATGTTTATAGCAGATGAAAAGGATGGTGGAGCAAGGTGTTAAGGTATGGAATCACGAACAACAGTAAATGCAGGTCAGACGGGTCATTTGTAGTTTTACTTTATAAAAAACCAATACAGAAATGCTACAGAGCAGTTTTAAAACCTCCACTGAAAGTCAAGTTTAGCTAAGCCCCTGGTGATTTTTTCTTACTTCTGTGGTCTCTGGGGGTGTGAAGTCTTCAGTACTGGTCCTTCCTAATAAGTTAAAAAATTTGCTGCAAAAACAAGTATGCTAGTTCTCTGCATACCTTTGCTAATATACTTCTGCTCTTTATTTTAGGCTATGTCTTTTGAAGCCCATAATCTCACAGTTCCAGCTATTAGATGGCTTGGTCTCCTCCCTTCTGATATCAAAAGGTTAGGTGTTTAGCAGAAGTAGGATATTTAAAATGATGATTCATTGTAATATGTAATAAACAGCCTAAAAAATCACTACCTGGGAAAGCACTTAATGGTTTTTACTAACCGTGTTCACAATGACTCGGGATTATATAATTATGAATTACATTTATCCACGTTTCTGTTTCAACTACTAAAATACTTAAATATATTTGGGTAATTGAACCTTTAGCTAGCTAGAAGACATTTTTTGTTTTACCTTTATGGTTAAAGTGTTTAGTAATTTTTTTTATACTTAGAAAGTATGAAGGCATTGAATCTAGTTAAATGGTAATCATTGACAACACCATTTGCCATATGAATTAACTTTATCATAGATTTAAATTTTTAACTTCATTTAAAAATCTCATTTTAAGATTAAAGTTGGGAAATCTAACTTTTGTCATTTTTAATATATATATGTTCATTATAGAAAAAATATCATTAAGTAACAAGATAAAAGTCACCTACAGATGAACAGCTTTACCCTCGTTGATTATTTGCTGTGCATTGCCACAACTTCTTCCAAAAGAATGGAGTCATACTCTATTTTGTAGTCTGCTTTTCTCACATTACACAATGTGATCGCTTTTCCTTATCAATAAATACATTCCTAAGACCTCATTTGAATGTCTTCTTCTGCTGAGTTCCAATTCTGAGTGTGTTTATTCAGTCAGCTCCTTGCAGTTGGACGTTTGGGTGGTTTCCACGTCTCTGTTCCAATGGATAGTGCTTTGATGGGCCATCTTGTAACTAAATCTTTTGACCGGTATTCTTAATTAGTCCCATAGGCCGAACTCCCAGAATTGCTGGGTCAAAGGGTATGCACATTTTTAAGGCTTTGACTGCCCTCTGGATAGGTTAATTATTTTGTTTTCCCTGGAGAGTAAGAACCCATCTGTCCTTCAGCATGAGACATTATCACTTTATTCATCTCTGCTAATGTGATATTTTAAAATATTTTATTGTTTTAATTAGCCAGTGAGAATGAAATTAAACATTTATTGGATTTCTTTAAGCAGTGAGCAAACCGTGGTAACAGGTGCTTATTTTATAAATATGGAACATGAACAGGTTTTGGGTAATCACTGCTTCTTACAAAATGAGGGCACCAGAGAAAACATTCAGTTTTCGTTTTTTGAATGTTTACGCTCTAGTGAATCAAAGTTTTGTCAGTTTAGTGTATATGTCATGGTCAAAATCCCTTGGGGGTCATCTATTTGTAGGAATATCATTTCTAACACAACTTGAGGACAGAGGATCTGATTATTGAGGTGGAAAACTTGAAGAAACTCTAGCTGCATCTCATAAATTCCATCAGTGCCCTCAAAAGCCACTCTAAATAAATGTACAATCAAAGAAAAAAGTGTGATAGCAACACAAACATGGCTTCAAGGGAAATCCTCTAGGCCTCCCTTTCAATCAAATTGTCATCCTATTCAGGAGCTGCCACTGGCAAATGGTCATAATTATGGGGACATTGAAAAAGACTGTTTGAAACTGGAGCTCTCCTGAGAAATCCAGGATTTGTGACTTCAAAAAGCAGTTCACAACATAAATCCTGGACCTCTCATGTTCTATTTTTAAAACACATACCAAGATAAAATTACAATCTTTTTAAAAGTGTAAAACTAAATAGATGTGTGCATGTCTGTGTGCATGCATGAATGCATAAGTGAAAATTGATAGACTAACTTCTTCGGCCCAGAAAATTCTCAATGAATTACAGAGAATTAAGTACTCAGTGGAACCTAAAATGCCACAGTGGATCTTCCTGCTGGCCACACATAGTGGCGCTCACCGCGTCGAAACTGCGGTGCTCTGGGGGCTGCCTTGGTGTTGATACACACGATGTTAGTGTTCTCGGCATTTGTTTTATAACCAATGTCTGTCTTCCTGTCATCGTCCTGTGAGTGTGGCATGAAAGAAAACAACAACTTAAAACAGACTTCCGCTATGATCTTGAACATTTGCTGGTCTAAGACATGCCAGATCCCCCAAATTCCGTATTTAAAAGTGGATCTGTACTAATTTTCTCATCTGTTATTTCTGAGTCTCTTGAAATAGTATGATAAATAAAAATGAAATATATGTGACCTTAAAGTTACAGGAGCACTTTGCTTACTGATTTTTTTCATCTATTTTTTTCCAGATTAAATATACCTAAAGGTACTTTAATTCCACTGACAAAACAGGACCAAATGAAACTTGACAGTATCCTGAAGAGACCTTATATTACTTGCCAACCATTTTGGAGAAAAGAAGTACGTTTCTTTTTAAAATTCAAATGTTGTATGTTTTATTGCCTTTTACTTTAGCAGTGGCTATTTACGTAATATTTTGGAACTATCCTTCTTGAATTTTTATATAACCAACAACTAACGTGTGTGTTGTTCAGCAGTAAATGGTTGTAGAAACATTGAATTGTGAATGCTAATAGATAAGATCAGCTGGGTGGAGCTGATCTAGTTTATCCTCATCATAGTTATATACCCATTGTCTATGGCTGTATCATAGTTCATGGGGGAAAAAAGGAGAGAAGGAAATTATAAAGATCCCAGACCATTCCTAATTATTGAAGGAATCCATACTAATATTTTTAGCTGTAGCAGCTCCAGAATATTCTGGCTGACCTAAATGTTATTGCCGATGGCTTTGGAGAATAAAACAAATCTAGATTTATCAGTTTGAGTTGACAGAACTGTAGCAAAGGACTCTGGTATGATGATATTTTACTTTTATTGACAGATGGAAATAATGGCAGACTCTAAAATGAAGGCAGAAATTCAAGCTTTGACCTTCCTATCATCAGATTATCTTTCCAGAGTGTACTTACCCAACAAATTAAAATTTGGAGGATGGATATAAAAATATATCAGAATATATCTTGTGATTGCAAAAGGCTTTTCATTAGTTTTGTTTTCAGCAGTGGGTGCTGTTGTGGAAAGAACATATGGTCTTAATAAAATAATTTCCGTTAATTGTATTTTTTGTCAAAAAAAATGCTGCACTCTAATTTTCTTCAGAAGGCTTTATTTTATCCTTCTCTGTAGAGACTAATTTCTGTCCTATGTTCTAACGTAAATCATAAAAGAATGTATGTTATTTTGACTTTTAAATTTTGTTTGAAAAAAAATGTTTACACATGTCATCAAAGTCTGCAGAAATATTTTATTTACTTTCTACAATACAAGTAATGTTAAGGCATGGAGTATCTTATTAGTAACAAAAATAATAATAACCTAACTTTGAGAGGTTGCAAATGAATGATAGTGTCCAGCAGTTTCTTCTTAGTTATATTTTCCTTTGTCTTCATAGTATAAGGGTCATACCTCATTCATTTACTGTGAAATTAGTAATGTTTATTATGAATAAATATTTGGATTGATGTAGTCTTCAGTGCTTTGTTTTGATTTTGAGCATACTTTTTTCTAATAATATACTTATTTGAAAAATTTCCCCAGGGTTGTA